>NC_052151.1:26242018-26542018 GCF_902713615.1 Scyliorhinus canicula | reverse complement strand
TTGCTGAAAGCTCATCCCTAATATCTGGGTCTTTTAGTTCCAGGGAGGAAACCATGAGAGAAAGAAAGCTAGGACTATCTTTAAACAAAACTCTTGACAATTAATTATTTGAATTTGTTGTAGCTATTGGGCGGCCAATGTGTCGATGGTGCGCAAGTGGGTAATGGAGGGGGAGGGGGCAGCATGGAAACGGATGGAGAGGGTGTCCTGTGGAGATACAAGCCTGGGGGCCCTGGTAACGGCGCCGTGGCCGCTCCCTCCTACGAGGTATACCACGAGTCCGGTGGTGGCGGCTACCCTCAAGATTTGGGGGCAGTGGAGGCGACATAGGGGAGAAGTGGGGGGCTCGATGGAGGCTCCGTTAAGGGGGAACCATAGGTTCGTCCCGGGGAACATTGATGGGGGATTTCAGGGTTGGTACAGAGCGGGCATCAGACAGCTGAGGGACCTGTTTATTGATGGGAGGTTTGCGAGCCTGGGGGAGTTGGAGGAGAAATTTGGGCTCCCCCCGGGGAACATGTTCAGGTATCTGCAGGTAAAGGCATTTGCTAGGCGGCAGGTGGAGGGATTCCCTTCGCTTCCCGCGAGGGGGGTGAGCGACAGGGTGCTTTCGGGGGTCTGGGTCAGAGAGGGGAAGATATCTGATATCTACAAGGTTATGCAGGAGGCGGAGGAGGCGTCAGTAGAGGAGCTGAAAGCTAAGTGGGAGGGGGAACTGGGGGAACAGATCGAAGACGGGACATGGGCTGATGCCCTGGAGAGGGTTAATTCTTCCTCCTCGTGTGCGCGGCTTAGCCTCATCCAATTCAAGGTGCTGCACCGGGCCCACATGACTGGGACGAGGATGAGTAGGTTCTTTGGGGGTGAAGACAGGTGTGTCAGGTGCTCGGGGAGTCCAGCGAACCATGCCCATATGTTCTGGGCATGCCCGGCACTGGAGGAGTTCTGGAAGGGAGTGGCGAGGACGGTGCCGAGGGTGGTGGGATCCAGGGTCAAGCCAGGATGGGGACTCGCGATTTTTGGGGTTGGGGTGGAGCCGGGAGTGCAGGAGGCGAAAGAGGCCGGTGTGCTGGCCTTTGCGTCCCTAGTAGCCCGGCGAAGGATCTTGCTACAATGGAAGGATGCGAGGCCCCCAAGCGTGGAGACCTGGATCAATGACATGGCGGGTTTCATTAAGCTAGAGAAGGTCAAATTCGCCCTGAGAGGGTCGGTACAAGGGTTCTTTAGGCGGTGGCAACCTTTTCTCGACTTTCTGGCTCAACGATAGGGTACGGGGACAGTAGCAGCAGCAACCCGGGGGGGTGGGGGGGAAGGGGGAGGGAAAAGGTGTGTGTGTGTGGAGGGGGGGGGGGGGGGGGGGGGGGGGACGATGACTATGTTTGTTTATTTAATTTAAATTTATTTTTAAGTTCTTCTGTTGTTCATTGGGGTTGGGGGGGGGGCGGACGATGACTATGTTTGTTTATTTAATTTAAATTTATTTTTAAGTTCTTCTGTTGTTCATTGGGGTTGGGGGGGTGGGGGATGGGATACATGCGTCGATATGGTCTGGGGGTGATACAGTTATTATGGGTTATTTTGTTGCATTTCATTGTTTGTCGTTACGTTTTATATTTTCTGTAAAAAATTCCAATAAACATTATATTTTTTTTAAAAAAAAGAATTTGTTGTAGCTTCAGGGAAAAATGCTCTTTCAGTTACTGCATTTAAATGCTTGTGGTCAAGCAACAATTTCTCAGAACATGTCTCTTCTGGGATTAGTTAGGAACTGTCTAAGTGAATTCTCGGTGGAGTATAAACACATTTATTTTTATTGCTGACATATTAAGTTTCCTATTAACAAATTCTGGTATTAAATGTCAAAACAATGATTCAGTGACGTACAGGGAATGATTGTCGTGTTTCACATGCTGAAATATGATCTGATCAGAAATGAAGAACTTTTACTTCAAATACTTTAAAGAAATGTGCTGGTTTAACTTTTTTGTGAACAAAACATATAACTGTCACACAAAACAGGGACTGCCGAATTTGGTGGCTGTTCTATGTCGAGTTAGGAATGGCATTAATTGATTGAGAGAATTGGCAGCAGATCACCTGGGATAACAATTCAGTAGCTCCTGCTAGAAGGTGCATGTGTATGAATGCCTTTGCCAACAACTTGCATTCCTGTAATTTTCTTGCAGAACAGAACGGGTCAGAGGCTGTTTTCCCTGACTAGGTAGTCCAGAACTAAGTTTCAGGATAAGGGGATGGACATTTAGAACTGAGATGAGGAGAAATTTCTTCACTGCGGATTATGAGTCTTTTGAAACCTTAACTCTGGGCGCTGTCGATGCTCAGTCATCAAGTTTATTCAAAGCTAAGATCAGTATATTTTTGGTCATTTGGATCAAGAAATGTGGGAATAAGGTGGGAAAATGAAGTTCGAACAGAAGATCAATTGTTCTCTTATTGAATTGCAGACCAGGCATGAGGGGCCCTGTGGCATACTCCTAATTCTTATGTTGCCCTTGGTTAAGTGGTTCATGTTTTCAGGGGGTGCTGTGGGGCAGGGGAATAGTTCCACACAAAAACACAATCAATGTAGCTGTACAATGTAATGGAAAGTTACGTCTTTAATCCTGTTTTGATAGGACATCTAAATAATGAACTGCAGTTGTTCCTCAAATCTGTAATTTATAATGCATGAAGGGAGAAATTGTGAAGAGTACATAGCACCTATGCGTTGTGTATTTGAAGAATGACGCATGGGAACGATAGATAAATGAACATACAGGAAGTATATGTCAGTCAAATCCAATTGCATGGAATTCAAATCTGCTAATTTTGGCCTGTACCCTAATATGTGCAAATTGTAACCAAATTCTAATTCGGTCTTAATAAATAAGTTTGCTTTTCTGAAAAACCAACTAGGTTTAAAATAATTCAGCAGGTTGGGGAGAGTGAAAAAAGAACAATTACGAGACTGTTGGCTGTCTTGTCAGGGGGCTGGGAAAACGAGCTGTAGTCCAGAAGCCAGTGTTGAGAGTAGTGAGGTACTGAGGAGGGTATCAAGATCGCAGGAGTGTACCGGCAGACAGGAATGTGGGTTGAAGTGTGTCTACTTTAATGCATGATGTGGAGATGCTGGCGTTGGACTGGGGTGAGCACAGTTGTCATGGGTGATTTTACCTTTCCAAATATTGATTGGAACCTCTATAGGTCGAACAGTTCGGATGGGGCAGTTTTTGTACAGTGTGTGCAGGAGGGTTTCCTGACACAATATGGGGATAGGCCGACAAGAGGGGTGAGCCACATTGGATTTGGTACTGGGTAATGAACTGGGCCAAGTGTTAGATTTGTTTGTGGGAGAGCACTTTGGAGATAGTGACCACAATTCGGTGTCTTTCACTATTGCAATGGAGAGGGATAGGGCCATGTGTCTGGGAAAGATTTATAATTGGGGGAGGGGTAATTATGATGCGATTAGGCAAGAGTTAGGGAGCATAAGATGGGAACAGAAACTGTCAGGGAAAGGCACAAATGAAAAGTGGAGCTTGTTCAAGGAACAAATACTGTGTGTCCTTGATAGGTATGTCCCTGTCAGGCAGGGAGGAAATGGCCGTGTGAGGGAACCATGGTTCACAAAAGAGGTTGAATGTCTTGTCAAGAGGAAAAAGGAAGAGTATGTAAGGATGCGAAAACAAGGTTCAGTTGGGTCCCTTGAGGGTTACAAGGTAGCAAGGAATTACCTAAAAAAAAGGGCTTAGGAGAGCTAGGAGGGGGCATGGTCAGATCAAGGAAAACCCCAAGGCTTTTTACTCTTATGTGAGAAATAAAAGAATGACCAGGGTGAGGGTAGGACCGGTCATGGACAGTAGTGGAACTTGTGCATGGAGTCAGAAGAAATAGGAGAGGGGTTGAATGAAGATTTTTCTTCAGTGTTCACCAAGGAGAGGGGCCATGTTTTTGAGGATGAGATTGTGATACAGGCGGGTAGGCTGGAGGAGGTAGATGTTCTGAGGAAGAATGTATTAGCAATTTTGAAAAACCTGAGGGTCGACAAGTACCCTGGGCCAGATGGGATATATCCAAGGATTCTTTGGGAGGCAAGGGATGAGATTGCAGAGCCTTTGGCTTTGATCTTTGGGTCCTCACTGCTCACGGGGTTAGTGCCAGAAGACTGGAGAGTGGCGAATGTTGTTCCTCTGTTCAAGAAAGGGAATAGGAATGACCCTGGTAATTATAGGCTGGTTAGTCTTACTTCGGTGGTCGGTAAGTTAATGGAAAAGGGCCTGAAGGATAGGATTTATGACCATTTGGAAAGATGCAGCTTAATCCGGGATAGTCAACACAGATTCGTGATTGATTTTGATTGAATTCTTTGAGGAGGTAACTAAAGTGTGTAGATGAAGGTAGAGCAGTTGATGTTGTATACATGGATTTTAGTAAGGTGTTTGATGAGGTTCCCCGTGGTCGGCTCATGAAGAAAGTAAGCAGGTGTGGGATAGAGGGAAATCTGGCCAATTGGATAAGTAACTGGCTGTCACATAGAAGACAGAGGGTGGTGGTGGATGGAAAATTTTCAGACTGGAGACCAGTTACCAGAGGCGTACCACAGTGTACCGGTGTACCACAGGAATCAGTGCTGGGTCCTCTGCTATTTGTGATTTTTATCAATGACTTGGAGGAGGGGGCTGAAGGCTGGGTCAGTAAATTTGTTGATGACACCAAGATTGGTGGAGTAATGGATGAGGTGGAGGGCTGTAGTAGGCTGCAAAGAGACATTGATAGGATGCAGAGCTGGGCCGAAAAATGGCAGATGGAGTTTAACCCTGATAAGTGCGAGGTGATTCATTTTGGTAGAAAAAATTTGAATGTGGAACAGAGATATCTTGGGGTTCATGTCCACAGATCTCTGAAGGTTGCCACTCAAGTGGATAGAGCCGTGAAGAAGGCTTATAGTGTGTTAGCGTTTATTAACAGGGGGCTTGAGTTTAAGAGCCGCGGGGTTATGCTGCAACTATATATGACCCTGGTGAGACCACATTTGGAGTATTGTGTGCAGTTCTGGTCACCTCATTATAGTTAGGATATGGAAGCTTTGGAAAGGGTGCAAAGGAGATTTACCAGGATGCTGCCTGGTTTGCAGTTTACGTTTTATGAGGAAAAGTTGAGGGAGCTATGGCTTTTCTCTTTGGAGCGGAGGAGGATGAGAGGCGACTTAATAGAGTTTATAAGATGATGAGGGGGATAGATAGAGTGGACGTTCAGAGAGTATTTCCTCGGGTGGATGTAGCTGTTACAAGGGGGCATAACTATAAGATTCAGGATGGGAGATATAGGAGGGATATCCGAGGTAGGTTCTTTACTCAGAGAGTGGTCATGGTGTGGAATGGACTGACTGCTGTGATAGTGGAGTCGGACACTTTAGGAACTTTCAAGCGGTTATTGGATAGGCACATGGAGCACACCAGAATGACGGGGAGTAAGATAACTTGATCTTGGTTTCGGACAATGCTCGGTACAACATCGAGGGCCGAAGGGCCTGTTCTGTGCTGTACTGTTCTGTACTGTACTGTATGTTGGGGGCAGCACGGTAGCATTGTGGATAGCACAATTGCTTCAGAGCTCCAGGGTCCCAGGTTCGATTCCGGCTTGGGTCACTGTCTATGAGGAGTCTGCACATCCTCCCCGTGTGTGCGTGGGTTTCTTCCAGGTGCTCCGGTTTCCTCCCACAGTCCAAAGTTGTGCAGGTTAGGTGGATTGGCCATGATTAGTGTCCAAAATTGCCCTTAGTGTTGGGTGGGATTACTGGGTTATGGGGATAGGGTAGAGGTGTTGACCTTGGGTAGCGTGCTCTTTCTAAGAGCTGGTGCAGATTCGATGGGCCAAAAGGCCTCCTTCTGCACTGTAAATTCGATGATAATCGATGTTCTATGTTCCATGTGAGGCCAATTTTATTCTGGAGGCCTGCAGGATTGGAAGGGATGGGAGAGCTCAATGAATGCATTTTCCTTCATGGAGAGGGGGAATATTTAAAGGCATTTCACTCTTGTTACGAATCCCTGGCTAGGGCACGGTCAATTCCAGCCTCCCTTGACCCAGAGTCGCAACGCAATTGAATTAACCAATAATTCTTAGAAAAATGCCCACAGTCTTTGGCCCTTGGATGCCCAATAATTACAGTCACCAGATTTGTCAATGTAAAAACAATTACTTTTTATTAGGAACAAAAGCTATAATGAAATATGCGGGAAATGCTACTCAGTCACTATCCCACACTTTAACTTGCCCCCACCCTCACACAGATACAAGACAGACAAACACAAATGGGTGGAGAGGGGTGAAAATACTAAGTAAAAGAAAAAAGAGTCTTTGTTTCAGATGGTTATCTTGAAGCAGATCTTCCTTCACAGTAAGCTTTCAGATTCAGGTCTCTGTTTGCAACATGTAATGGTTTTCACTGTAGATAGAGAGGGAGAACTCATTTAAAGATACATGTCCGTTAAGCAGCAAACATAGAGAAAGGGGGAAAAGGGAATCAGCAGGAATCTGGGTTGAACTTGTGATCTTCCGACTAAGCATTTTCCAGGTACTGTCTGGAAAATTAATATTGGTAAAGTGAGTGCTGCGGGAATGCATGGGATGCCATACATAGTCAGCTATTGTATTTGAAATAGTTTTTGTTCTTTTTCAATAGTTATACACCACGTTTACCCAAGGCGGGTGAAACCATACACGGACATAAGTTTTTCATTGGATTTGGAGGGAAAGGGGCCAATCAGTGTATCCAGGCAGCACGGCTTGGAGCCAAATCAGCAATGGTTAGCAAGGTAAGACTGAAAAACAAGTTTTAGACTAATAGTTTGTATCTTTGGCATGGAAGCAAGGACCATGAGGAGAATTTGACCCTTCCATGACCTGCCAAGTCCTTAAGTTGCCGACAGAAAAATAGGCAATACTGGCATTATAGTTAGTGCACATTCATGGAGTTATTACGGCACAGAAGGAGTCACTCTTGTCAACATTAGTCCTTGTTTTATCCCCGTAATCCACACAAGTTTTATCTGCCTTGGGTGTCCATGTAATTATCTTTTGAAATGGTCCATCATCGGTTTCCAACAACCTCCTAGGCAGTGTACCAGGACATTGCATTAACAATGTTCTGCCTTAAAAGAACCCTGTATCTCTTTTTCAAAACCTTTAACTTTGTGAACCCTGAAAAACACCTGACCTGCCTACCTGATCCCATTTGCTTGCACTTTGCCCATAGCCTTGAATGTTATGACATGACGTGCTCATCCAGATACTTTTTAAAGGATGTGAGTTAACCCGCCTTGACCACCCTCCCAGGCAGTGGTTTCCAGACCGTCACCACCCTCTGGGTAAAAAGGTTTTTCCTCCCATTCCCCTAAACCTGCCCCTCACCTTGAACATGTGTCTTCTCGTAAATGCCCCTTCAACTAAGGAGAACAGCTGCTCCCTATCCACTCTGTCCATGCCCCTCATAATCTTGTACATCTCGATCAGGTCGTTCCTCCGTCTTCTCTGTTCCAGCAAAAACAACTCGAGCCTATCCAACCTCTCTTCGTAACCTAAATGTTCCATCCCAGGCAACATCCTGGTAAATCGCCTCTGCACCCCCTCCAGTGCAATCACATCCTTCCTATAATGTGGTGACCAGAACTGCACACATTACTCTCCTCACTAAAATTCTATACAACTCCAACATGATCTCCCTGTTCTTTAAATAATGCCTCGATTGATAAAGGCAAGTGTCCCATATGCCTTCTAACTGCCCTATTAACCAGTCCTGCCGCCTGGAATTTGTCCACTTTGAAGCCTGCCAACAACTCCAATACCTTATCACTCCCTATGTCAATTTGCTCAAGAACCTGGCATTTCCCCCTGAGTTCCATATCTACTTCCTCATTCTGTTGGGTGAAGACGGATATGAAGTATTTGTTCAGCACCTTGCCAATGTGCCCTGTTCCACCCACAGATTCCCCCCTTGGTCCCTAATTGGCACTCCTCTTTCCCTGGTTATCCTCATCCCATTGACATACCACGTGCAAACAGTGGGGGTGAGTAAGCACTCACGGACTGGCAGGGGTTAGTCTGTGGCATAGATTGAGGCGCACCAGCGCTCCGCTTTCTGTGTGGGTTACCATCACCACCCGCCCACCCCCCCGTCCTCGACCGTGACCCACTGACAGTGCCGACACAATTCCATCACCCTGGAGTGATGTTACGCAGACCCTGGGAGGATGGGATTTGGCGGGGTTGGCGGGAGGGGGGGGGGGACCAGGGAGATGTGGAATGACAGAGGAGAACACATCCTGTGTGAAGTGGGCGAAGATAAGGGTCTCCCTGGCACCCCGGGCCTGCCGGACCCTTGCCGCTACCCCCTGTCCTCCATCCTCCGGCTGTTTCTGGAGGTTCTCCCTGGGCTTGTCCCCTCCAGCCCCTCCTTGTCCGGCGCATCATCCTTCTCCTCCTCAGAAGTGGCCACATGTTCCTCCCCCCTCCACCTCCAACACGTCGCCCCACTCCTATACTAGATTGCGGAGGACATAGCAGACCACCACAAAGGGGGCAGCCCGGCCGGGGGGGGGGGGGGCAGAAGTGTACTGCAGTGCACCAGCAGAGTGGTCGAGGCATCAGAATCGCATTTTGATGCATGATCTTCATGTAGTGATTGCACACGAGCTGAATGCTCAGGGAGTGGAACGCCGTCCTGTTGATATAGGACACTCTCAAAGTCCAGTGAGCACAAGGCGATATGCTTACCATCTATTAGCTCCTGGACCCAAGGCATCCCATGGATGGCGGAGAATCCTGCTGCCCTAGCCTTGTTAGGCCTGGTCCATGTCAAAGTTTATTTAGTTTATTGCCCAAGCAAACAGGGCATCCGTGACCTCACAGGCAAACTTGTGAGCTTTAGCTTGTGAGATGCCACACAACTCGCCGCTCGAGCCCTGGAATGATCCTGAGGCATAGAGGTTCAGGGCTACGGTGACCTTGACGGACACCGGGAGGGGTTATCCTCCTCCACATGGTGCCAAGTCCACAAGGAGGTGGCGTGTGAAGGAAGGGTTGGGGGAGTTGAAGGGAGAGAGGGAGTCGAGGGAGGGTTGGGGGCCGCATGGAGAGTACGGGGGTCGATGCTCTCATGTGGGCGGAAAGGTCTCGTGGGGGGAGTTGGTGTCAACTCCCACGTGCTGCTCGGTGTAGGTTATTGACCTTTTTTCCGGCACTGGAGGCCAGTCTTCCTGCTCGCACTTGTGGTGATTGTAGATCTGAGTAGATGCAATACAACTGAGCAAGCACTAGAGGGAGCACGGGAGAGCTATAAATACACCGGGACAGGAAGTGAGGACACACTTCACGGAAGGCAGAACTCGTAGCAGGACACAGACACAGGCAGGCAGCATTTGAGGTAGCCATAAGTTAAGCTCTGAAGAGAGAACAAATTCACAATAAAGCATCTTCTCCACCTTTGAGACTACGAGCTTTATTAAGACATGAGGAACAACACATGGTACCAGGTTTGGCTTCAGACGCTTACTACAGGACAACTCAGCTGCAGAAACAGAAAGACCAAAATGGCAAGAAACACTCCTACTGGTCATTGGACTTGGGAAGACATCGCTTATTCGGGGATGTGGCTTGGAACCCCACTGCAGCTGGACATGACTGGCAATGTAAGAAATGTCTGGAAAATGTTTAAACAAATGTTCGATTTTTATATCATAGCTAATGATGTAGCAGCAGCCTCAGACGAAATTAAAATAGCAATGCTCATCGCAGGACATGAAGCTAGGAAAGTATATAATGGATTTAAATACTCAAAAGATGAAGACAGCAACAACTTACAAACAATACTAAACAAATTTGAAGAGTACTGTAAGGAATTTGAACAGCACGGTATGCTCAGAGGCCAAACTGCACAGAGACTGAGTGATGCAAAACTCTACAAACAGAAACGCTTCAGTCAAGAAATTACGAGTGAAAAGTACAGATCAAAAAGAAGAAATAACTTGAATTTTTCACAAAGCCAAAACGCTGAAATCCAGTACAAATCGAAAGGAAAAGGTAACTTACAACTTTCAGGGAAAAAAAACGTTGAAATCCGCGATAAAATGGCTTCGGACCACATTTTACAGTCTCGGGCAGACAAGAAACTAAAATCTGCGCATGCGCAGGAAACAGAAGCCACGCATGCGCAGTTACAATCACCCGTTTATCGTTCTGCGCATGCACCAGCCGTGCATGCGCAGTTTTTAAAAGTTTATGTTGCTGATCGTTATGCGCATGCGCAGTCTCAAAACGTTTTGGTCGCGCATGCGCAGTGGACACAAAACGGCAAAGTAAAGGAAGGCCGATTTGCGCATGCGCAATTGATTCCTACGCATGACGTCACGAGCGTCATGACGTCTGAGCCTACTTAAAAGGGAAATGCCCGATAATTGAAAACAAGATACTTAAAGCGGTAAAACCAAACTTTCTTGCCTCAGAAGACAAAAAAACGCCTGAACTTAAACCAGCAGTTGAAAACAACTCGCACAACACCTTGGAAAAGCAGTCTGCACCACCCAAAGTGGAGAGAACAAAAAGAAATCCGAAACAAAAAAAGATGATTTGGTTTTCGAAGAATACTACTCAGAAATGGCTGAGTTATTCGGATATGCTGATCACAGCATCAGCGACACGGTCGCATAGCTCAACGCGAATCTACTCGTGGTAGATGAATCCAACCAAGATGATATGGTTTTCGAAGAATACTACTCAGACATGGCTGAGTTATTCGGATATGCTGATCACAGCATCAGCGACACGGTCGCAAAGCTCAACGCGAATCTACTCGTGGTAGATGAATCCAACACCATGGTGCCATGGCAGATCGTCGATACATTGGATGACCGCAATACCCAAGAAGAAGACGACGCCACACAGAGAGCACAGAAAGACTCCACAGAGAGAGCGATGACAGGCTCCACAGTGAGAGTGATGAAAGACTCCAAAAGGGAAGCAAGCAAACATCCCCTGGCAAACACCATGCATGAACAAGACCATGAAAGTCAACCCGCCGTATCTGAGCAACCGCAAGCAGACTATGAAAGTCTACCAAGCTCACATAAACAAGAAGAAGACAATGTACAACTCCCCACTGCATGCGAAAACACTGACAAGGTGATCACACTCGACATACAGGAGGTACAGGATCACAGCGAGACTGACAGTTCTCAGCTTGTCTGTACAGAAGCACAGAATAGGGCCACCCAAGAATCCAGAGAGACCACGCCAATAGAAACCATGCAGATTTTGACTCCAGAAGAGGAGCACCAAGAGTCCAAAGAGACCACGTCAATTGTAACCTTGAAGATTTTGACTCCGGAAGAGGAGCACCAAGAGTCCAGAGAGACCGCGTCAAATGAAATCGCAAAGAATTTGACTCCAGAAGAGGAGCACCAAGAAAGCAAAGACGACGAATCTAATCCACAACAAATGACTGATGTCACCAGCATCGATGCAACATCATATCAGTCTCACCATTCTCGAGACGAAACGTTCAATGCAACAGATTCCACAAAGGACACTCGCACTAATAACTGTGACAATGACTCAAATTATCCACACGGGACACACATTAAGCAGACAAGAAAAACAAAAGCCAAAAGAAGCACAGCAGAAACGAGAACAACAGCAAGAACAAAAGCAACATGAAGCGCGACAAGAACAACAAAAATCGCAAGAAGCACTGCAGAAACAAGAACAACAACAGCACCAACAAAAACTACAAGCACAACGACAAAAACTACAAGAAGAACAACAAAACCAGCAAGAAGAATAACAAAGATAGCGACAACAACAAAGACCGAAACGACAAAAACAGCAACAAGAACGGCAACGAAAACAACAAAGACAGGAACGACAGAAACAACAGCAATGAAACAACGACTTGTACAAAATGGTACAACTCTGCACATGAAGGACAATGCCACAGCACACTGCAAAACAATGACAAGACTACAAACATGCCATGGGATGACAACGAATCGCACAAACTCACATCTGCTCCAGAACAAGCAAGCACACCAGCTTTCAAGGCAGATGACATAATAAATCGATACCACATGCTCAGAAAACAGTCCATGTCAGTCAACATCAGTGGTTCGACCATGCAAACACCTCGGGATGACGCATTGGTTACTTAAAATAACAAGAACACCGACAACATTCACCACGTCAACAACAACAAAAGAAAAAGCTTAGTGAACAAATTCATCAAGTTTGGACTCATAAATGGACTCATAAATATAAATTGGCTTTGTAAAATATGCAATAGCACCATCACTTGTATAGATACACATATCATAAGTAACTGTTTTGTACAATTTTCTTTAACGGTGTACAGAAAATATGTAAAGAAAAAAAGGGGGATGTGGTGATTGTAGATCTGAGTAGATGCAATACAACTGAGCAAGCACTAGAGGGAGCACGAGAGAGCTATAAATACACCGGGACAGGAAGTGAGGACACACTTCACGGAAGGCAGAACTCTTAGCAGGACACAGACACAGGCAGGCAGCATTTGAGGTAGCCGTAAGTTAAGCTCTGAAGAGAGAACAAATTCACAATAAAGCATCTTCTCCACCTTTGAGACTACGAGCTTTATTAAGACACGAGGAACAACACAACACTCTCAGCACTCACAGCTGCCGCCACCTCTTGCAAGGCAGCATTGGCTGCCCTGCGACTGACCCTCCAGGGCCTTCAGGGGAACAGGACATCCCTCCTGGCCTCCATGGCATCTAAGAGTCTGGCCAAATTTGCATTCCTGAATCTTGGAGCCGGTCTCCTGGGTGTCATTGTTGCGGGCTGGCTGGGGTTGGCTGTGCAAGAGCTGTTTAAGTGCTGCTCGACTTTGTTAGCGGGGGGCTGGCGAGCCTTAATTTCGTTGAGAAGCCCGTGGGGCCTTGTTAAGTGGACCAATTAAAGTTGAATAGTGTTGCTGGCCTCACCGGGCCCAGCACCGGGAGGCTCGTGGTAGTTCCCGCTCACTACCACACTCAGAAATCTTTCCGGAGAATCGCACCCGAGGGGTTTGTTTAATGAAGAGACATTGAGCAGTTTAGGCCAAACTCTCTAGAGTTTAAAAGAGGGGAGATCAAATTGAGGTATATATGATGATAATAGGTATGGGTAAAGTAAATGTGGAATGGATGCTTCTTCTTGTGGGGCATTCTAGAATGAGAGCTCACAGCCTCAGGATAAGGGGTAGCAAATTTAAAGCAGAGATGAGGAGAAACTACTTCTCCCAAAGGATTGTGAATTGTGGAATTCGCTACGCCAGAGTGCGGTGGATGCTGGGACAGTGAATAAATCTAAGCAGGAGTTAGACAGATTTTTAATTAGTAATGGGTTACGGAGAATGGGCAGGATGGTGGAGATGAGGCCAGGATGAGACTAACCATGATTGTATTGAATAGTGGAGCAGGTTCAAGAGGCTAAATTGCCTACTCCTGCTCCTAGTTCTTATGCTCAAAGGAAGAACTATTCTGTCTAATTCCATCTTCCACCTCTTGATCTGTAACCCTGTAGATAACAGCATCTCAAGCACAAACCTGGTGTCCTTGATTAATAGGGGAATTTCTTGATTAATAAGCACAGTAAGAAGTCTTACAACACCAGGTTAAAGTACAACAGGTTTGTTTCAAACACGAGCTTTCGGAGCGCAGCTCCTTCCTCGGGTGAATGGACACCATTCACCTGAGGAAGGAGCTGCGCTCCGAAAGCTCGTGTCTGAAACAAACCTGTTGGACTTTAACCTGGCGTTGTAAGACTTCTTACTGTGCTCATCCCAGTCCAACGCCGGCATCTCCACATCTTGATTAATAAGGGCATTGGGGACTATGGGGGGTTATGGGGAGAAGGCAGGAGAATGGGGATGAGGAACATCATCAGCCACGATTGAATGACGGGGCAGTCCCGATGGGCTGAATGGCCTCATTCTGTTGCTATATCTTCTGGTCTGAAGTATATGAACATAAAAAATAGGGCAGCAGAAGACCATATCGCCTATCAATCCTGCTCCGCCTTTACTCCGGCGCCTGTTCGGAATGTTGAATTTACCTAACAAGCACACCTTTTGGGAGCTGGTGCGAGGAGACCAGAGCAAATGCACGCAGACAAAGGGAGAACATGACACACAGATAGTGCCCCAAGCCGGGAATCACACCAGGGTCCCTGGCGCTGTGAAGCAACAGTGCTAACTACTGTGCTCTTGTGCCGCCCTTCTGGAGAGAACTGGAAATAAGGTCAAATTTATATTGTTGTGGGGGATCATGGAGCGGTGGGGCTGGATAGAGGGCTAAGATATCAGGCACAGGGAGGGGTAACAATGGTGAGGGAAAGCAGATCAATGGAAGAAATGAAAATAGAGCAACATGGCACAGTGGTTAGCACTGCTACCTCACGGAGTCGAGGTACCAGGTTCGATCCCGACTCTGGGTCACTGTCTGTGTGGAGTTTGCACATTCTCCCTGTGTTTGTGTAGTTTTTTCCCCCACAACCCAAAGATATGCAGGGTAGGTGGATTGGCCAGGCTAACCATTGCCCCTTTATTGGAAAAAAATTAATTGAGTACTCAAAATTAAAAAGAAGAAATGGAAATAAATTAATCGAACTAAAAATGGGGTGAAATGGGCGAGTTCACAGTCTGAAGTTGTTGAAATCGATGTGAAGTCAGGAAGGCTATAACGCAGGGGTGGGCAAACTACGGCCCGCGGGCCGCATGCGGCCCGCCAAAGGTATTTCTGCGGCCCACCAAGTCATTAAAAAAAAAAAAATAATTTTTTTTTTTTTAAATTTTTTTTTTTTTTTTAAATTTTTTTTAAAGTTAATGGGGGGGGCTGTTGGGTTACTTACTGGTATAGGGTGGATACGTTGACTTGAGTAGGGTGATCCTTGCTCGACACAACGTCGAGGGCTGAAGGGCCTGTTCTGTGCTGTACTGTTCTATGTTCTATATGAGGCGCCCAGAATCATAACCGGGTGAAGTAATTATTTTACTTAATATACTATGCGGCCCTTTGTGAATTGTGAATTTCTGAATGTGGCCCTTGCACGGAAAAGTTTGCCCACCCCTGCTATAACGTGTCTAATCGGACGATCAGTGCTGTTCTTCCACTTTGTGCTGGACTTCACTGGAACATTGCTAGGTGTTTATTATAGATCTGCAGATAGTCAGCGAGAAATTAAGGAGCATTTTGCAGATGTGTATAAAAATAATAATAGAGTAATTATATTAGGTGATTTCAACTTTCCCAACATTGATTGGGATTGTCACTGTGTTAAGGGTGGAGTGCCGTTCTTAAAATGCATACAGGCGAACCTTTTAGCTCTATATGTAGAAGGTCCAACAAGGGATGATGCAGTCCTGGATATAATTCTGGGGGAATGAAGCTGGACAGATGGTTGATGTGTTGGTGGGGGAGCACAGGGATCTGTGCTATGTCCCCTATTGTTTGTCATCTATATAAATGACATAGATGACTATATGGTGGGGTAGGATCAGTAAGTTTGCGGATGACACAAAGATTAGCTGGGTGGTTAACAGTGAGGTTGAGTGTCTTGGGTTACAGGAAGATATAGATGGGATGGTCAAATGGGCAGAAAAGTGGCAGATGGAATTTAACCCTGAAAAGTGTGAACATAAGAACTAGGAACAAGAGTAGGCCATCTGGCCCCTCAAGCCTTCTCCGCCATTCAGTGAGATCATGGCTGATCTTTTGTGGACTCAGCTCCACTTTCCGGCCCGAACACCATAACCCTTAATCCCTTTTATTCTTCAAAAAACTATCTGCCTTTATCTTAAAAACATTTAATGAAGGAGTCTCAACTGCTTCACTGGGCAAGGAATTCCATAGATTCACAACCCTTTCGGTGAAGAAGTTCCTCCTAAACTCAGTCCTAAATGTACTTCCCCTTATTTTGAGACTATGCCCGCCAGTTCTGCTTTCACCGCCAGTGGAAACAACCTGCCCGCATCTATCCTATCTATTCCTTTCATAATTTCATATGTTTCTATAAGATCCCCCCTCATCCTTCTAAATTCCAATGAGTACAGTCCCAGTCTACTCAACCTCTCCTCGTAATCCAACCCTTTCAGCTCTGGGATTAACCTAGTGAATCTCCTCTGCACACCCTCCAGCGCCAGTACGTCCTTTCTCAGATAAGGAGACCAAAACTGAACACAATACCCCAGGTGTGGCCTCACTAACACCTTATACAATTGCAGCATAACCTCCCTAGTCTTAAACTCCATCCCTCTAGCAATGAAGGACAAAACTCCATTTGGCTTCTTAATCACCTGTTATACCTGTAAACCAGCTTTTTGCGACTCATGCACTAGCACACCCAGGTGTCTCTGCACAGCAGCATGTTTTAATATTTTGTCATTTAAATAATAATCCCTTTTGCTGTTATTCATGCCAAAATGGATAACCTCACATTTGTCAACATGGCATTCCATCTGCCAGATCCTAGCCCATTCACTTAACCTATCGAAATCCCTCTGGAGACTTCCAGTATCATCTGTACTTTTTGCTTTACCAAGTGATGCACTTTGGAAGGAGTAATTATCTGAATGGCAAATTAGGAGAGGGGAATGTGCAACAAGACCTGGGTGTCTTCATACACCAATCACTGAAGGTAAGCTTGTAGGTGCAGCAGGCGGTAAAGAAGGCAAATGATATGTTAGCTTGCATAGCTCGAGGATTAGAGTGCACGAGCAGGGGTGTCTTGCTGCAATTATACAGGGCCTTGGTGAGGCCACATCTGGAATATTGTGTGCAGTTTTGGTCTCCTTATTTGAGGAAGGATGTTCTTGCTCTAGAGAAAGTGCAGCAAAGGTTTACCAGCCTGATTCCTGGGATGTCATGTGAGGAGAGATTTAGTTGGTTAGGATAATATTCGCTGGCGTTCAGAAGAATGAGGAGGCAATGTCATTGAAACCGATAAAGTTCTAACAGGACTAAACCGGGTAGATGCAAGAAGGATGTTTCTGATGATGGGGCTGTCCAGAGCCAGGGATCACAGTCTGAGGATATGGGGTAGAGCATTTAGGACAGCGATAAGAAGACATTTCTTCACCCAGAGTGGTGAGCCTGTGGAGTTTGTTACAACGGAAATTAGTTAATGCCAAAAGGTATGTTTTCAAGAAGCAGCTAGATATAGCTTTTGGTGCAAAGGGGCTCAAAGGATATGGGAGGGAAGGCGGGATTAGGCTATTGAGTTTGAGGATCATAATGAATGGCAGAGCAGGCTTAAACGGCTGATGGCCTCCACCACCTGCTCCTATTTTCTACGTTTCTATGATGCATCTTTTTGTCACTTTTCCATTAATACTCCCTTTGGCCTTGCAGAACAAACCCTTTTGTCATTTCATCTCTCTTGACCTCGGTCCCAGAGACCTTCCATTTTGTTTTTCAAAATTCTACTCTTCTCCCTTTGACACGCACGAAATCTATTACATTTCCACCTTCTCATGAATGATCACAAACGGGCAATGTTTACTGGGTTTTCCTCTGCACCGCTGCTTTCTTTCAGACATGCTGAGTATTTTCTGCATTTTTTGTTTTTACTTCAGGTTTGCAGGATTTTGTTTTTGTATTAATTCTAAAAGTACCTTTCTGCATGAATGTTTACCAAGTGTTTGCTCCATTGGGTCTGTGTATTACTAATTTTCAATCCAGGTCTTTTTATTTCCATTGAGTTGAAAGCATCACGTGAGAAACTTAGTCAAATGTCTTAAATTCAATGTGAGGTGAATACACTGGGAAGTCCTTATCCACTTCTATAGTTAGTTCATTTGAAAGATGCATGATGTTTGAGAGAAATATTGGCAACTGATCACGGCTGTCTTACTGTGTGAATGAAGGTTGAATACATTTCTCGAAACTCCTCTGGTTTACTGATTAATAGGAAAGCTGGGCTGTTACTGGCAACAACTCATGCAATTTTATTTTGGAAAACACTTATATTGTATCCAAAGAGCCACTGTCAGTCCCACTGCCAGAAATTGTTTCAAGGTGGTTTCTTTATTAAGATGGAATAACGTGTTTAGTTTCAAGAAACCATCACCTAATCATTCTTTCCCTCGCATAACAGGTTGGGAAAGATTCATTTGGAGATAATTACATCGAAAACTTCAAAAGTAATGGCGTGTCCACAGGTATTACTTCAAAATCTCGTCTTCGCTATTGGAGAGATTGTGGATCTGTGCTGGAATGATTGCAGAGCTATGGTTGGACATTTCACAGTTGCTCTTTTTCTGTCAGAAGTTGTCTTGCTTGATAAAGTATTAGTTTTGACTAACTTTTGCAGTTGTAACTAAATATCATGAGACCATAAGATACAGGAGCGGAATTAGACTATTCGGCCCATCGGGTCTGATCATGGCTGATGTGTTTCTCATCCCCATTCTCCTGCCTTCTCCTCGTAACTCCTGATTCCCTTATTATCTCTGTCTTAAAGACACTCCGTGACTTGACCTCCACAGCCTTCTGCGGCAATGAGTTCCACAGATTCACCACCTTCTTGCTGAAGAAATTCTTCCTCATCTCAGTTTTAAAGGATCATCTCTTCAGTCTGAGGTTATGCCCTCGAGTTCTAGTCTCTTCTACTAGTGGAAATATCCTTTCCTTGTCCACGCTATCTTTGCCTCTCAGGATTCTGTAAGTTTCAATTAAATTCTCCCTCATCCTTTTAAACTCCATCGAGTACAGACCCAGAGTCCTTAACCACTCCTCATATGACAAGCCCTTCATTCCCAGGATTATTCTTGTGAACCTCCTCTGGAGCCCCTCCGAGGCCAGCACATCCTTCCTTAGATACAGGGCCCAAATCTGCTCACAATACTCCAAATGAGTCTGACCAGAGCCTTGTGCAGTCTCAGCAGTACATCCATGTTCTTGCATTCTGGCCCTGTCAAAATGAATGCCAACTTTGCATTTACCTTCCTAACTGCCAACTGTTCTGCATGTTAACCTTAAGAAAATCCTAAACTACGACTCCTCAGTCCCTTTCTGCTTCTGATTTCCAAAGGCTTTCCCCATTTAGAAAATAGTCTATGCCTCCATTCCCCCTTCCAAAGTGCATAACCTCACACTTTTCCACATTGTATTCCATCTGCCACTTCTTTACCCACTCTCCTAGCCTGTCCAAGTCCTTCTGCAGGTTCCCTGCTTTCTCAAAACTACCTGTCCCTCGACATATCTTTGTATCATCTGCAAACTTAGCAACAATCCCCCAGTTCTTCCAGATTGTTAATATGTATAGTGAATAGTTGTGTTCCCAAAATTGACCCCTGCGGAACACCATGAGTCACTGGCTGCCATCATGAAAAAGACCCCTTTATCCCCACTCTCTGCCTTCTGCTAGTAAACCAATCCTCTCCCCATGCCAGTACCTTGCCCCAACACCAAGGGCTCTTGTCTTGGCAACCTCCTGTAAAGCCCCTTGTCAAAGGCCTTTTGGAAATCCAAATAGATCTCGTCCACTGACTCTCCTTTGTCTGAGTTCCTCATTACCTCCTCCAAGAACTCTAACAGATTTGTCGTGTATGACCCCCGTTTGACAAAGCCGTGCTGACTCAGCTCTATTTCACCATGCGCTTCCAAGTACTCCGCAATCTTATATTTGATAATGGATTAGATCAAAAATACAATTGATTGGAGACCGGTTTGGCATAAATCATGCTTCAATACATTCTAATTACATAGCTGTACCTCCCATGTAAAAATTATTGTTACACGCATCAATTTCTCATTGCAGTCTATGTGGGTCAGACAGATGAAGCATCGACAGGCGTTGCCCCTATTACAGTCAATGACGAAGGTACTGCACAGGATTGACATTTTTATGCTTTCTCCTTTAACTTCCTTAAAACATTTCCTAAATCAGGAAAACTGTGTAAAAAGATCTGTTTTTCTTTCTTTAAGCAAGTGTGTATAATACACATTCATGAGTCTGCATTTGCAGAGGCCTGCCAGTAGGATGTCTGCCCATGTATTTTAGCAAGTGTACACTGTTGCCTTTTAATACGAGTGAGGTAGAAGATTATTGGTTGGCCTCTTGACATACAGAGATTTCCTTGAAACTCAGAAGGAAGTTAAATAAGATTTTAAGGGAGGTTACTTTTGTCACTCACCTGTGAATATTTTGTTATGGAATACCTCCCGATCACAAAGTCAGAGAGCAGAAACTCTTAAGCGACTACATTATGAACCTGTGATCAACATAATTGGATCCCAAAACCTGAACTATCTGGCGGATTCCCATTCTTTTAACCCAATAAATCCCATAACCAGAAAGCAATTTGGTTTAAAAAATCTGCTGATTGGCTTGGTCACAAAAGTTATGAATCACTTTTTACCATTTGGCCACAGTCGCTACAAACCTTTCTTCGTCATTACCAGTTTAAGATTGGACAGATGGGAAGTTGGGAATCATGGGACTGAGATTGGGATGAGAAGCAGGGGATGGGAGTTGCAAGACGGGACTGTGATGGGGTCTTGTCGTCAAAGAAAAGGGAGCAGTCGAGATTGGAGCTCAGAGCATTTTAGAGATTGGCACTCGGGCCATTGTGTGACTGTGGGTTGGGATGATTGATGAGAGGGACTTGTGGTAGTTGTGGTGGCGGGGCGGCGGAATAGGACAGGAGTGTGGGGAGGGATGAATGGGATAGTGTAGGCCTCTTAATTTTCTGCAGAGCGAGGAGCAGTAGCAGCAACATGGTGAGTGGAAGCTGTGTCAAGAGAGGAGGAATCCGTAAAGGGGTGAGTGAAACCAGGAACCTGACTGTGGGTAAATAATGAAAATTACTTTTATTGGTGGGTTAAAGGCAACAAGAGAATGGAGACTGAGCATTATCACAAAGCATCAATTACTCCGGGAATTGAGATATGGGAGGGCTGATTATGGAGCAACAGCATCACTCAGTAGTTCTCTAGACCTAGAATGAGAATTGCTGCTCCTCGACACTCTACAGAAAATTTTCCATCATATCTTTAGTGATTTCCGCTAGTCACTTATGTTCTAGAATTAAATTCTGTTATAATCGTTAAGGAACAGAATTAAAAATGCCCTAAAATATCTAAAGCAAATCTCATTCTGTGTTACTTCTGAAGAATTAATAAGTTAAATATAATTGCTGTCAGCAAGATTGTGAGTTGAGATTTATGGGCGGTATGGTGGCACAGTGGTTAGCACTGCTGTCTCACAGCACCACGGATTAGGAGTCAATTCCAGCCTTGGGTAACTGTCTTTGAGTTTGCACATTTTCCCCATGTCTGTGTGGGTTCCTCAGATTGCTCCGGTTTCCTCCAACAGTCTAAAGATGTGCAGATTAGGTGGATTGGCCATGATAAATTTCTCCTTAGTGTCCAAAGTGTAGGTGGGGTTATGTGGATAGGGTGGGGGAGTGGGCCGAGGTAGGGTGCTCTTTCAGAGGAACGGTACAGACTCAATGGGCCGAATGGCCTCTTTCTGCACTGTAGGAATTCTGTGATAGTCAATGATATACAGGGGGAACAGATTAAAACTACTACAAAAAGTGGAAAACAAACTAAGGTCAAAAGAGTTAAGGGTAACAGACAGAGACATAGATATATAGGAAGATGGCGAGTTTTATTCATGAGTCACTTCACTGTAGCCCGATTTATATTTTGTTTGATTGGTGAATACTTGTGGCTTCAAGAAGAGCTGGAGTTGTGATATGAAGCCTGATAGTATAAGGGAGCTGGATTAACACACAGGCAATAAAGCAACCAGACCAGTCGAGGTTAATAACTGGATCTTTGAGAATTCAGCTCAACTGGGGCCAGGATCTCTTCCAAGGAAGTTCTCAACATCATCGGTGTACATTTGTGCACAAAAGTATCTTCAAGGTAATCGTAAACTTGTCATTTCTCATTCAAGGTCTGCTCAAAGTCAATTTGTATGTGAAGGAATTTTGTTACTGGTTACTAGTATCTTAGTAATTCTTCCATGTAATGCTTTGTGTAATGAAATCATGAACCCATGTATAAAGAACGGGAATATGATTTTGTTACACATTGTGCACAGAGGAAATCTACTCCCCTGAGCAATGCACTTAAGATGCTAGTATTATGAAAGAATGTAAATTCTGGAAAGATTAATCAGGTCAGACAGTATGCATTGAGAAAAGACTGGATATTTTGGCTATGTATGCTTCCTGAGTTAGGGGAACAGTTCTGAGGAAGGATCCAAAACCCAAGAGATCTTGTATGTTCCCTTCTGCCATGTCTTGACTGTTGTTGCGTTTTACTATTACAGGACAGAATGCAATCGTCATTGTAGCTGGGGCTAACCTGCTGTTAAATTCAGAAGATTTGGAGCGAGCTTCCAAAGTAATCGATTGTGCAAAGGTGGTTGTCTGTCAGCTAGAAATTCGACCTGCCATCACATTGGAAGCCTTAAAAATAGCTCGCAAGGCTGGAGGTGGGCAAAGTGTTCTTTAAAGATTGAGCAATGGTGTATCAAATTACTCTAATCCGTTGAGGATGATTTTCAATTTGCTGCCCATTTACAGGGTCAGACAGTTTCTAAACCGGGTGACTATTCCACGCTGCAGTGTTAATCCCAAACAACAGGTCAAAACTCTTCCCTGATGCGTTCAGTTAGTTAACTAGATTTTTATTTCTAAATTCTATCATATCCAATCACGTTCTCAGATTAACCTACCACAGGGAATAGTAATCAAGCAGCATCCTTGTTCAATGTGACACCACCATCTGACATTGATGACATTCTGCTAATCACTGGAAAGTAACACTATTGCCGTATTTAATCATTTGACTTGAAATTTTTCATTTCTGGAAGCAAGCTATGCCTTTAAATTACACAATTCTCCGATAGACGTGTGTGGTTAAAACTGCTGCAACAACATTTTTCTCATCTAATTCTTCAACTTCTGAACTGCCATTTTCTTTAGATCAATGAAGTATAAGGCGTGATCTGCCCGAATGGGAACAGTGTCTCGTTTCTCGTAGCTTCTCAGTGCAGGGAGAGATCAGGACACCATTTTTAAATGGCGTCCTGATCTCTCGACCCCCCACCGCCCAACCACCTCCCAGACGCGAGCCCCAAACTCTTTCCTCCCTGAGCCACTCCGCAGGGTGCCACTGGGCCCGAACCCCATTGTGCAAAAAATGCCTGTGCAGTACCTTGACAGTGCCAGGCTGGCACACAGGGAACACTGCCAGGCTGGCAGTGCCAGGGTTCCCAGGTTGCACCAGCAGTGCCAGGATACCATTCTGCCCAAAGAGCAAGCATCTGGGGACCTCCAAGTGCCGTTCCATCTGGTCCCAATTTGTGGAGACCAACACTGAACAGCACTCTACCGAGGTCTCCAAGGTGAGGTGGTTGGGTACTATGGCTTGGTTCGATCTCGAGAATGCATATTAGAGTGAGACTAGCTGTGAATCCACCCACGATGGACGTCACATCATGACGTCTCACGAGATCGCGTTAGATCTCGCGAGGCATGGTGAGCATTAGATCTCGTAAGGGGGTTCTAACGGCCGTGCTGCAATGTTTTTCGGGCGCAACGTGACCGATATATCACGCCCATAATGTCACAGGCACTGGTTAGAGGAATGGAAAAAGTTTATCAACATTTAAATTTTATTTCCTTGTATCTTGGTTTCTCACAACTGGCCTTGTTTCTCTCCATTCTGCAGTGTTTTATTAATTTATTTTGTTTTCTCAATATGCCTTTTTTTAAATTGATGGAGATTATGAAGCATACTATTTTGCAAATATTTCATTGCTGTGTAACCTGATGGAGTTAATACACAAGTGGCAGCAAAACTCTGGAAGCTAATGAACCCACTAAATCCCTGAGGTGCAAGACTTTCATTGTCCTTTCACAGAAGGCCATCACATATTTGTTTGAGTTGCTAAGTGCAGTGATTAGAACAGGAGGTGGCTGTTTTCAACTGGCGCATATGTAATGGGCCAAAGGGCCTATTCTGTGCGTCTGCAGAAGTGTCGCTGTCGGAAAACGGAGCTGAAATGTTGGCTCGCTCCGGCCCAGCCCAATTACTACCAACAGTCACCTGAAATGAGATCTGCTACAGTCTGTCAACTCTGCAGAGATCAGGGATAGAAGCTGAAACATTTTTTAAGAAACATCTCCAAGGAAGAGCAAGGGTTCAAGAAGGGAAATGAACTTGTGGTCCTGTACAGATGAATGCAAAGCTACCAATGGTGAACAGTTAAATTAAGGGATGGACAAGAGACCAGATCTGTAGGTACAAAGATCTTGGAGCATTGTAAAGGTGGTGCATGTTATTCTGCACCTCCGCTTTCGCTTATAGAACTGACATATTTGGGTATAACAATAAGGTTCGAAGTCTATCTATCACAATTGGGTTGTATGCTTGGTGTGGAATCGAGATTCTTAAAAGAAAGATGTAGAATAATCACTTCAACAACAGAGTGAAGTTTGAACTTAGTACTCAAGACTGTGCTGTACGCTTGCTGTAAGATTTATTACATGCAGACAATTAGAGAGATGGTTAATGATATTCTGAGGATAGTACAGAAAATAAAATCAAAACTGATCAGCAAATGTTCAAATTAGGGAATATTGTAATTGTGCAATTGGAGCTGCACTGGGTCATTTCATTTGTTGGCAAGAGTAGTGTGCTGAATTGTCTGGTATGTTGAAAGATTGAAACCCTCTAGAGATTAAGCAATTCACATGTACTATCTTGCAGGATCAGTGACAGGCTAAATAATTAAAGGATTGTCAATGCATTAGCCTACCCGCAGTTTTGCAAGCTAGCATTGGAAAACCATTTCTCAATCTTTTAATTTGGTCATTGAAAGGAAAGGAGAGTGATGGAGAGTACCTTTTTGCATCCCTGTGTTATACAACAAAATTGTACTTAGCAATATTTCTTAAACTGAAGTTGAAAAAGAAATTGAAGTGACAAAATGAAAACTCTTCGGTAAGATTTTCCCTCCCTGCAAATATGCTATAGGCTATGAGGAAAAGTAGACAGTGGGGAGTGGAACTAGCTGAGTTGCTCTTATTGAGAGCTAGCATGGACACAGTGGGCCAAATGACCTCCTTCTGTGCTGTAACCATTCTATGGCTCTAAATTAAATTGTAAGGAGTAACTTCCTGATGAGAAGTGGAACTTCAGCCTGAAACCCAGAGATTCCTGATCCCTGAGCCTGGCAGTCTCGCATGATCTCTGGTCACAACTGTAGATTTTTGCAATGAAGGAGTTTGACATCGTTAGAGCAGTCTGATAAGGAGAAGTATCATATTCAGTGGTGTCCAGGTCGAGGCTTACTCAAAATATATCAAAATAATATTCAGGTTTAGGCTGAAAAGCTGCAAGTAACCTTCCTTTTAGGCAAGAAGTATTTCCAACAGGAGAACATTAACCATCTCCCCATGACATTCAATGGCATTACCATCACTGCATCCCCCACTACCAACATCCTGGGGGTTACCATTGTCCAGATTGAACGGGACTAACCGGCTGGAAGAGCAGGTTAAAGGCTGGAAATTCTAGATCGAGTAACATCCCCAAAAGGCACAAGTCAAGAGCATGATAGAATACTCTCAACTTCTTTGGATGAGTGCAGCTCCAGCAGGATAAAGCAGCCTGCTTGCTTGGCACCTCAGCCACCACCTTAAGCATTTTGCTCTCTCCACCACTGATGCATAGTGGAAAAAGTGTATACCATCTATGAGATACACTGCAGGTACTCACCGAGGCTCTGTCAGCAGCACCTTCCAAACCTGAAATTTCTGCCACCAAAAAGGACGAGAGCAACAGATGCATGGAAGTACCACCACCCGCACGTTCCCCACCAAGCCACACACCATCCTCACTTGGAACTATATTACTGTTCCTGTCACTGGGTCAATATCCCAGAACTCCCTCTGTGGGAGCACTGGATGTATCTGCACCAGATAGATTGCAGCAGTTCGAGAAGACAGCTCACTGCCAACTTCTCAAGGGCAATTGGGGATGGGCAACAAATGCTGGCCTTGCCAGCAATGCCCACATCCAGTGAAAGCACCTTTAAAAACCTTGAAATCATACCTTCTGAAAGTGTAATTTATTATTTCTATGAAAAGGAAAACTGCTTTGAATAAAAATTCTTTCTCCTATTCCTTCCTTTTAAATAATTGCACTTTTTAAGTTTTTTGTTTGCTCGTATAAGTAGCATTTCCCTATTGAGTAAACTCTGTTATTGTATTTGAATAAAGTTGAGCTGAGACCTGTTTTACATAGCACTAAAAGATCTTTTGATCTCTTAAACCACAAATGCAAATTTAAAGCAATATGCAAGATTGCTTGAATGATCATGTTACAGCCCCGTATCGCCTCCCCTCATCCATTGCAGTGCAATTTTGTTTTATATTTGAGTGGTTGTATTGCTTACAGTCTGTTATTATTTTGCCAGTGATGGCCTTCCCAAACAGCAGCTTCTAACGTAACTGCATAAGGGGAAGTGCAAATGCAGTTGAGACATAGGTCACCTGCTGACTAAAATTGCATACGAGGGTCAGTGGGTGTATCGGAGCACTAAACTCTTGTCTGTAGGCGTGCCTGACAGAGAGCTTCATTGTTTAAAGAAAGTGCTGCCTTGCGAATGATGAGCTCATACTAACATGCCCTTTACCAAAACAGCTTTGTTAGTTACAGATTGCATGTAACTAGTTCTTACTTTCAAATGTCCCAATTACCATCTGCGTACAAACTGAGAAAAGATTCCAGATGGTTTTGCTCGAGAACTGGATTGCAGAGTTTAAGTCACTAAAATTTTGAAACAGCGGTCCGCTTTTATTCATTTCGTTCTAGGGTTTTCATTCCATTTTTAATGTAAACTCGGGTTTTGCATTTTATATATAAACTGAGAGCTAATGGTGTTGTTACATTGTGGGACTGTCTTTGACAAAAAGTACGTGGGGCTCCTTGACAATGTGGTTCGAGGCACATTGAGTAAAGATCAGCCAACCTCCAAAGACCCAACCAAATTGGAAACCAATATTGTTTTTGGTCTCTAGAATTGTTCTGGAGTCTCCAGATTAAACTAAATGTATGGAGCTGGTTTCCTCCTTGAAGCTTTGAGAATCGTAAGTTTCTGAGTTTGGCTTGGAGTTTCAGTATGGGGTGAGGTCTCAGGTGTCCATTCAAATATTACTCTTACGGAATGACATTATATAATTTAAAAGTAGGCATTCATTTTTATCCTTGAGTCTAGATGTCTGGCAGCACTTAGAAATAGAACAAAGTACAAAGAAAATTACAGCACAGGAACAGGCCCTTCGGCCCTCCCAGCCTGCGCCGATCCAGATCCTTTATCCAAACCTGTTGCCTATTTTCCAGGGATCTCCTTCCCTCTGTTCCCCGCCCGTTCATATATCTGTCTAGATGCATCTTAAATGATGCTATCGTGCCCTCCTCTACCACCTCCGTTGGCAAAGCGTTCCAGGCACCCACCACCCTCTGCGTAAAAATACTTTCCACGCACATCTCCCTTAAACTTCCCCCCCCCCTCTCACCTTGAAATTATGACCCATTGTAATTGACACCCCCACTCTTGGAAAAAGCTTGTTGCTATCCACCCTTCCATACCTATCATCATTTTGGTCCCGCCCTCAACCTCCGTCTTTCCAACAAAAACAATCCCAATCTAGTCGACCTTTCTTCATAGCTAGCGCCCTCCATACCAGACAACATCCTGGTGAACCTCCTCTGCACCCTCTCTAAAGCATCCACATCCTTCTGGTAATGTGGCGACCAGAACTGCAGTATTCCAAATGTGGCCTAACCAAAGTCCTGTACAACTGTAACATGACCTGCCGGCTCTTGTACTCAATACCCCGTCCGATGAAGGCAAGCATGCTGTATGCCTTCTTGACCACTCTATCGACCTGCGTTGCCACCTTCAGGGTACAATGGACCTGTACTCCTAGATCTCTCTGTACATTAATTTTCCCCAGGACTCTTCCATTGACCGTATAGTCCACACTTGAATTAGATCTTCCATAATGCATCACCTCGCATTTGCCTGTATTGAACTCCATCTGCCATTTCTCTGCCCAACTCTCCAATCTATCTATAGTTTGCTGTATTCTTTGACAGTCCTCCTCACTATCTGCAACTCCACCAATCTTAGTATCATCTGCAAAATTGCTAATCAGACCACTTATACCTTCGTCCAGATCATTTATGTATATCACAAACAACAGTGGTCCGAGCACGGATCCCTGTGGAACACTAGTTAACTTTCTCCATTTTGAGACACTCCCTTCCACCACTACTCTCTGTCTCCTGTTGCCCAGCCAGTTCTTTATCCATCTAGCTAGTACACCCTGAACCCCATGCAACTTCACTTTTTCCATCAACCTGCCATGGGAAACTTTATCAAACGCCTTACTAAAGTGCATGGATATGACATCTACAGCCCTTCCCTCATCAATTAACTTTGTCACTTCCTCAAAGAATTCTATTCGGTTTGTAAGACATGACCTTCCCTGCACAAAACCATGCTGCCTATCACTGATAAGTCTATTTTCTTCCAAATGTGAATATATCCTATCCCTCAGTATCTTCTCCAACAGTTTGCCTACCACTGACTTCAAGCTCACAGGTCTAT
The DNA here is from genome assembly GCF_902713615.1 of Scyliorhinus canicula. Lineage (NCBI taxonomy): Eukaryota > Metazoa > Chordata > Chondrichthyes > Carcharhiniformes > Scyliorhinidae > Scyliorhinus > Scyliorhinus canicula. The sequence goes on along the minus strand of NC_052151.1, from coordinate 26,513,314 downwards.
AATTCCCTGGATTATCCCTGCTACCCTTCTTAAACAAAGGGACAACATTAGCAATTCTCCAGTCCTCGGGGGCCTCACCCGTGCTCAAGGATGCTGCAAAGATATCTGTTAAGGCCCCAACTATTTTGTCCCTCGCTTCCCTCAGTAACTTGGGATAGATCCCATCCGTGTAGCTATTTTTCTTCTTAGTAATCCAGTATCCTGAAGAGCTTGGAGATCACAAATTAAACAGCTCAGTAAGGGTGGATCTTTACAGAACCAAGTAGGTACTCCTGGGGGAAATGAATTCTCTATCTCCTACCCTGTCCAAAAGTATATATCCTTTTCCAATTCCAGCTTGGGAAAGGGATATAAGAAATTGAACTTTCATCTATCCAAGCAGGGAATGTTGGGCACTTCTTACAAAAGATGTAGTATCTTCCACAGACGTAGTAGCTTCCACAGACAACAGATTAATAGCTCAGAATTCAAGAGAATTCACGAAATTGAGTGCAACATTTGCAGTTTATTACCTTATTTTCTTGTAATCTCTTCCAAACGTTATCCTCAAAACATTTATTATATTTTAATGCCTTTTTCTTTTTTTAAAACAATTTTTTCAGTGAAAACCATCTTCAATCCTGCACCGGCTATTGCTGACCTTGATCCTGAGTTCTACAAAGAGACAGATCTCTTCTGTTGCAACGAGACTGAGGTACTGTGTTGCAATATCTTGTTTTGAACATGCTGATGCAAGATCATAGAATCTACAGTGCAGAAGGTGGCCACCCGGCCCATCGAGTCTGCACCGGCTCTTGGAAAGAGCACGCTACTAAGCCCACGCCTCCACCTTTTCCCAGTAACCCCACCTCACCTTTTTTGAACACTAAGGGTAATTTATCATGGACAACCCACCTAACCTGCACATCTTTAGACTGGGAGGAAACTGGAGCACCCGGAGGAAACCCACGCAGACACTGGGAGAACGTGCAATCTCCACACAGACAGTGGACCAAGCCAGGAATCGAACCTGGGACCCCAGAGCTGTGAAGCAACTATGCCACCATTTGTTTATAGAATTTACAGTCCAGAAGGAGGCCATTCGGCCCATCGAGTCTGCACCGGCTCTTGGAAAGAGCACCCTACCCAAGGTCAACACCTCCACCCTATCCCCAGAACCCACTAACCCCACCCAACACTAAGGGCAATTGTGGACACTAAGGGCAATTTATCATGGCCAATCCACCTAACCTGCACATCTTTGGACTGTGGGAGGAAACCGGAGCACCCGGAGGAAACCCACGCACACACGGGGAGGATGTGCAGACTCCGCACAGACAGTGACCCAAGCCGGAATCGAACCTGGGACCCTGGAGCTGTGAAGCGATTGTGCTCTCCACAGTGCTACCGTGCTGCCCTTTGTTGTCCTTTGGCCCTGAAGCATAGGTTCAAAAGCACTCAGGTTGATGAGATTGAGCTTGCCCTTCTCTGCTAGACTCAAAGATCTACGTGCACAACTACTCAAAATTTCACTGAACAAGTTAATATTTACTCTAATAATCTACAGGGTTAATGTTGGAAATGGAAATGCCACTTCTAGGATTGGCCTTCGGGCATAATTTTCTCATCTGCTCAATCTTTACTGGACCTTGGAGCATTTTATGCTGCAATTCACTGACCCTCTGCTAAATCGTCCAATTTGGCCAGGAGTCAAATATTGTCTAGTCCAAAGCACTTACTAGCATTTTGAACCAAAATATTCAAGATTTCTGAAAACATTGGTCCCTTATCAGTTTAATGGGAATTGGCCAAAACTGGAACAGTTTGAAGGGGAGATTCGGTTTCTCATGTAGAGACCAGAATATGCACAGCAGGTAAGTCAGTATCTGATAAGACAAGTTATGAAGTCATCAGACCCTGATCTACCGAGGTAGAAATTGTTATATAGGGCACGATCAAACGGCCACGCCGTGCCCAAAATGCAGCACACCTTGACACAGCATGGCCGATATAAGGCGGGAGACCCATTCCCGGGAACTACCCGGCTCGCAACACCTCGCGAGATCTAACACAATCTTGCGATGTAAATCCTGCACATTGTGGGTGGGATCACTTGTAGGAAAATCTGCATTTTAAAGCAGTCAGCCAGTCTCACTTTAATGTGCAGTTTCCCGAGGTGTTGGGATCTATCCCCTTCGCTCTGCAGACCTCTGTCAAACGCCGTTCAGTACTGGTCTCCACACCGGCTAGCTGAGCTCCTCAGTGCACAAAACGGGGCTATGTGCAGCCTTGGCCGCGTATTACCTGCTGAGGTCTCCTATTTAACCTGGGTGCCATTTTATAGCATGTTTCTCGTCGCCATGAGTGCTGGGAAACGCACGGCTAACCCGCTCATATGGGAATTTTTTCCCATTTAGCTAAATCCCGCCTATATTGTCCTTTCATTCAGGAAACAAGCGCGTAACGTGCTCGATATGGAACTTGTACTTTCTTTCAGGCATAAAGAAGGTGCAGAATGTAGCCATATGACAGTGAGGTCTACAAGCAATCTGAGACATTGGCCCTGCATCAAAATTTGTATCACCTTCGTTTTAAATGGCCCAGGGATGTCTAAATTCGGTATTAGGCTCCTGGTGTACGTTAATTGGAGTCCTGCCAGCTGAGGAGAAATTAGAAATGAAGGAGACATGTGTCTTGTCTACCCAGTTCAGTGGTAGGGCGGCACAGTAGCAAAGTGGTTAGCACTGTTGCTTCACAGCGCCATGGTCCCGGGTTCAAGTCCCAGCTTTGGTCACTGTCTGTGCGGAGTCTGTATGTTCTCCCCGTGTCTGCGTAGGTTTCCTCCGAGAGCTCCAATTTCCTCCCACAAGTCCCAAAAGATGTGCTGTTAGGTGAATTGTCCTTCTGAATTTGCCCTCCGTGTACCCAAACAGGTGTTGAGTGTGGCGACTGGGGGATTTTCACTGAAACTTAATTGCAGTGTTAAAAATTATACTATGTCAGGAGACATGGGAGTGCACCCGTCACTCCATAGGCATCGGAATTGCTTACCCACCTTTTCCCACTCACCACCCCTCCAGCCCAACTCCTAGACCATTTCAGTCCCCACCTCCCACACTTAATATAGCTCCTTGGGCCTCCCAGTTTGAGTGCATGAATTAAGAACTCATTTTTAGTCATGTGTTTTTCCAGTATTTTCTGTTTCCATAATGTGTAGATTAATAAAATGGATGGAGGATAGATATGTGAAGAACCTTTTTTTCAGTTCACCAACCTCTAACTAGCAATTCTTTTTATTTAAGTTGTGTTTTTCCTTTGCACACAACTGTCGGTTTATCAGCAACTACATTGTTCTTGCTGCTGTACATTAATGGTTGATAAATGAACCTTTCATACTTTGGGAACTAGTATTGTGCAACAGAATTCCTAATTCTTGCCTACAGCATAATGCTGACAATTATAAATAAAGCAAGATGTATTTCCACATGCCACTTCATGAGATGGAAACATACCTGTAGAAATGCATGGTTTGATTGCTTGTAAATTATGTGATATAGTAAAAGAAGTATTTTCTTATTGGGCTGATTTATTGGGCAGCAAATGCTCAGACCACCACCAGCAAGAACTCCTCGATACATACATATACATGAGCCAAGCCTGGTTCTCAAGTATTCCAGGCCGTTTCCTCTTTGCTCCCACGATAGCGATCCCTTCGCCAAGAATAACAGTTGCTACAAAATCGCCACCCATGTGTTAAATATGCCTCCAATTATATTGTTTTTTGATGCTCAACATTCGTTACTAGCTGCCAATCTCCCCGAGTGACAATATTGGTTTTTGTACTTCTCCGCAAATTTGTATCAAATATGTTTTGTGTTAAAGTGTTTGTCTAAATCAGGGGTGGGCAAACTTTTCCGTGCAAGGGCCACATTCAGAAATTCACAATTTTAAAGGGCCGCATAGTATATTAAGTAAAATAATTACTTCACCCGGTTATGATTCTGGGCGCCTCATATAGAACATAGAACAGTACAGTACAGAACAGGCCCTTCGGCCCTCGATGTTGTGCCGAGCAATGATCACCCTACTCAAGTCAACGTATCCACCCTATACCAGTAAGTAACCCAACAGCCCCCCCCCCCCCCCCCATTAACCTTAAAAAAAAATTTTTTTTTAAAAGAATTTAAAAAAAAATTTTTTTTTTTTAATGTCTTGGTGGGCCGCATAAAGACCTTGCGGCCCGCGGGCCTTAGTTTGCCCACCCCTGGTCTAAATTGATAATTTAAATGTGTGGTGTAAAAATTGATCCTCATCTATTCAAACATCTCATCTGTTGAGATTAATCTTTTCGGTGATCCATTCAAACATTTATTTAGATTGGGGGGGAGGGAATGATCAGTTTCATATTCATCATTATGCTAATTTTGCTGTATATTTATTTGTGTGTGTGTGTGTATATATATTTTTTTCTGAAATTTTTTTTCCCCACATTTTTACAAACCCCCCCCCCTCCCCCTTCCATCACACGCGTACACTGTAACCAGGTCTCCAAAATGTAAAACCAACAAGCCCCAGCTCTGGTAGAGCCTCTCATCCGCCCCTCTTAGAGCAAATTTCACCTTCTCAAAATACAGGAACTCCAATACGTCCTCTAGCCACACCGAGGCACTGGAGGGAGAAGCTGACCTCCACCCCAACAGAACCTGCCTGCGAGCAATCAACAAGACGAAGGCTACAATGTCTGCCCTCCTCCTTCCCGTCTGCAGTTCCGGCAAGTACAACACCCCGAAAATGGCCTCCAAGGAATCCAGCTCCAGTTCCATATACAGAACCTTGGATATGGTGCTGAAAAACGATCCCCAAATTCTCTCTAACTTCGGGCAGGACCAGAACATATGGATATGATTGTCTGTGTCCCGTCCACACCGTTTGCAACTATCCTCCACTCCTCAAACAACCGGCTCATCCTTGCCTTTGTTAAGTGTGCCCTGTACACTACTTTTATAGATAGAGAAATACAGCACAGAACAGGCCCTTCGGCCCACGATGTTGCACCGAACTTTTGTCCTAGGTTAATCATAGAATTTTGGACAATTTTTCATGGCCAATCCACCCAACCTGCACATCTTTAGACTGTGGGAGGAAACCGGAGTACCCGGAGGAAACCCACGCAGTCACGGGGAGGATGTGCAGACTCCACACAGAGTGACCCAAGTCGAAATCGAACTTGGGACCCTGGAGCTGTGAAGCAATTGTGCTATCCACAATGGTACCGTGCTGCCCTTAAGAAGTTAACCTACACTCCATTATTCTACCCTAATCCATGTACCTATCCAATAGCCGCTTGAAGGTCCCTAATGTTTCCGACTCAACTATTTCCACAGGCAGTGCATTCCATGAATCAGAATTTAACTGAATCAACCCGAGCCTCGCTTGCAAGGTCGAGTCATTGTTCCTTTGTAACTCTGCATCATAATCCTTCTTCCAGTCCCATCTCCAACTCTTCCTCCCACTTGTACTTAATCCCTTCCATAGACTCTATGTTCTCATCCTTGATTCTACTGTAGATCACCGAAATTACCCCACTCTCCAGCTCCCACCACTGAAGCCCTCCTCTTATTGGAGCCCATACTTCACGCCACCTCCTCCAAACTTGCGAATCTTCTCTCCCCCAGCTCCTCCAAACTTGCGAATATCCCTCCAGAAACAGTTCATTCATCTCTTTTTACCCCTTTCTCCTCGCATACCTGGAACCCCGCATCCACCCTCCCTGGCTCGAACCCCATTTCCCTCTTATCGGCATCGCCCTCAACCCTGCTTTCAACCTGAAGTGCTGCTGGAATTATCCCCAAATCTTCAGTGTGGCTACCACCACGGGACTTCCTGAGTACTTCTCCGGGCCTAATGGTAATGGTGCCATTGCCGGCGCCTGCAGCCCCGACCCCTTACCAGAACCTGCCTCCATCCGCACCCACAGAGCACCCGACTCCCTACTAGAGCTCCGAACCTTCTTTTGGATTTAGATTTAGATTTATTGTCACGTGTACCCAGGTACAGTGAAAAGTATTGTTCTACGTACAGTCCAGACAGATTATTCCATACATGAGAAAAACATAGGACATACATAAATACACAATGTAGATACATAGGCACAGGCATCGGGTGAGCAGTACTACTCAATAGAGAAGATGTGTGAAGAGATCTTTTCAGTCCATAAGAGAGTCATTCAGGAGTCTGGTAACAGCGAGGAAGAAGCTCTTTTTGAACCTGTTAGAGCCTGTTCTCAGACTTTTGTATCACCGCCCTCAGTGGTTCATTTGTCTTCGGTTTCGGCCGGTGTGACCGGTGGGCCCTTTCCTATTCATACTACCCCCGTTAACTTCACTAGCATATCCGAGAGGTGTTCTGTAGGCCTCCGGCCCTCCACCCCTTTAGGCACACCCATGATCCTTGGGTTGTGTCTTCTACCTTGGCTCTCAGCCCTCTGTTAATCTCTGACAGCCGCCACAGCTCCTCACCTATCAAGATGAACTAGTCACTATGCCGTGACGAGGCCTCCGCCATCTCTCTTATTTCCTCCCCCTGCTCCTGCATCGCTGTCAAAGTTCTCACCAACTCTCTCACCGGGGCAAGGGTCTCACCCACCCACCACCACTGTTCAATGCTTTTCACACTCTCCAGCCATCACCTCCGTCAACCTCTCCATTGTGATGGGCGCAGTCCTACCGACAGGCTCTCTCCCACCATCTTTCCTCCTTCTGCCTCCCTCACGATGCTAGGCAGCGGATCTTCGCCCACTGCCTTCTTCCCTAGATTCTTCGTTCCAGTTTTTCACATTCTGTAAATGCCCCAAACCTTCTCACATCTGCTCACGGACAAATCTCCCCCAAAAACTGAGCTTAAAGAGCCATTAAAAAACTGTTCTGGCAGAAGCCATCAAACATGTGACCTTCATCTACATTCCACGTATGTGTGAATATCATATGTTTGTTATATATCTTATAAGAAAATGAGGACACAAATCAGATCCCAGAAATGTTGGAGAATGAAAGGTTTAGTGAGAGGGAAGAACAAACCTGTTGCAATTCTTTTAAGACGTCACCAGTACAGTCGACAAGGGGGAGCCAGTCAATGTGGTATTTTGGACTTTCAGAAGGCATTTGAAAAAGTCCCATATGAGAGATTATTGTGCAAAATGAATGCGCATGGGATTGGGGCAAATATATTGAGGTGGATAGAAAACAGGTCGGCAGAGAGGAAACAAAGGGTTGGAATTAATGGGTCCTTTTCAAATTGGCAGTCAGTAACCAGTGTGGTACCACAGGGATCGGTGCTGGGACCCCAGCTATTCACAATATATATCAATGATTTGGATGAGGGAACAAAATGTAACATCTCAAAGTTTGCAGATGATACCAAACTAGGTGGGAGGGTGAATTGTGATGAGGATTCAGGGATCCTACAGCACGATCTGGACAGGTTGGGCGAGTGGGCAAACCAATGGCAGATGCAGTATAATTTGGATAAGTGTGAGGTTATTCATTTGGAAGCAAATACTACCTGAATGGTTGTAAATTGGGAGAGGGGAGTGTGAAGTGGTACCTGTGTGTCCTTGTGCACCATTCGCTGAAGGTAAGCATGCAGGTGCAGCAGGCGGTAAAGAAGGCTAATGGTATATTGGCCTTCATTGCAAGAAGTTTCGAGTATAGAAGCAGGGATGTGTTGATGCAATTGTACAAGGCCTTGGTGGGGCCACACCTGGAGTATTGTGTGAAGTTTTGGTCTCCTTCTCTGAGGAAGGATGTTCTTGCTCTCGAGGGAGTGCAGCGAAGGTTTACCAGACTGATTCCAGGGATGGCGGGACTGTCATATGAGGAGAGATTGACTAGGTCGGGATTGTTCTCGTTGGAGTTCAGAAGAATGAGGGGGGATCTCATAGAGACTTATAAAATTCTAACAGGACAAACAGGTTAGATGCAGGGAAGATGTTACCAATGATGGGTATGTCCAGAACCAGGGGTCCCAGTGTGAGGATTCAGGGTAAACCATTTCGAACAGAGAGAAGGAAACATTTCTTCACCCAATGAGTGGTGAGCCTGTGGAATTCATTACCACAGGAAGTAGTTGATGCTAAAATTTTGAATATCTTGAAGAGGCAGCTGGATATAGCACTTGGGGAGAATGGGATCAAAGGCTATGGGGAGAAAGCAGGATTAGGCTATTGAGTTGGATGATCAGCCATGATCGTGATGAATGGCGGAGCAGGCTCGAAGGGCCAAAAGGCCTCCTCCTGCTCCTATCTATGTATCTATGATAGGAAATCTCTATTTTCATGTGTTTTATTGTTTTTAATCAGTGCTGAGAAATAGTTTTAAGTTTTTTCCGTTAGATTATATTGAGGGGGGTAAAAAGTGCAGGAAGCTGGTCTTTGTCTGGAATCTAAGTAATTCTGTTACTGTGTGGACCAGAGTTTATTCATAAGAAACTCTACTTTCTGAAGATTCTATACAGATGGGGACAGATCTCGTAAAGACTGTTTCACTTTTATTTCCTCTGGTAGTGCTGTAGCCATCTCAGATGGCACCTGCAAAGGACCATGGGATTTATGGCCAACCCAGATAGCTAGACGCGATCGAAACCCCCGCTCGTTTGCATTCTAATGGCCCATTTCTCCGGAACAAAAGAACTGTACTCAGGTAGCCGATACAGACTAATCGGCGTCACTCCCTTTACTCGGGGAGCCCAAACAGCCAAGGTCAATGACCGCTAAGGGCATGCCCAGCCATCAAGGCACCTGCCCCTTTATTGGCCAAAATCGAAGGCAGTGATCGAAGCCTGTCGAATTATTGGGTCCCAAGTTAAGTACTGCCCCAAAGAGCGTGAAATCCCAGAGGGATAAGAAGAGACACAGCCTTGTGCTTGGTCTCTCTTTGAACCGACTTATGTCAACCCAAGTGCAGCATAACGACCAGTTCAAGACCAATGATCGCTACCAGACGGATGAGCCCAGCAGAAACAGGGCCACGTCTTCCACCCAGCCATGCAAGATCCGGACAAAGACCTTGTCCATCTGCAGAGAGCTGGTGCACTGAAGTTAAGTATAGGTTATTGTAGTTATTAGGTGTAGTTTAACTTCTAGTGTTTTGTGTTGCATGTCGAAGTAATCCTTGTGTGTAAATAAACCATCTTTGAACTTGAACTGACTAACTGGTCGTTTGGCCCTTTGATCGATATCCGGTAAAGCCTTTGGTGGTATCATTTGATACCTGGCAACTCTAAAGAGCATCATTATTAATTATTTATTGGTGACGCTGGTGTATTCCATTAAATTGGCAACAGTGCACTTGTTGGAGGGAGTTAAATACATTGGGGGAAAAATTATCTTGAGTGGACTGAATCCTGATTAAACCTGGAATATCTCTCCAAATTCGTTTACCGTTTCATTTCATTGAAAAAAAAGACTCTGCTCATTGGTGTTAGTAGAAAAGAAAAATTGAATGCCTTTACTCTCTCCTATCTGACCAATTCCCAGGTATCGTCTCTCATTCCAAGAGTTGCAAACATGTTCAATGTTTGGCACACAACTGGGTTGATCTGACTGGACACATCAAGCACTTTTGACACAAGTTGTCCTCTGCCAAAATTACATATAACTGCAGGGTCAACCTGGCACCTTTCCACACTACTAATTGCCTCCTTTAAAACCATTCTCACCTGCCCCCTCCGTCCTCATCAACAATTGCAAGGAACTCTTGGACCTCTTTGACACTAAGTTTGAGATAATCAATGAAGCTGATTTCCCTTGCCAAAATCATCACCACCCCTGGCACCAGTTCCATCCCTGCCATTGCCCTGAACGGACATCTTTCTCCCAGTTTCTCCTCTCATGCCCTACCACATCCATGGAACCCACTTTACCCCATGAAAACTACACCAATAACCACCCAATTTCCCTTCCTGGCCTATATGCTATCTGATATTGTAAATAGTTCCCCCTTCTCAGATTCTCTGCCCGTATCTTACAAATCTGACATCATCACTCTTCAACAAATCTACCTTTGATCGCTCTGTCCTTTTAAACTGTTGCACCGTCTGCAAACTACTACAGTAATCCTCTCTCCCAAGTTTGTGAATGTGTCTTCTCCCAAAATTATGTCTCCTTTCCTCCAACTCCATGTTTGAATCTCTTTAATCAGGTTTCTGTCCCTGTCACAGGACTGAAATAATCCTAACCAAAATCACATGACATTTAACGTGGCATCCTTTCTACAGTCACATTATCAACCACGTTATCCTGGGGTGGCACAGTGGTTAGCACTGCTCCCTCACCACTCCAGGGACCCAGGTTCAATTCCGGCCTCGGGTGATTGTGTGTGTGGAGTTTGCACTTTCTCCCAATGTCTGCGTGGGTTTTCCTAGATGTGCAGGTTAGGTGGATTGGCCATGCCAAATTGCCCCTTAATGTCCAAAAGCTTAAGTCGGGTTATGGGGATAGGGTGGAGGTGTAGGGTGCTCTTTCCAGTTCAGTCTTGTCACCTATCTTAATACTGAAATGAGTCTTTGTGTTTTGTCGACTGGACTTCTCTTATTGCTCCCTGAATTGAGATTCGTGAACCCAACATAGTTTTAGAATCAAACCTATAACAATTTGTTGTATTGCTCAGCTGCACATTGGCTTAAAGCTACTTTACTCACAGTTACACGTTCACACAAAGTTTGAGGTCTATTAATCTCCAACTGCACATTTTCAAAGTCTATATTTCCATACATATTTTACTGAGTGACTCTAATTTCCTGACATCACAGCATCTACAGGAAGAATGTATTGCTATATCCAAGCTTGTTATTCAGTAAGCATTGCATGTAGGGGGCCTAGGCAGCTTATTTGGTCCTGAGAATTAGTTAAGAATGAAGCTGATCGGGAGAAGCCTTGTGTGCTTTGGTGCCCTCTCAAAATTCATGATTTAGAATTAAAATCAAGGTTTGCCCCTCAATCCTCCTACACAGCCTATAATTTTTACACGTTGACATGATGTGGGTTCCCAAGACAACATGCAAATGAGAAAAGGGTCATGAAATAAGGCCATTCCTCCATGAAGGACAAGATTCTATCCTTCCACCCGCTGGCTGACAAATTTCGGACTTGGGGATCGGATCATATTTCTGACCTGGCTGAATTTAAAGTGAAATTTTGACGAGATTGTGTGGAAAAGCATCTTGTTGGCTTTATGGCTTTAGTGATTGAGGTAAGGGAGAGAGCATTCCCCAGATATACAGATACAGAGAGAAGGAGGGCAACTCACTTGCCTTCATTCGGATGAACTTGAGCTTCATACCGTCCGTGAGGAGAATATGTGAAGAGGCTCCACTTTCCTAGGGGAGCAACTAGAAAGCCATGTCACTTTCTGGAGCACCAATGGCAGGTCAATGGCATTCTTGCCTGTGGCTCTGAAGGTGCATATGGTCTTAACTATTTTTTTTGTTGGATCAGTCTACGGTGCAACAGGTGACAGTAATATTGGTGAATCTGCTGCACTTTCCTGCACCAGGTAAATTATGGATGTTTTCTTCGTCAGAGCCAACAACGTCATCTCCCTTCTCACTGGAGGCTATGAAGCAGAAAGTCTTCATCAGGATTGGAGGCTTCCCCGCACTGCAGGACATCATCAGTTACAACCAGATATCCTACAATGTACATGAATAGGAAGGTCTTCCACTGGCTGAACTGCAGCTAATGTGAGATGACACACCAGAAGTTGGAACTCTTCCACACACTGTATTGGATCCATTGATAATTTAGAAACTGAGATTGATAGATCATTGTTAACCAGCATGTTGAGGACAAAGACCAAATATAGGTACCTGGAGTTGAAGTTGGGGCATAGATTGAATGGCAGAACAAGCTCAAGGGCATAAATAGCCTACTCCTGCTCATGTATTTCTAAGACACACAGGGCACCATGCAGGTCTGTGCTAGGTATCCAAATAATTATCCTGATTTATTCTTCTTGCACCAATCCTCAATGCATCAGATGGTGGGTTCTGGAATTTGCTGCCTGAGTTGGTGCTGGAAGCAGAGACCCTAAACTTTTAATAAGTCCCTGGATCTGCACCTTAAGTGTTGTAAGCTGCAGAGCTATGGGCTAAGTGCAGGAAGATGGAATTCGAAAGGCACCTGGGTATCTTTGGGTCGGCGTGGGCAAGATGGGCTGAATGGCTCCCTTCTGTGCTGTACCAGTTCTATGATTCTATAGAGGTTGACTGTTTGCAAATGTGGTTCATGACACCGGTATGAACCTGAGATGAGATAGTCAATGCCATTCGTCCACTTTTTTCCTGGCAAAGCAAACTATTGACATCCTGAGGGAATACTTCCACCGCCTAGGTAGATCTGGAGATATCGTGCAACGCTGTCTCCAGTGAGTCTTAACAATAGCCAATACGCAGCGCGTGCTCACAAACTCAACCTGCAATATTCATCAACCCATTGATCTACCTGGAGAGGAAGATGTGCAGACAGACCCAGACTCATGATTAGCAGGAAGACACAAAGGATGCCTTGGAGGAGCAAAGTCCCCAATTCCTCCTGCCTGCTAAGAGCTCTTCAATTAGAGGTTGGGAGGTGTATTGCAGAGGTTGAGCCTAATTCTGTTTCCTTGACTTTTTATGTGTTTCTGCTATCGCATGATCGGGTGATTGGTTGCAGGGCAGTGGCTTATCTTTTAGTTGAAGGGAAATCTATGATATTACAGCATCGCAGAAGGTTGATACAGATTTAAATGGACATATCAATGGATAGTGGAGAGTTGGTGACACTAGTGGTGGAAGAGGGGGTTAGCATAATAATCAATAAAGTCGATTAGGAATGATTTTAAAGTTAATTGAAAGAAAGTCCTTATAATGAAAGCTAGATCATACACATACTAGATATATAATGGAAGAAATGATTTATATTGTAGTGGCTGACTCAGTAATTTGGATCTTGTTATTATCTGTTGAGATCTGTTTGTGGTCAGATGGTGAAAGATATGTTTCATATGTAGAAATATGCTGTGGGTTCACAAAATCTGGAAATATCCCAATAGTCAAAACATAGTTCTGTGCTACTTAATGGATTGTCAGGATCCACCCCCCCCCCCCACCCCACCCCCCACCCCACCCCCCACCACCACAAATCTGATACTTGTGTTAACCTTTTGCAAATTGAAGCAGGCTTTCAGTGATAAAATTGACCTAACCTTTCTTAATTTGGGGAAAATACTTGCACTCTTCATGGCAGTACAGCTGTAACTGAGAGCTCAGTGTGCAGGAACCATGGGCGCGATTCTCCGCAAATGCGGAGAGTCGTGAAGGCTGCCGTGAAACCGGCCGTGTCTCACGGCAGCCTCCGCGCCCCCTCCCGGGACCCGATTCTGCTCCCCGGTCGGGGCTAGCAGCGGGGCCCCGTGAACTTCGGCATCGCGGGCTTAGCGAATTTCGCTAAGCCCGCGCGCCAAAGTTAACGACGGCTGACGCAAATGATGACGTCAGCCGCGCATGCGCGGATTGGACGGCTCCAACCCGCGCATGCGCGGATGATATCATCACGCATATGTATGCGTGAAACCCGCGCATGCGCGGGCCGTTATGCCCCTCAGCTGCCCCACGGACTGATCCAGCGGGGCGGCGGAGGAACAAAGAGTGCGCGGGGTTCGTACCCGCTGCCCGCGATCGGTGCCCACCGATCGCGGGCCCATGGCACCCTTGGCACGGCCGTTGTGCGGCCGTGCCAATCGGTGCCATGGTTCCCCAGAACGGCACTTTGCGGCCGTAAAGGTCTGGGACGGTGAGAGCAGGTGTGTTGGAGTTCGTGAAAACGGCCGTAAAGGTCTGGGAAATCGGCCCATTGGCTAGGGGAGAATCGCTGCTCGCTGTAAAAAACGGCGAGCAGCGATTCGTGTCGTTGGGCGGCCGTGGGCGGGGGGGGGGAGAGAATAGCGGGAGGTCGGGAAAAATGTCAGGAAGGCCCTCCCGCTATTCTCCGACCCGTCGTGGGGGGCGGAGAATCGCGCCCCATACCTCTCAACTCACTGCATTTGAATGTTCCCAAATTTTCATGCATCTAACCCAGGCTAAAACCTGCTCTGCAGTTGTATTAGCTCTGCTGTTACCATCCTTGCCTCTTGGTTGGAAGGCCATTGGTTTAAGGCCCTCGAATCTTGGGTAATACTCCGGTGCAGTACAATGGAAATGGGGCAGCACAGTGGTTGGCACTGTGGCTTCCTGTGTCTGCTTGGGTTTCCTCCGGGTGCTTCGGTTTCCTCCCACTAGTCCCGAAAGACGTGCTGTTAGGTAATTTGAACATTCTAAATTCTCCCTCTGTGTACCCGTACAGGCGACTAGGGGCTTTTCCACAGTAACTTCATTGCAATGTAAGACTACTTGTGACAATAAAGATTACTAATTATTATTAAATGTTGCATTGTTGGAAGAGTGTTCTTGCGGATCAGACTTTAAACTGAGGCCCTCTCAGGTGGCTAGAAAAGATCCCATGGCACTACTTTGTTAATGAGCAGAGGAGTTCTATCTGGTGCCCTGATCAATATTTATTCCTCAACTGATATAATTGACACAAAGGGTCTGGTGATTAACCCAATGCTGCTTGTGGGAGTGTGCCGCATTTTCTTCACTGCAAGAATGATTACACTTCAAAATGCTGAAAATATATATTATGTAATAAGACCATAGGAGAAGAAGTGGGCCATTTGACCCATCGTGTCTGCTCTGCAATTCAATGAGGACATGACTGATCTGATATGATAATCCTCAACTCCGCTTTCCCACCTTATCTCATAACTTTTGTTCCCCTTACTGATTAAAGATCTATCTATCTCGGCCTTGAACAGACTTAATGACCCAGTCTCTGCAGCCCTTTGCAGTAAAGAATTCCACAGACTCACTACCCTCTGAGACAAGAATTTTGTCCTCATCTGTGTCTTAAATGGGTGACCACTTACGCTATGATTATGCCCTCTGGTCCTTGACTCTCACACAAGGGGAAACATCCTCTCAGCATCTACCCTGTCAAGCCCCCTGAGAATCCTGTATGTAATACATATTTTATGCAACTTCATTCTGGAGTTACAGGAGTTGTCAAAATATAATATGTCTAAAAATATTCAGATAAAATAAGAAAGAAAAGATGCAAATACAGAAGATGTGAAAATGCTTCAAATATGTTTTCAGCCCAACAGCATTGGTAGAGGGAAGAGCATATTAATTGTTTTGAGTGCGCGACCTTCACCAGACTTCGGTCTGCAATCATGATGGAGCCTGTCTTTTCACTTTCTGGACCTAGTGGACCTGTTATCTGTTGCCAATGTATTTTTCTATCTATCTCTGAAAAGCTTGATTTTGTTTCTTCAGGGGATTAAAATCACACTAGCTGGGATTAAAATCACACTAGCTGGGATTAAAATCACACTGGCTGGCATCAAAAAAAGGTCCAGGGATTTTGGGTAAGATATTGTAGCATGCCCAGATAATGAATAGGATCCATCATCAAATGACGGCGCAGAATCGATGGGTTGCATTGCCTATTTCTGTTCCTACATCTAATGGTTTTATGAGTCGTGTTTTATGCAGCAAGTTTTTATGGTCTGTAATGCACAACCTGAAAGAAAGCCGATTCAGTAGTAATTTTCAAAAGGGACTTGGATCTATATTCAATAGGGAAAAGTTACAGCCTTGGCCGAGGGGCGAGAGTAGCATTCATTGCATAGCTCTTTCAGAGAGTGGCACACACGTGTACAGGAGAGGCGGTGGCATAGTGGTATTGTCACTGGACTAGTAATCCAAGTGAGCAAAGGATAAATCTCTGGGGATCTGGGTTTGGATCCCATCGCAGCAGATGGTGAAATTTGAATGCAATAAAAGTCCGGAATTAAAGTCCAAAGGTGACCAAGAAACCATTGTTGGTTGTCGTAAAATCCCATCTGGTTCACCAATGTCCTTTAGGAAAGGAAATCTACTGTCCTTACTGTGATTGCAGATCCACAGCAATGTGATTGACTCTTGCCCTCTGAAATGGCCAAACAAGCCACTCAGTCAAAAACAATTAGGGATGCTGGCCCAGCAGTGACACCACATCCCATAGTGGACCGAATGATGTGTTGCTCTGTTGTATGATTCCATGATTTTGCCTACAGCCAAGTCTTAATCAAAGTGAGTGTTAACTCTTTGGATTTCTTTTATCTTTTTTCCTCATATTTATAGATATTTTTAGCTTCCCTGCTTCTTATTACTCTGATAAAGAAGTTGTCAGTCCCTACATTCTGAACTGAAATCTCGTAAGACCTTAAACCCTGCCCAGATAATGAACAGAACCCATTTTCAAAAAAAGATCATTTCAGCCACTAAATCCACCCTGCACCTTCCTTGTCTGCAAGATTCAGTCAGGCAAAAGTAATATTAAACAGAACAACAAAATATTTGAAGTAGATAGCCAGGTCCCATCTTGTGCTTGAAGTTTGTGTAGGGCCTTGTAAGGAGGGATGCCTACACCTTCCACTTAACAAACTAGTGACATGGCAGGACCGGTGGCAATCACAGTACACAGAGAGGGGTCTCCAGTATATGCTTTAGCCTAACATTTCTTGAGAATGTGAGAAAGCTACAGATTAACATCAAGAGCAACTTGTATATTTAGAACAACTTGGATTTAAAGGCACCCCTAGGCGCTTCACAGGAGCATTATCAAACATGATCTGACACTGAGTCACATATGGCAATATTAGGACTGGACACTAAAGCTTGGTCAAAGAGGTACATTTAATGGATTTGTTCAAGGAGGGGAGAAAGCGGCGAAAATACTTGGGGAGCACATTCCATAGCTCAAGTCCTGGGTAACAGCAGGCCCAGCTCTAAAATTGAGGAAGCCTAAGAGGCAGATATTGAAAGAGCAGAGAAATCTCAAAGCATTTAGAACTGGAGGAAGTTACAGATAAGAGGAGGAGCGAGGCCACTGACTGATTTATGATCAAGAAGTTGCCGAACCAAAAGCTATCATTGATCGGCGAACAGAATGGTGATGGCGAATGGGACCTAATGGGAGAGGGGGTACGGGCAGCAGAGTTTTAGATGAGCTGAAGTTTATGGAGGGTGGTAAATGGGATGCCTTTCAGTAGAGCATTGGCAGTCGCATCAGCAGAAGAACTGGGGCAGGGGTGAAAGTAGGTTGCCTTAATGATGGAGAGGACATCGGGTTGGAACCTCAGTTTGGGGTCAGAGTACACCGAGTTTGTGACCAGTCCACTATTCCACAATGATGGAGTGGATGTGGGAGATGGAGCCAGTGCTGGAGAATAGAGTTTGAAATGAAAATCGCTTATTGTCACGAGTAGGCTTCAATGAAGTTACTGTGAAAAGCCCCTAGTCACCACATTTTGGCGCCTGTCCGGGGAGGCTGGTACGGGAATCGAACCGTGCTGCTGGCCTGCTTGGTCTGCTTTAAAAGCCAGCAATTTAGCTGAGTGAGCTAAACCAGTTTGTGGTACTGTGGTGAATGAAACGGACTTTCTATGGGATTTTTCAGTGACATTGTAATCAGAATTCCATTTTAGCACAGTACCCTTTATCAAGCAGCTGGGAACTTTGTGAACAGGGCAACAAACTGGGTATCTCCAAATGTGGACTAGGGGATTTTCACAGTAACTTCATTGCGTTGTTAATGTAAGCCTACTTGTGACAATAATAAAGATTTTTTTTACTTTATTGTACAGAGGTTTATTTTGTCTTTCGTTTAATTGACCTTATATACATTTTGCCACCCTTTGGATCGGTCTAAAGATTATTATTACAACCAATTGGATTGAAGAATTCTTAATGAAGTACAGAGACTGAAACAGGGAGTCTACTAAATTTAATATCAAATTATATGCAGAAAGCGGAATAGAGGGAAAGTAAGTTGAGATTGTGTGCAAGCAATAAAAGGGACAGAAAAAATTGTTTTAAAAACATTTTGCTCTTTAAGTTTCCAAGAATAATTAATATCTGAACATGAATGCATAGTTTTAATTTTCTTCCCAAAAGGATTGTTTGGCACTAATTAAGAATGAGGAGCAGAATGGACAAACCCAAAGTTTTCTGGGAAATTTAGTATGTAATTGCAATTTCGATAACGTGGCAGACAATTTGCGGACAGCAAAATCCTCCAAACACCAATGTGATAACGGCCGGATAATATTTTTCAGGTAATGATAGGTTGAGGGATAAATATTGACTAGAGCAGCAGCACGGTGGTGCAAGTGGTTAGCACGGTTTCCTCACGGCGCCGAGGTCCCAGGTTCGATCCCGGCTCTGGGTCACTGTCCGTGTGGAGTTTGCACATTCTCCCCGTGCTTGCGTGGGTTTCGCCCCCACAATCCAAAAAGATGTGCAGGATGGGTTGATTGGCCATGCTAAATTGCCCATTAATTGTAAAAAATGAATTGGATACTCTAAATTTAAGAAAAAAAGTTGACCAGAGCACTGAGAAATAACTGACTTGCTTCTTGAAATAGTGCAACTGAATTTTTTCATCCAAACTTTTCCAAAAATATACTTTATTCGTAAAATTCATAAAAGTGCAATCGATGAACATTTAAAGTTCACATTACATTAGGAGCCAAGCAAATCCAGTTTCTTTCAATACTGTTATGTTACTCTACAATTTAAAAAAAGTTAATTGACGGGATGTAGGCATCACTGGGTAGGACACCATTTATTGTCCAACTCTAGTTGCCCTTCAGAAGGTGGTTGCAGTTAATATTTACCAGGTTTGTTACACAAACTTGCAGCCTGAGGGGTTTTACCCAGTTTTCAGCCCCTCTGTTACTATGGCTGAAAGACCTCTTAGACAGTGGCATTTCCCCGTTGAGCCTTTGTTGCGACTGTCCCAAGCTTTAGTCATCTCACAGCACATAGTCCTGGACCTTGGAATGTGGCAGTGTGCAACACTGTGTCAAGATCAACTCTTGCACTGGAAGACCAGCAAGTTTCAGGCAAGCCAGAGAGCGCTTTCACTAAGTTGATGTCCAATCAGAAGGTGGATAGGGCCTTTTGTTTAACATCTGATCAGAAAGACAGCACCTCTGGTAGTGCAGCGCTACCTCAGTACTGCACTGGAATGTCATCCTATGTTTTTTTCATTGCCCTTAACCATTAACTATGCCCTTGGAAAAATGAAATTACTGTTGAGGTTTATTGATTTTAAATGTATTCTTCAGATTTAGAATTCACTCACAGAGGTGGGAGTGATACTACCTGACATAGTTAACACCTGAATTCTGTCTTGCTTCTGTTATTACGCTCAGCACTCAAATAAATAAAGTGGTGTTAATTTGTTTCCCTGTGTATGCATCTCTGCTACTCTTGAGGACCCCAGTCTGAACTTCCAAAATAACGTCAGTAGCGCAATATATTTCCGAAACTGAAAAGGGTTTATTCAAATCACTAATCTTCAACAGTGAATCAGTTTTTTCTTCATGGCAATATTACATATTCTCTTTATTTACTAAAGTTAATTATTTCGGGGAAGAGGGGGTTGGTGTCTACAACTGTACATACAATCTGACCGTCTGAGCCTGGCCATTAAAGTGCCAAAATCAAGGGGACTGTCTTTCTGAAACAGGAACCGAAAGTGCTGGGGAAAAAACTCAGCAGGTCTGGCAGCATCTGTGGAGAAAGAAAATAGAGTTGACGTTTCAAGTCCATATTACCCTTCTTCGAAGAGTCTTAGAGATTTGAAACATTTCCTCTACTTTCTCTCGGGGCAGCACGGTGGTGCAGTGGTTAGCACTGCTGCCTCACAGCGCCAAGGACCTGGGTTCGATCCTAGCCTCAGGTTACTGTCCGTGTGGACTTTGCACATTCTCCTCTTGTCTGCCTGGGTCTTATCCCCACAACCCAAAGATGTGCAGGTAGGTGGATTGGCCACGCTAAAGTGCCCCTTAATTGAAAAAAAAGAATTGGGCACTTTAATTTTTTTTTTAAACTCTACTTTCTCTCTGCACAGATTCTGCCAGGCCTGCTGAGTTTTTCCTGCACTTTCTATTCTTGTTTCAGATTCTAGCATCCACAGTATTTTGCTTTTATATTAGGACTGTCTTACTGGTTGCTCTTGAGGACAGCTTTAGATTGGCACTGGTGCATACTGAGATTAGGATATCTGGGGTGGGGCAGGAATGCACCATTACAAGTTGATTTATTGAAATAAATCTGTATCAGCTCATTAAGCTTTCATGTGATGCAGGGAACATGATTAATGTTCTTGGGTATGGTGTACTTACAGGCAGGTTTTCTTTGTTGGTTTCCTTTGATGCAACAATGTCTAGAGGATATCAGAAGGGGTGTAACTAGGGGGGATGTAACCATGATTGATTGATAATTTGACTTGCAATACAAGTCATGCAACATGTGCTATGGAACAATGCTGCTTTTCCTTTCTCAGCAGTTAAGTTGTATTGCACATATTATAGACTGAAGTCATGTCTGTAATTACCTGTAGTACACGTGGCCAGTGATGAAGTCACGTCTGCACTTGTACTGTAAACCGCCTCTATCAAAAGGTTCAGCATTTGAATATTTAAGCTCTGCTGCTAACAACAGGTCATGCCCAATAACCAAAAACATAAGACACAGTGAAAAGTCCATTCGACCAAGCACAGTGTGTGATTTATTTACATACTGAGTATATTGGACAGGCACAATTGCACATTTTGACTGTATATGTTCCATTATGCACTCACAATTATACAGTAACGTGATAAGAATGTTAAAGAGTTGCAATTTTATAGTGCCTCTCACATCTCCAGGATGACCCAAGGCATTTCTGATCGAATTAATTTTTGAAATGTAGTTGCTGGATGTATGTGGACACAGTACCAATTTTATGAAGGCCAGTTCCCATAATCAGATAAATGACTAGTTAATCTCTTTTAACGAGTTTCATCTGAGAGAAAAATGTTAGCTAGAAGAACTGCATGGTCATCTTCAAACAGTGCCTTAAAATCTGTTATATCTACCTGAAAAGGTGAATGAGGCCATATTTTAACTCCTGTCAAAGACGACATCTCCAACAATGCAGCATTCCCTTAATACTGCAGCTTAGATCATGCAATCAATTGAGGTCTCAGAATCAAATAATTGTTCCAGCGTAAGAAGCCATTCATCCCACCTTGTCTGCATTGACTCTTTGAATGGATAATTCACTTTGTGCCATTCCTTTGCAGATAACGGTCTAATTTTGAATGCTTAAGGTCAACCTGTCTCCACCATACTCTCAGACAGCACATTCCAGACTTTAGACTGCTGCGTGGGAAAAAATGTCCTCTTGTTGCTTTTGCTTCTTTTACCAACCTTTTTTAATCTGTACTTTCTCATCTCGATCCTTTCACGAGTGGGAAAGGTTTCCCCCTACCTACCCTGTCCTGTCCGTCATACATTTCAATACATCTATTAAATCTCCCCTCAGCCTTCTTTTCTCCAAGGAAAACAGTCTTAATTTCTCCAATCCATCTTCATAACTGAAGTTCCTCATCCATGGAACCATTCTCATTAATCTTTTTCTCACTCTCTACAATGCATTGACATCCTTCCTAAAGTGGGGCGCCTAGACCTGGATGCAATACTCCAACTCAGGCCAGCTCTTTATAACACAACCACCTTGATCTTGTATTCTATTAAGAAAGCCTAGGGTAACCAATCATACCTAGCACAAAGGAAGATGGTTGTGATTGTTGGAAGTCAGTCATCTCAACACCAGGCCATCACTGTGGGAGTCCCTCAGGGGAGTGTCCTGGGCCCAGCAATTTTCATCTGCTTCATCAATGACCTTCCTTCTATCATAAGGTCAGAAGTGGGGATGTTCACTGATGACTGCACAATGTTCAGTACCATTCTTGACTCCTCAGATACTGAAGAAGTCCATGTCCAAAAGTAACAAGACCTGGACATAATCCAGGCTTGGGCTGAAAGTGGAAAGTTACATTTACATCACTTAAGTGCCAGGCAATGACTATCTCCAGCAAGAGAGAATATAACTATCGTCTTTTGACATTCAACGGTATTAACATCAATGGGCTCTCCCCTATCAACATCCTGGGAGTTACCATTGACCAGAAACAACTGGACTAAGCATATAAATACAGTGGCTACAAGAACAGATCAGAGGCTAGGAATCCTGCGGTGAGTAACTCACCTTCTGACTCCCAAAGCCTGTCCACAATCTACAAGGCACAGGTCAGGATTGTGATGAAATACTCTCCACTTGCCTGGATGAGTGCAGCTCCAACAACACTCAAGAAGCTCAACACCATCCAGGACAAAGCCTGCTTGATTGACACCCCTTCCACAAACATTCAGTCCCTCCATCACTGACGCAGAGTAGCAGCAGTGTGTACCGTCTACAAGATGCACTGCAGTAACTCACCAAGACTCCTTGGGCAGCACCTTCCAAACCCCTGAGCTGTAGCTTTCAATTGCCTGATGTATCTGAAGATGGAAATCTGTTCTACCTGACACCATCCCCCACCCACCACCAGCCCATAATCTTCTGCAATCTAATTCCAAACTCTGCTTTTTCCTGGCAGCCATTTTCTGTATGTTAATTGCAATGTTGAGCGAGGGGGAGGAAAGAGTCTCCTCAAATCAATCGGCTTACTGAAACCTTGTTAATTTTCTAATTGAGTCCTCTCTGTTGCAATGTCAGAATATAAATAAACAACCTTTCTCATCATTTTAAAGTCAGGTTTATGTCTGTTTGAAGAAAACTAGTTCATCTCATTTTACAATTTGAGCAAAAGAAAATCCTGTCTATGTAGTACTTTTCATATGTTTAGTGTCGCACAAAAAATAGTGTTGTGAAATTTGTCATTATTACATGAACATGTTAAGAACTCCTCCATCTTGAACACCTGAGGGCAGTATGGGTGTCGCAGGCTGGGTCAGCATTTACTGCCCATCCCTAATTTCCCTTGGGGAGTAGTTAAGAGTCGCATGTAGGCCAGACCAGGTCAGGATGTCAGATCTCCTTCCCTAAAGGGCATTAGTGAACCAAATGGGTTTTAACAATATTCAGCGGTGGTTTAATTGAATTCAAATTTCACCATCTGCAGTGGCAGGATTTGAACCTGGGTCCCCCGAGCATTCTGGGTCTTTGGTTTACTCGTCCAGTGACAATACCGCTATGCCACTGCCTCCCCAAGGTCCATCGTCTAGGGTAACATTGATCAAGCTGACCAAGTCCTGAATCTAACAGACTGATCCTGCAGCAACTCCAATTGTATTGGGCATTGGTGCAATTTTATAGGGCATTGGGGAGGCCGCACCTGGAGTACTATGGACTGTTTTATCTGAGGAAGGATTTTCTTGCTATGGAGGGAGTGCAGCAAAGGTTTACCAAGCTGATTCCTGGGATGGCGGGGCTAAATCGGTTAGGATTATATTCATTGGAGTTTAGAAGAGTAAGAGGAGATCTCATAGAAACTTACAAAATTCCATCAGGATTAGACAGGGTAGATTCAGAAATAATGTTCCTGATGTTGGGGGAGTCCAGAACTAGGGGTCATAGTTTGAGGATAAGGGGTAAACCTTTAAGGACTGAGGTGAGATAAATTTCTTCACCTAGAGAGTGGTGAATCTGTGGAATTCACTACCACAGAAAGTAGGTGAGGCCAAAACATTGTTTAATTTCAAGAAGGAATTAAATATAGCTCTTGGGGTTAAAGGGATCAAGTAATACGAGGGGCGCGGGATCAGCGTATTGAACTTGATGATCAGCCATGATCATAATGAATGGTGGAGAAGGCTCGTTTGGCCTTCACCTGCTTCTATTTTCTGTGTTTCTATAAGGGAACCAACAAGGAAAAACCTACCTGAACTTGCCTTCACTAATCTACCTGTCACAGAAGCATCTGTCCATGACTGTATTGGTAAGACTGATCACAGCGTATGATGTTGTGTGGTACTACCACCGTGCTAAATGGGAAAGATTCAGAAAAGATCTAGCAGCTCCAAGTTGGGCATCCCTGAAGTGTCCTGGCCATCAGCAGCAGAATTGTATTCAACCACAATCTGTAACTTTATTGCCCAGCATACTCTACTACTGCCACATTGCCAAGGATTAAACCTGGTTCAATGAAGAGCGGGCCGGGCGCATCACCAAACATATCTAAAACTGAGGTATCAGCTTGATGAAGCTACAACATAGGATTACATTTGTGCCAACCAGCAAAAGTAACATGCATTTACACGACTAAGCAATTCCCCAACTAAAGTATCAGATCAAAGCTCTAAAATTCTGCTCCATCTATTCGTGAGTGGTGATGGACAATTAAACTGCTAATTGGAGGAGGGGACTCCACAAATATTCCCATCCTCAATGATTGGGAGGTGGGGTGGGAGTTACAGAACATCAGTGCAAAACACAAAGCTGGAACATTTGCAACCCTCTTCAGCTTCAGATCCATCTTGGCCTCCTCCTGAGATCCCCACCATCACAAATGTTAAACCTGAGGTAATTTGATTACTGCATATGCTATCATGAACTGGCTAAAGGCACTTAATACAGAAGAGGCTGTCAGTCCTGACAATTCAGACTGTAGTGCTGAAGTCTTGTGCTCCAGAGCTGGCTGCATCTCTAACCAAGCTGCTCCAGTACAGCTGCAATATTGGCATCTATACGACAATGTTGAAAAATGCCTGGGTGTGTCCTAACCATTTAAAACAGGACAAATCCAAATGGCCAATTATTGTCTTTCAGCCTGCTCTTAATCATTAGCAAAGTGAAGCAAGATGCTATTGACAGTGCTCTCAAGCAGCATTTACACTGCAATAATCTGCTCATCAATGCTCAATGAGTTTTATGAAGGCAATCGGCTCCTGACCACATTACAGCCTTGGCTAAAAAACTGTATTCTAAAGGTGAGTTACGAGTATTTAATTATTTGGCGAATGTGAATCCCAGAAGCCAAGTGATAGCTCCCTCATTTGCTACGGATAAGGTGATTAGTCTTCCACTTAATCTGTAGAGGGGATACTCTTCGGTAAAATACAGCATTGTTTGTAACACTCCACATCTGCAAAGGTGGTCTGTATGGAGGCCCCAGTGGTGGAGGTTGGCTGCACAGGGGCCTTGGCCTACTGTAAACCTGTAGACCTGGTAGTTCAGACAGGTGGGGTTTGTCACAAGAAACATGTTAGCACTCTGGACCAGACCCTTAACAAAGACGTTACAGACTGCTGCAACAAATGGCATCTCGCGCTGATTCCCTCCAAAACTACATCCAGTGAATTCCACCTCCGCAATGTCAGTGCCAAAAAAGAGTTCCATATCTATGTGGATGGCCGGAGATTAAAGCTCACAACTCCACATGCTGAAGAATGATTCTAGATAGGACTCGGTCCTTTTGGGAACATCTGACAGAAAAGGTCGAAAGCAGAAACCATCTTCTAACCAAACCTGCTAGATTTACATGGGGCACTTCCACCACAACACTCAAACATTAGCATTTGCCCTATTATACTTAGCAGCAGAGTATTGTGCACCTGTTTGGCAAAGGTCACCACATACACACACACACACCTTGTGGACACTGGGATGAAAGCTACAATGCACATCATCACTGGAACCCTCCACTCAACCCTCCTTTGCAAACTTCACACTCCAACACATCCGCTGATTGGCAAAGTGTAGAAGCTTGGAGCTTGCATGGCACAACAGGATATGTAAACTTGCGGGACAAGATTGTTGGCAGGTCATTTGTATATATGTTGAACAGGGTTGGGGCTCGCACTAGTGGCATTCTATTGCATTTCCCATCTTCCTTGCCCAAGATCTGAATCTTCTGTTGTGAGTAGTGCTTTGACAACTGTCACGACCCAGGACAAAAACACTCTGGACAGCTTTAGGAGCAGGCAGTGTGCCACATTGTACTGCAGGCAGTTGTGCGGCCAGTAGCACTATGGCGGTCTTCAGGTTCTTTGGAAAGTAACTTTCAATGCAGATGGTGAGTGTCAGCTCTTGATCACAAAAACAGCTTAGTGGACAAGATGGCAAATCAGGCTCCAGCATCTCCCACTGAAATGGATGATGTTGAGTCCTGCCATTGTTTCCTCCCATTTGGCATGACATGGAACATTGAGAAATGAAATGAAATGAAAATCACTTATTGTCACAAGTAGGCTTCAAATGAAGTTACTGTGAAAAACCCCTAGTCGCCACATTCCGGCGCCTGTTCGGGGAGGCTGTTACGGGAATCGAACCATGCTGCTGGCCTGCTTGGCCTGCTTTCAAAGCTAGAGATTTAGCCCAGTGCTAAACAACCCCGTTGAGACTCAATGAGATAGTCTGCTATATCAGGAGTAGAGTCTGAGGTCCAACCAAGTGTCCTAGTCCAACCATCTTAATTAAAGACCTTCCAAAATAAAGTCTGTAGTGAATTGATTGCACAGTGTTCAATTTCCTTTGTGACTCCTCAGATACTGAAGCAAACCATGGCAGCATGCTGCAAGAACTGTAAACATTGCAGGTTTGGACTGATAGTGGCAACTGACTTTGTGCCACACATGCTAGACGAGGACTTACTCTAAGCAAAGAAAACATAACCGGGGCAGCACGGTAGCATGGTGGTTAGCATAAATGCTTCACAGCTCCAGGGTCCCAGGTTCAATTCCCGGCTGGGTCACTGTCTGTGCGGAGTCTGCACGTCCTCCCCGTGTGTGCGTGGGTTTCCTCCGGGTGCTCCGGTTTCCTCCCACAGTCCAAAGATGTGCGGGTTAGGTGGATTGGCCATGATAAATTGCCCTTAGTGTCCAAAAAAAATAAGGTTAATTGGGGGGGGTTGTTGTTGGGTTACTGGTATAGGGTGGATACGTTGGCTTGAGTAGGGTGATCGTTGCTCGGCACAACATCGAGGGCCGAAGGGCCTGTTCTGTGCTGTACTGTTCTAATAATTCTGTTCTAATAATTCTAATAACCATTTTCCTCTTGAATCCTGGGGGGTTACCATTGACCAGAAACCAACTGTACTAATCACCTAAATACTCTGTCTACAATAGCAGGTCAAAGGCTAGGAATCCTGCAGCAAGTAACTCGCCTCCTGACTCCCCAAGGCCTGTTCACCATCAATAAGGCACAATCAGGAGTGTGATGGAATACTCTCCCCTGGATGAGTGTAGCTCCAACAACATTCAAGAAACTCTCTTCAACTCAGGACAAAACAATCTGCTACATTGGCACCCAATCCACCATCTTAAACGTTCATTCCCTCAACCATCGGTATACAGAGGCAGCAGGTGCACCATCTATAAGAGGCACTCCCATCACTTGGCAAGGCTCCTTTGACAGCAGCTTTCAAACCTGCGATGCCTACCATTTCAAAGAACAAGGGCAGCAAACACATGAGAACTGCACATTGCCCTCAAGCCATAGACCATCCTGAACTGGAACTATATCACTGCCCCTTCACTGTCATGTGTCAAAAACCTGAATTAACTTTCTCCCGGGACTGCAGGTGTACCTACAGCAATAGACTGTGCCAGGCCACCAGGAGAACATCCCTGCTGTTCAAATAATGATATTGGATGTTTTACAATAACTTGAACAGGAAGACTTGATCTTGTTCCAAGACCTGAGGATAGGGCAACACTTTCTCAGCACTGAACTGAAGTGCCAGCCTCGACTTGTGTGTTCAAGTCTCTGCAGTGCAGCTTGAAACCATAATTTGTGGCGTCAGGTTTACCAAGCTAACAGTAAAGAAATCGAATCCATAAAATTAATCTTGGATTGGATTTGATTTATTGTCACGTGGACCGAAGTACAGTGAAAAGTATTGTTCTGCGTACTGTCCAGCCAGATTGTGGAGAGATCCATTCAGTCCATAAGAGGGTTGTTTAGGAGTCTGGTAACAGCGGGGAAGGAGCTGTTTTTCAATCTGTTAGTGCGTGTTCTCAGATTTTTGTATTATCTGCCCGGTGGAAGACGTTGGAAGAGAGAATAAACGGGGTGGTAGGGGTCTTCGATTATGCTGCCCGCTTTCCCCAGGCAGCAGGAGATGTAGATGGAGTCAATGGATGAGAGGCAGGTTTGTGTGATGGACTGGGCTGTGTTCAGGAATCTCTGTAGTTTCTTACGGTCTTGGGCCGAGCAGTTGCCATACCAGGCTGTAATGCAACCAGATAGGATGCTTTCTATGGTGCATCTGTAAAAATAGGTAAGAGTCAATGTGGTCATGCCGAATTTCCTTAGTTTCCTGAGGAAGTATAGGCACTGTTGTGCTTTCTTGTTCGTAGCGTTGACGTGGGTGGACCAGGACAGATTGTTGGTGATGTTCACACTTAGGAATTTGAAGCTGTCCACCATCTCCACCTCAGCCCCTTTGATGCAGACAAGGGTGTGTATGATACTTTGCTTCCTGAAGTCAGTGACCGGCTCTTTAGTTTTGCTAATGTTGAGGGAGAGATTGTTGTCATAAAACCACACCACTAGGTTCTGTATCTCCTTCCAGAATCTGACATCGTTGTTTGAGATCCAACCCACTACGGTTCTGTTATCAGCAAACTTGTAGATGGAGTCGGAGCTAAATTTAGCCACACAGTAGTGTGTATCTAGGGCAGGGGTGGGCAAACTACGGCCCGCGGGCCGCATGCGGCCCGCCAAAGGTCTTTATGCGGCCCACCAAGTCATTTAAAAAAAAAAATCTTTAAAAAAATTTTTTTAATTTTTAATTATTTTTTTTTAGGTTAATGGGGGGGGGGCTGTTGGGTTACTTACTGGTATAGGGTGGATACGTTGACTTGAGTAGGGTGATCATTGCTCGGCACAACGTCGAGGGCCGAAGGGCCTGTTCTGTGCTGTACTGTTCTATGTTCTATATGAGGCGCCCAGAATCATAACCGGGTGAAGTAATTATTTTACTTAATATACTATGCGGCCCTTTAAAATTGTGAATTTCTGAATGTGGCCCTTGCACGGAAAAGTTTGCCCACCCCTGATCTAGGGAGTATAGGAGGGGGCTAAGTACGCAGCCTGGATGGGCCCCTGTATTTAGGACTATCGTGGAGGAGGTGTCATTGTTTATCCTTACTGTTTGTAGTCAATGGGTCAGGAGGTCGAGGATCCAGTTGCAGAGGGAGGAGCCAAGTCCTAGGTTTTGGAGTTTTGATATGAGCTTGGCTGGGATTATGGTGTTGAAGGCAGAGCTGTAGTCGATAGATAGGAGTCTGATGTAGGAGTGTTTGTTGTCGACATGCTCCAGGGATGAGTGCAGGGCCAGGCAGATGGCGCCTGCTGTGGACCGGTTGTGGCGATATGCGAATTGCAGTGGATCAAGGCATTCTGAGAGTATGGAGTTGATGTGTCTCATGACCAACCTCTCGAAGCACTTCATAATGAGAGATGTCAAGGCCACGAGACGGTAGTCATCGAGGCACGTTGCCTGGTTCTTCTTTGGCACCGGTATGATGCTGGGTTTCTTGAAGCAGATTGGAACCTCGGAATAGAGTAGGAAGAGGTTGAAGATGTCCGCGAACACACCCGCCAGTTGGTCCACACAAGGTCTGAGTGCACGACCAGGGACTCTTTCAGGACCCGTTGCTTTCCGAGGGTTCACTTTCAAGAAGGCCAATCTGACTTCAGAAGTTGTGACGTAGGTACGAGTGTGTCCGAGGCTGCTGGGGCAGTTGACAATGGTTTGATGGTTTCCCGCTCAAAACGAGCATAGAACGCATTAAGTTCATCAGGGAGATGTATGCTGCTGCCGGAGATTCTACTCGGCTTTGCTTGTTCTTCTCCGAAAGATCTCAAATACATTGATCTCTAAGCAGTACATGGAATTCCAAATATGGCTTCACCAAAGTCCCGTATAAATAGAGTACTTTATTTTTAGGTACAATCAGATGCACCCAAGGGAGGGTTTAAACTTGTATGGCAGGGGGGTGGGTACCGGAGCGATAGGTCAGAAGGTGAAAGCATTGAGGGAGAACTAGGGAATAGGGCCAGTATGGCTCTGAGGAAGAGCAGGCAGGGGGATGTTGCTGAAAACAGCGGGTCTGGTGGCCTGACGTGCATATGTTTTAATGCAAGAAGTATTATGGCCAAGGCAGATTAATTTAGAGCTTGGATTAGTACTTGGAACTATGATGTTGTTGCCATTACAGAGACCTGGTTGAGGGAAGGACAGGATTGGCAGCTAAACATTCCAGGATTTAGATGTTTCAGGCGGGATAGAGGGGGATGTAAAAGGGGTGGCGGAGTTGCGCTACTGGTCAGAGAGAATATCACAGCTGTACTACGGGAGGACATCTCAGAGGGCAGCGAGGCTCTATGGGTAGAGATCGGGAATAAGAAGGGTTCAGTCATAATGTTGGGAGTTTACTATAGGCCTCCCAACACCAGCGGGAGGTAGAGGAGCAGATAGGTCGACAGATTTTGGAAACTAGTAAAAACAACAGGGTTGTTGTGATGGGAGACTTCAACTTCCCCAATATTGACTGGGACTCACTTAGTACTGGGGGCTTGGATGGGGCAGAGTTTGTTAGGAGCATCCAGGAGGGCTTCTTAAATCAATATGTAGATAGTCCAACTAGGGAAGGGGCTTTACTGGACCTGGTATTGGGGAATGAGCCCGGCCAGGTGGTGGAAGTTTCATTTCGGGAACAGTGACCACAATTCAGTAAGTTTTAAAGTGCTGGTGGACAAGGATAAAAGAGTGGTCCTAGGGTGAATGTGCTAAATTCAATATAAAACAATATTAGGCGGGAACTGAAGAACCTAGATTGGGGGCGGATGTTTGAGGGTAAATCAACATCTGACGTGGGAGGCTTTCAAATGTCAGTTGAAGGGAATTCAGGACCGGCATGTTCCTGTGCGGAAGAAGGATAAATACGGCAAATTTCAGGAACCTTGGATAACGAGAGATATTGTCGGCCTCGTCGAAAAGAAAAAGGAGGCATTTGTCAGGGCGAGAAGGCTGGGAACAGACAAAGCCTGTGTGGAATATAAGAAAAGTAGGAAGGAACTTAAGCAAAGAGTCAGGAGGGCTGAAAGGGGCCATGAAAAGTCATTGGCAAATAGGGTTAAGGAAAATCCCAAAGTTTTTTACACGTACATAAAAAGCAAGAGGGTAGCCAGGGAAAGGGTTGGCCCACTAAAGGAAAGGCAAGGGAATCTATGTGTGGAGCCAGAGGAAATGGGCGAGGTACTAAATGAATACTTTGCATCAATATTCACCAAAGAGAAGGAATTGGTGGATGTTGAGTCTGGAGAAGGGTGTGTAGATAGCCTGGGTCACATTGAGATCCAAAAAGACGAGGTGTTGGGCGTCTTGAAAAATATTACGGTAGATAAGTCCCCAGGGCCTGATGGGGTCTACCCCAGAATACTGAAGGAGGCTGGAGAGGAAATTGCTGAGGCCTTGACAGAAATCTTTGGATCCTCACTGTCTTCAGGTGATGTCCTGGAGAATAGCCAATGTTGTTCCTTTGTTTAAGAAGGGTAGCAAGGATAATCCAGGGAACTACAGGCCAGTGAGCGTTAAGTCAGTGGTAGGGAAATTACTGGAGAGAATTCTTCAAGACAGGATCTACTCCCATTTGGAAGCAAATGGACGTATTAGCGAGAGGCAGCATGGTTTTGTGAAGGGGAGGTCGTGTCTGACTAACTTGATAGAGTTTTTCGAAGAGGTCACAAAGTTGATGCAGGTAGGGCAGTGGATGTTGTCTATATGGACTATAAGGTCCCTCATGGTAGACTGGTACAAAAGGTGAAGTCACACGGGATCAGGGATGAGCTGGCAAGATGGATACAGAACTGGCTAGGTCATAGAAGGCAGAGAGTAGCAATGGAAGGGTGCTTTTCTGATTGGAGGGCTGTGACTAGTGGTGTTTCGTAGAGATCAGTGCTGGGACCTTTGCTGTTCGTAGTATATACAAATGATTTGGAGGAAAATGTAACTGGTCTGATTAGTAAATTTGCAGACGACACAAAGGTTGGTGGAATTGCGGATAGCGATGACGACTGTCAGAGGATACAGCAGGATTTAGATCGTTTGGAGACTTGGGTGGCGAGATGACAGATGGATCTGGACAAATGTGAGGTAATGCATTTTGGAAAGTCTAATGCAGGTAGGGAATATGCGGTGAATGGTAGAACCCTCAAGAGTATTGACAGTCAGAGAGATCTAGGTGTACAGGTCCACCTGTAGGGGCTACACAGGTGGAGGAGGTAGTCAAGAAGGCACACGGCAAGCTTGCCTTCATTGGCCGTGACATTGAGTATAAGAATTGGCAAGTCATGTTGCAGCTGTATAGAACCTTAGTTAGGCCATACTTGGAGTATAGTGTCCAATTCTGGTCGCCACACTACCAGAAGGATGTGGAGTCTTTAGAGAGGGTGCAGAAGAGATTTACCAGGATGTTGCCTGGTATGAAGGACATTAGCTATGTGGAGCGGTTGAATAAACTCGGTTTGTTCTCACTGGAACGACGGAGGTTGAGGGGCAACCTGATAGAGGTCTACAAAATTATGAGGGGCATGGACAGAGTGGATAGTCAGAGGCTTTTTCCCAGGGTAGAGGGGTCAATTACTAGGTTTAAGGTGCGTGGGGCAAGGTTTAGAGGAGATGTGCAAGGCAAGTTTTTTTACACAGATGGTAGTGGGTGCCTGGAAGTTGCTGCCGGAGGAGGTGGTGGAAGCATGGACGATAGTGACATTTAAGGGGCATCTTGACAAATACATGAATAGGATGGGAATAAAGTGATACGGACCCAGGAAGTGAAGAAGATTTTAGTTTAGACTGGCAGATTGATCGGCACAGGCTTGGAGGGTCGAAGGGCCTGTTCTTGTGCTGTACTTTTCTTTGTTCTTTGTTCTATATACCAGCCTACATGCATACCATTTACCTTCATTGAAAACAGCTTCATATTGACTGGATGATTTCAATCAGTAATCAAAAACATATTTTGCCTGCCGTTTGTTAATGCGCACCAATTCAGCATGAACAGAAACAATGCTTCAGTTTATTGTGATAATCTTTTAGACCATCAGTACAGTTGGTCAGATCTCTTGGAATGACACTAATACCTTGAAAATTCATTTCTTGGCTATATAGCTCTTGCCTTGAGTGACTTCAACACGATTACATTTATATTCCTTCATTTTCCAAACAGTTGGGGATCCAGAGCAGAGATGTGGGGAGCTTGTTTGTTACTGCCTCCAGCAAAAGCCTTTTGTTTCTGCTGCTGAGTATTTTCATATGCCCCACACTGCTAAGACAGTTTCCGCTCTAGCTAGTTTACCATTAGCCTCAGATGCTTGAGATATCTTTAAAAGACTGGTATGCAAAACATTATTGGATACCTTCTGAAAAACCATGTCTACCAATAATTGCATAAGCCTTATCTTATAATTTGCTTGTCTGGAAGAATTTTGGTAGGAATGTCAGTTATTTCTGAAACCCAACAGACTGCTCTTCAGTATATCTGTGTTCCTGATATGCATGGAAAGCCTCCTGTAACTACTCCCCAAAGGCAGTTTTTAAAGTGCAGCTTATCTGACTGAACAGACATAGCCCATCATCTGGCGATTGTCTTACATGATCTGGTTACTAGCCACTTTGTGTGTAAAGGAAGTTAAACTCTCTCTTCATGTCGTGGCTCTGCAGAGTAGTTTATGGACTTGTAGCTCCTATCTTAAACTGCTCAACATCATCCACTCACTTGGTGTCCGATCAACAAAAAGATGGTGGAAGGAACCTCTTTCCAATCCTTCTTTTCCATTTTTGATTCCTGCTTTGCTGGCTGCCTCAGACCTTGTTTTTAAATCTATACACTTTTGACCCCCCCCCCCCCCCCCCCCCCCCACTGCAGGCTGCTATTTGGACTAGCCCAGGCAGACCCCTTGGTTTAGTATGCTCCGTGGTATAGTCCATGATGTTGTTTTGATGGATTTGGCTCGCAGCCAATCCTATCTTAAATTCCAGGACATCTTCTATTCTCGATTGGGATTGGTAAAGCCTTTCAGAAAATTCTGGAACAGAATGCAGGTTCCATTTTGTCTCAGTTCTGTGAAAACCTAGGAAGCAGCAGGAGCTGATTTAAATGCTGAAAGCATTCTATATCCAGCCAGGTCTCTGTAGGTTTAAGCCTCTGATCAAATGCAACAGTGTGTTCCATCTACAAAATGCACTGCAGTAACACGCCAAGTTTCCTTAGACAGCATCTTCTAAACCCATGACCATCTAGAAGGACAAGGGATACCTAGGAATCCCACCTCCTGGAGACCCCCCTCCAAGCTTCACCACCTTGACTTGGAAAAATATTGCCATTCCTTGACTGTCATTGGGGCAAAATCCTAGCACTCCCTCTCTAGTAGCACAGTTGGTGTACCTACACCTCGAGGACTGCAGCGGTTCAAGAAGGCAATCTTCTGAAGGGCAACTAGTGATGGGAAATAAATGCTGGCCTAACCAGCG
The DNA here is from genome assembly GCF_902713615.1 of Scyliorhinus canicula. Classification (NCBI taxonomy): domain Eukaryota; kingdom Metazoa; phylum Chordata; class Chondrichthyes; order Carcharhiniformes; family Scyliorhinidae; genus Scyliorhinus; species Scyliorhinus canicula. The sequence goes on along the minus strand of NC_052151.1, from coordinate 26,478,848 downwards.
ATGCCCACATCCCACAAATGAATTTTTAGGAAAGGCTGCCAGCAGTCTCCAGCCTGGTCTCTGAAATCCTAACCTCTATTTGGTGGGCTGGGGGAGGCACAGTGCTGATGATCCTTTCTTCGAGACCTCAGGGAAGAGCTTTTTAACTTTCCCTTCACTGTACTTAGATTTGCACAAGGAGCAGACAAACATTTCAGAGTGGATGGAAAACTCTCCTGTAAATTTTTAGGTAGAGAATTTCAAGATTGTGTCAGTGGGACTGTGGTCAGCCAAGTGAAAGTGACTCCCCAGAGGAAATTATACAGCCTGTGAGTTCTAATTCAAAACAAACCTTAAAAGATCCAAACCAACCGATTGCAACACTTGGCGCCCTTGGAAGATCGCCGACTACAAAGACTACCACATCTGCAGCAAAGATTAATCTCATCCCAAGTTTAATCACTATTATTTTGAACCTTTTCACCAGCCCCCCCACCATGTGCCTGTCTCGTGTATGCCTTTCTAGTCTGTGGGTGGGACGGGGCTTGGGGAATAATTAGATTAGCCGATCGTTGTTCTACCTTTGCCATTTCATGTTTATCTTTCTCTTATTAGAAATAAATAGTTTTAAAACATATTTTACTTACAAATCTGGTGCTAGTAACTCATTGGAGCAGCCAAGAGTCAAAAATCTCAGGAAAATACACAAAGTATTGGTTAATCAGGGGTCTGTGGGGCTGGAATTGACCGCGCACTCGCCCAGGGTGTCATAACAATGGGAAAATGGCAGAAGGCAAATTTTTACTTGTGAGGTTTTGGTGCTTGATTACTTTATGCAGATGTCTTGTTTCGCAGCAAGCAAATATTTTTTAAATTAAAAAAGGAGACCTCAACAGAGTGAAATTCTGTTTTACTTTGTTACCTGAAATCCATTGGTATTAATCTAAAGGTAGGGTGTGGTATTAATGGTGAGGTGGGGGAGTAAGCTTCCAGCAATTCACACAGTTGGGTTATCATTTATAATGCCTTTGCCTTCACTTTGACACATTTATTGCAAGCAGTTTGATTGTATCTGGCCCTTCAGTAGAATTTAGTATGACAGTTTTGGCTCATGTTTTCAATGTTGCACATTAGTTGGCGCCTGTGCAAATAAAGCTTATAATTCCCTTTTGGCTAAAGTAAAGGCATTAACCACCAATAATGACTGCTGTCGGCATCAATGCTTCAAGTGCTCCGACACTTCCCGATACTCATGCGTCAGCAGTCCACTATACCACTGTCTTTAGTAACTTTGCAAAGTTGCGTTTTGAACTATTTTTCACAATAGAAATGCATAGGACAGAGTCATAGGACTGAAGGGTGCAAGGAGAGGTATCAGGCTCCAGGAATGTGAAGAGTTCTCAGAAGCAGTTTAAATATGCTGAGGAAAGGTGATAGTTTAGGTCAATAAAGAGAGGTATGATGGGCAAACATTTTGAAGACCGGCTGTATTTTGGACAAGTTGGGGATTGTAGAGTGTGGGAGATAAATGGCTAAATATGAGGGAATTGGATAATATTTAAAGGTGACAGAAGGATGAATAAGAGTTTCAGCAGATGGGCTAAGAGTAAGGGAACATATGCAGTGTTGTGCAGGTAGGGATAGGCAATCTTGCTCTTGATAGCATGTATGATTTAAACCAATACCAATACGGTCCGGGCACAAATGTTTTGGACAATTTCCGTCAGTTAAGGCAGTGGAATTTATGCCAGTTGTTGGAAACAAAGTTTCCAGTCTTTCCATATTAAGTTTGAGAACATATTAGTGTTGAGAGAGCTGGTGGCTTCCTCTACTGGTTTTAATTACCTGAAGAAGTCAGAGAGGAATTATCTAGATTTTCTTTCCCCTTTATGGTCCTGAGTTACTCTGTTTCACCCCTCACCCAGGAGATTACCTACATGTAGTGGGTTAATAAAGATTATTAATAATCTCCCAGGCATTTTAAGTGGAAAGACCTTAATGAACCAGATTGCCTGTCCTTGACTGCCATTTTTTTATGTTTATGGAATGGGGTGTTGCCAACATACATGTGGAGGTTAATGTTTTTTATGTGTATGATGTTGCCAATGAACAGAATATGCCTTAAGTAGTAGTTATGGACTTTGGGAAAATGCAGGGGCAAGAGGAGCAGTAGCTGTTTTTTTTTTAAAGATATTGGGCTGGGTTCTCAGTTGGCGGGATTCTCCATACCACCAGCAACACACCCATACCCGGGGATTTCCTGACGGTGTGGGGCTTCGCACAATGGGAAACCCCGTTGACCGGCTGGAGGGACGGAGAATCCCACTGCCGGCAGGGGCGTATCACACCAGAAAACTGGTGCGGCGGGACAGAGAATCCCGCCTATTTTATTCCAAACATGCTCAACATCAATAGAATACACAGTCCATCAAAACATAGTCAACAGTTTGCACGTTTTTTTCTCCTTTAATCCCCCCCCCCCCCACTGCAATGAACAGCTCCTCAAATAAGGTCATGAATGGCCTCCACTGCCCCTAAAAACCCTTTCTGACCTCCCCCTCAACTTGAACTGAATCTTCTCCAGCCAGAGAAAGTTGTGCAAGTCCCCCAGCCAGGCCGGAATACCCAGCGGTGTATCCGACCTCCAATCCAACAGGATCCTTCGCCAGGCAATCAGAGAGGCGAGGTCCACGACATCGGCCCTCTTCCCCTCCAGTAGCTCTGGCTCCTCCGAAATCCCAAAGATCGCCACCATAGGGTCTCGCCTGACCTTCACCCTCACTACCCTGGACAATGTCCCAAACACATGCTCCCAAAAGCGCTCCAGCTTCTCGCAGCCCCAGAATATGTGAGCATGGTTCATTGGATCCGCCCACACTTCTCATACCCATCAGCCACTCCTGGAAGAACCCACTCATCCTCACCTGAGTCATATGTACCGTGTGCACCACCTTGAACTGTATCAAGCTCATCCCCGCGCTGGAGGAGGTTGAGTTCACCCTCCGCATCACCTCACTCCAGAGACCCCACCCTATTTCCCTCCCCAACTCCTCCTCCCACTTGCGCTTTATCCTCACCACCTGTGCCTTGCCCTGCTCCCTCAACCACCTATATATCTCCTCAATACTAGCTTCCCCCATATCATCCAAGAGCATCAACTGCTCCAACAACATATACTCCATAACTGGGGGAATGTTGCCACTCCTTTCGCACAAAGTTCCGTACCTGCATGTACCTAAATTCTCTTCCCCTCGGCAGCTCAAACCTCTCCTCTCTTCCCCCCCACCCCCATAGGCTTAAACCTATGGTTCCCTCACAGTGGCGTCAACACTGACAGTTTATTGAACTTGAAATGCCTCCTCAACTGGTTTCATATCCTGACTGTCGACTGCACCACCAGACTCCCCGTATACGTCCCTGGGGCTAATGACAACTGGGCTGTCACCAATGCCCTCTGATTGGACCCCCTGCAGGACGGCTCCTCCCACTCTGTTTCCCCAAACCCTCCCCACCAATGCCTCACCTTCTCCACGTTCGCAGCCCAGTAATAATACATCAGGTTCAGGAGCGTCAGCCCCCTCCCCCCTCTGCCTCTGCAACAGCGCCCTCTTCACCCGCGGTATCTTCCCCAGGAGGATCTGAAAGACAAGTTGGAACATAGAACAGTACAGCACAGAACAGGCCCTTCAGCCCTCGATGTTGTGCCGAGCAATGATCACCCTTGGGCCGAACCTTGGCAACACATTCATCTTTACCACCTTCACCCTTCCTGCCAACGGCCCTCCGGAACTGCCCCACCGCCTTCCTAACCCGAATGTACACTAACCCAAATTCCATCTGGTGTCTCTATCTCTCCTTCAACAGCCCCTCCTCTGGCGCAACCAAGTATTTCCTATCCATCCTCAAAATCTCAACCAACCTTGCCCTCTCCTCCTGCTCCTCCCTCTCCCTGGGCGCCCGAATGGGAATAAACTCCCTTTCAACTACAGCCTTAAGTTCTCCCTCGGTTTGGTGACTCTGACCTCCCCGTAGCATTCGCTCCCACATAGGAGCCGTATGGCAGCCCTCACCCACTCCCTCATCTGCCAAAATCCCCACATCTAATCTCCACTGCGGCCATTGGGCCACACCTGAACCACCCACAAATCATCCCAATGGGGCGCGAGGTCAGAGACCATGATCGCTGAATACTCCGAATCGACCATCCCCGCCAGCAGCACCTTGTCCATTACAAAAAAGCCGATCCGGGAATATACCCGATGCACATGGGAGAAGTATTAAAAACTCCTTCCCCCTCGGCCTCCCAAACCTCCGTGGGTCCCCTCCCGCTCCCCCATGTACACCATGAACCCGTTAGCTCCCTCACCACTGCTGACTCCCTTGACGACAGGTCCAGATCCAGGACCATATTGAAATCCCCCGACCTCCCCCATAATCAACCAGTGCGATCTAAATCCGGAATCCTCCTCAACAGCCGCCTAATAAAACCCACATCATCCCAATTCGGGGTATAAAATTTCATCAGGACCACTGGCATCCCCTCCAGCTTCCCACTAACCACCACATACTTGCCCTCCGGATTGGCCACAATGCTTCCCACCTCCAACGTCAGCCTCTTATTGATCAATATCGCCACTCCCTTCGTCTTCATATTCAGCCCTGAGTGGAACACCTGCCCCACCCATCCCCTCCACAGCATTGTCTGATTCCCCAACTTCAGGTGTGTCTCCTGCAAAAACACCACGTCTGCCTTCTCCTCTTATGCATGAACACACCCGACCGTTTAACCAGCCCATTCAGCCCTCGCGCATTCCACATGACCAGCCTGGTTGGGGAAGGGGGGGGCTCCCAGTCCTCTCCCCTGCTGATCAGCCGTACCCCTCTTGGGTGAGCTCCCAGCCCGTGTCACGTGCCCCTCCAGGCCCGCCCCCTGATGTCCACTGCCATCTCTCCCGTCCCCTCACGCCTTCCTCCTGAAGACCAACTACTTCACTTCTGTTAACTTGCCCTCCCAGCTAGCATGGTGGCCCCCACCCAAGGTCTCCAACTTCAACATCCCCCTCCAGTCCAACCCCCCCCCCCCCCCATCAACCAACAAACAAAGGAGAACAAAAGGCACACTCACCATCGCCGCTGCCCTGTCGAAACACATCCCAAAACTATCCCCCTAAACATTCTACCATGAACACAGAGCTCCTCTCCAGAGTTCAGTGACCTCGCACTCCTCCCAGCCCATTGTCTCTCCAAGTCCATCGCCTCATCCGGCCAGTCAAAATAAACTCCTGCTTCTGATGAGTCACCCACAAATGAGCAAGCTACAACATTCCAAACTTTACTCCCTTCTTGAAGAGGGCAGTCTTTACCCGGTTGGACCCAGTTCTCCTCTTTGCCAACTCCAAATGCAGCTTCTTGGTAGATCTACAGCTCACTCCCTTCCCAGGTACACCTCCTGTTCTGCCTCGCCCATTTCAAAATCTTTTCCTTGTCCAAGAAACGGGCAACCACATCACCATCACCCTCAGCGGCTCCCCCACCTGCAGCGCCCTCACCTGCAGCGCCCTGTGCACCCAATCCACCTCAAGGAGCCGATCAAAGGGCCCCTCCCCCGTCAACATACTTCAGCATCCTTGCCACGTAATTGGCAGCCTCTGCACCCTCGAAGTCCTCGAGCATCCCGACTATCCTCAAATTTTGGAGTGATTCTCCAGGTCCTCCAATTTCTCTCTCTCAGCCTCTTCTGGCTGTCCACCACCATCCCCAACACTGCAGCCAGAGAGGCCATCCGCTCCTCATGCTCCCCCACCTCCTCCTCCACCTTCTGTATTGCCAGGCCCTGAGTTTCCAGTCTCTGCCCCACTTTTCCAATCACTTCTCTGAGCAGCTCCACCATCTTAGCCAGGTCTTCCGAGGCTTCCTTCCTTTGATGCTGGAACTTATTAATTAAAAACAGCACCAGCTGCTCTGTTGACCACTGGATGGGCAACACTGCCCCTATGCCCTGTGCCATCTTAACCTGTGGTACAACTGGCCATGCTCCAGCTGCTTTATCTTCTTCATCCGCCCACATATGGGTGGGGAAGGACCAACAAAATCCACCTTGAACAGGAGTCATCAACTGTGCAACCGCTCACTCCATGGCCGCCACTAGACGCCCCCAATGCAGTGAGATCTTAAATCATCAGCTGAAATCATTATCAGAAATCTAACATTAAATAACAAAACAAGTGAGATTGTGAGGACCAAGCAGGCTCACAATAAGGGCAAGTGAAACGGGTGGGTCACAAAGTAGGGTGGCGTGAGTCCCGAAGGTTTGGGGTGCCTAGGTCCCGAAGGTTTGGGGTGCCTGGGTCCCAAAGGTTTGGGGTGCCTGGGTCCTGAAGCTTCAGGGGGACCTGGGTCCCGAAGGTTAAGGGGGGCCTGGGTCCCGAAGATTTGGGGGGGCCTGGGTCCCGAAGGTTCAGGGGGGCCTGGGTCTCAAAGGTTTGGGGTGCCTGGGTCCTGAAGCTTCAGGGGGACCTGGGTCCCGAAGGTTAAGGGGGGCCTGGGTCCCGAAGATTTGGGGGGGCCTGGGTCCCGAAGGTTCAGGGGGGCCTGGGTCCCGAAGATTTGGGGGGGCCTGGGTTCCGAAGGTTTGGGGGTCCCTGGGTGCCGAAGGTTTGAGGGGGCTGGGTTCCGAAGGTTTGAGGGGGCTGGGTCCCGATGGGTTGGGGGGGCTGGGTCCAGAAGGGTTGGGGGGGCTGGGTCCCGAAGGGTTGGGGGGGCTGCGTCCCGAAGGGTTGGGGGGGGCTGGGTCCCGAAGGGTTGGGGGAGCTGGGTCCCGAAGGGTTGGGGGGGCTGGGTCCCGAAGGTTCGGGGGCCTGAGTCCCGAAGGATGACTGGTTGGTAAAAATGGGTCCAGGGCAAAAAGGTTTGAAAACACTGATCTAGAAAGCATCAAAGGAATAGGTGAGGTATCAGTAATCAATCCCAGAGCGGCAGAGACATTCTGACCAGTGTAATGCTGGAGTTGGTAATTTTGAGATTAAATTAGTGAGAGCTGGCAGGGGAGGTTTTCCCTCTGGTCGATAGTGAGCCAGTGTGAATAATAAGGGAGAGAAGAAAGTATTCTCATGCCTTTGTTAGTGGTTGAGATTTTAGGGGAAGACCACAAGAGTTTGCAAGGGCAATTGTATGCCATTTGAGGAGTTATTTGAAGAGTTTGCTTTAATCTCATGGTGTGAGTGACACTGGCAGGACCCATTTATTGCCCAGTCCTAGTTTCCCCGTGGGTATTTGCCCGAGGTTGTGAGATAAATGAAAAAGAATTGGAGACTGGTATGGAAACAAGCTCTTGCAACTGCTGGATCCATCAGAATGTGAAGGACCTTCACACACCTTGACATTCTTTCGCATTCAAATGTATTGAGCAGCAGACGGCATGATTAGACTCTTCCTGCCTGTTGGGTCTACTCAATTGATATGAGCAGTAAGTAGCTGCTGCAAAACCATGAACACACATTCCCAACCACTTTGCAATGGACATTGTTGGACATCTACCAGCTGGAAGAGGCAATTTACTGCCATTGCCTGGATCTTCATACATCAGGCAGTCTGCAACTCTTTCCTGGAAGGTGACACAGTCTGTACACCCAAATTGTCCCCAGGATAGTGAGAAATGCACATTTCCAAGCATAGCTCATATTTTTCTGTGCAACAGTTGATTCACACCATATTTTTAGTGCATTGTGCATTATTTTTAACTCTACAGTTTTGCATACAGAAAATACCATGTGTGAAAGATTCAGTATAACATCTGCACTGTGTGCATGCCAAGGAATAGTAGGACTCGGACAGTCGGGTTGCTTTTGTCTAGTTTTAGCTACCTGTGAGCAACAGAACTCTCAATTTGACCTTGCCAATGTGTTGAAAGAAAAACTAAAATGAAACTATCAATTAGGACTTTACTTGCATAATTGTATCCTCCAAGTCTACAGAGAAAGCATTGGTGGAACTTAATCTCAAATTGGACAGCATCTGCACTTAATAGTAGTGCATTGGCTGGTAACTGATGTTATCCAAACCTAAGCATTAGCTGCTCTTCTGGCTTGTATTTCACATGTCTATCAACATCCTGGGGCTTAACATTGACCAGAAACTGAACTGGACTAGCCATTAAAAATACAGTGGCTAGCAGAGAAAATTAAAGGGTAGAAATCTTGCAATAACTCCCCACCTGACTCCCCAAAGCCACCATGCTGCCCATCTACAAAGCACAAGTCAGGAGGGTAATGGAGTACTCTCCATAAGACCATAAGATATAGGAGCAGAATTAGGCCATTTGGCCCATCAAGTCTGCTCCACCATTCGATTAAGGCTGATATGTTTCTCATCCCCATTCTCCTGCCTTCTCCCCATAATCCCTGATCCCCTTATTAATTTGTGCTTGAGGTGCTGTTACCTACAGGCTACAGACCAAGAGCTGGATGGTGAAATCAGACAGAATAGTTATTTCTTAGAACATAAGAACTAGGAGCAGGATCTGGCAATTTAGCCCCTCAAGCCTGCAACACCGTTCAGTATAATGATGGCTGGCCTCATCATGGCCTCATCTCCACCATCCTCTCCATAACCCTTCGACCCATGAGTAATTAAAAATCTGTCTAACTCCTGCTTAAATTTACTCACTGCCCCAGCATCTACCACACACTGGGGTCGCGAATTCCACAGATTCACAACCCTTTGGGAGAAATAGTTTCTCTTCAACTGTTTTAAATTTGCTACCTCTTATCCTACGACCATGACCTCTCATTCTAGAATGCCCCACAAGAGGAAGCATTTGCTCCACATCTACTTTGTCCATAACTTTTATCATCTTTTGATTTTATCTCCCCTCATTTCTTCTAAACTCTCGGGATTATAGGCCTAAACTATTTAATCTCTCCACATGTGACAAACCCCTCATCTCTGGGATCAATCTGGTGAACCTCTGAACTGCTACTACATCTTTTCTCAAATTAGGGGACAAAACTGTGCACAATACTCCAGATGCAGTCTCACCAATGTCTTGTATAGTTGCAACAACACTTCCTTACCTTTACTTCCTTACCTTTTGCTCTATATACCAACATTCCATTCACTTTCTTTATTACCTGCTGTACCTGCATGCTAGTTTTCTGTGACTCATGAACGAGGTCACCCAGATCCCTCTGCACCGGAAGTCTCTCCCCATTTAGATGATAAGTTGCCTTCCCATTTTTCTGACTAAAATGCATGAACTCACACTTATCCATGTTAAACTGCATTTGCCACATTTTGGCCCACTCTCCTAGCCTTTCAAAATCCATTTGTAAGGTTCTTATTTCCTCATTTTATCTTACTGTCCCACCTATTTTTGTTGTCATCTGCAAATGTGGCTATAGAATCATAGAATTTACAGTGCAGAAGGAGGCCATTCGCCCATCGAGTCTGCACCGGCTCTTGGAAAGAGCACCCTACTTAAGCCCACACCTCCACCCTATCCCCGTAACCCAGTAACCCCAGCTAGCCTTTTTTGGACACTCCGGGCAATTTATCATGGCCAATCCACCTAACCTGCACATCTTTGGACAGGTGGGAGGAAACCGGAGCACCCAGAGGAAACCCACGCAAACAGGGTTAGAACGTGCAGACTCCGCACAGACAGTGATCCAAGCCGGGAATCGAACCTGGGACCCTGGAGCTGTGAAGTGACTGTGCTAACCACGGTGCTAACGTGCTGCCCTTTTTTAAAACGTTCTTGTGCATGATGTTCCCTTCATGAAATCCTGCCTTCTATCCCTGTATCCAAGTCATTAATATAGATTGTAAATAGTTGGGGCCTGATGGAACCATCAATTCACTAGACACGTGCTTTAAGATATGAACAGTGGTTTTAATCTACACCGGTTGAGGGCCTTGGGACATTGAGGGAGTGGGAGTTCTGAGAAGGGGCGCATACGTTCCGGGTCTGGGCCCAGGACTCCGTTTTCCACGACATAGCCGAGGATGGCTACTCTGGTTGTGCGGAAAACGCATTTCTCCTTGTTATAAGTGAGGTTTCTGAGCCGTCTGGAGAAAACGGTAGAGGTTGACGTCGTGGTCCTGCTGGTCATAGCCGCAGATGGTGACATTGTCCAAATATGGAAACGTGGCCCGCAGCCCGTACTGGTCCACCATTCGGTCCATTTCTCGTTGGAACACCGAAACCCCGTTAGTGACGCCGAAAGGGACCCGGAGGAAATGGAAGAGGCGGCCATCGGCCTCGAATGCCGTGTAGTGGCAGTCCTCCAAATTGGATTGGGAGCTGGTGGTATGCAGACTTCAGATCCACCTTGGAAAAGAGCCGATACTGGGCGATCTGGTTTACCATGTCTGCAATCCTGGGGAGGGGATACGCGTCAAAAAGCGTAAATCTATTTATGGTCTGACTATAGTCAACAACCATACGGAATTTTTCCCCGGTCTTCACGACCACTGTGGTGAATGTGATTCACACTATATATAGTTGCCAATATCACTCCATGTATATATGTTCGTTATCTACCCATTATACGTGCAGTTGAACTATCCGATCACCAGGGGGAGTCGCTCTGGGAGTATGCGAGAGTTTGTACTGGGCTCCTCCCTTGGCTCCTCCCAGGACTCCTTCCCCTGGGAACGATGTATAAAGATCAGTGCCTTAGAGCCAGCCTGTCAGTTCACCTGAAGTTCAACGACGAATAGGCTGGCTCTATTGTAAGTGTATTAAAGCCTCTGTTCAGATGCAACTACACGTGTTCGCTGAATTGATGGTTCCATCAACCACCACCTGAGCTCCCCAGGGACTGTTGCTGGCCTCTATGATCCCCTCAATGAGAAGCCTTCGGACCTCCGATCTGATGAACACCCTATCCTGCAGGCTGTACCGCCTGCTGCGAGTGGCTACGGGTCTACAGTCCTGTGTGAGATTGGCAAAGAGGGGAGGGGGGGAGATTCGCAGCGTGGCGAGGCTGCAGATAGTGAGTGGGGGCAGGGGCCCGCCGAAGCTGAGGGTGAGGCTCTTAAGGTTACATTGAAAATATAGGCCTAATAAGAGTGGCGCGCAGAGTTCGGGCAAGACGTAGAGTTGAAATTTTGCATAGCTAGTGCCTCGGATTGTGAGTGTCGCGGCGGTGCGCCCCTGGATCTAGGCAGAGTGGGAGCCTGAAGCGAGAGAGATAGTTTGCCGCAAGGGAAAAACGGGGAGCGAACAGCGTCTTACCATATCTGGGTGTATGAAGCTCTCAGTACTCCCGGAGTCAAAAAGGCATGGTGTGCTGTACCCGTTGATTTGGACCTCTGTCATCGAGTTTCTGGTCCAGAGTGACTGTGCTGAGTTGCGGGTAGTCGGCGGCTCGATTAGCTGTGCTGGAGTGGCCCCGTGATGTCTGCCCTCTGAGTTCGTAGTCGTCGAGGTGAGTTTCAGAGTTTGAAGAGGATGGATCCCAAGATGGCCGCCCCCATGAGTCGCACATGGCCGGCCGCATGGAGGAGGATAGCCAAGATGGCTGCCCCCATGAGTCGCACATGGCCGGCCGCATGGAGGAGGATTGCCAAGATGGCCGCCCCATGAGTCGCACATGTCGGGTGGGGGCGGAGTCGGCATACAGGCTGCAGCATTTCAGGGCCTGCGGGCCTGTGAATTCAGGGAACGAGTGCTTTGAGCCGTGGGAGGGTTAGAGGCTGGGGCTTTCTTCGCCAGACACACTCTGGCATAGTGTCCTTTTCGCCCGCAGCTGCTGCAGGTCGCGTTGCGGGCCGGGCAGTTCTGCCGCGATTGCTGATTCTGGCCGCAAAAGTGGCAGGCTGGGGCAGCATTGTGGCTGGGCGGCCGCACGGCGCAGGCCTGGGGGAGTCGCTGGTCGGGGGCTCATGACGGGGTCCGCGGGGAACGAGGTGAGGCTGCGGAAGGAGACCTCCATAGTGGTAGCAAGTTCAACAGTCGCTTCAAGATTTAGGGCCCCCTTTTCCAGCAGTCGCTGGCGCACGTAATTTGACCTAAGGCCCGCAACAAAGGCATCGCGTACAGCAAGTTCTCTATGTTCTGCCGCGGTAACCGCCTGATAATTACAGTCACTAGATAAAGTTTTAAGCTCTCTCAGGAATTCTGCGAGCGATTCCGTAGGCCGCTGGCGGCGAGTAGTAAACGCGTGTCATGCGTAGACCTCATTTACAGGCCTTACATACATTTTGTCGAGTAGCGCTAGGGCTTCAGTATACAAACCGGCGCAGCTTAGTTGAATAGAGATTCTGTGGCTCACCCTCGCGTGCAGTAGGCTCAGTTTCTGCTCCTCTGTTGTTTCGGCTGTGTTTGCTTCTGCCAGGTAGGCTTTAAAACACCGCAGCCAATGAGAAAAATTTCTTTGCCTCCGCATCCTGTGGGTCGAGTTCCAGTCGCTCAGGCTTGAGGGCTGATTCCAATATTGATCCTGACTGTTTCTTAAGTAGATTAAATTGATGGAACCACCAATTCACTAGACACGTGCTTTAAGATATGAACAGTGGTTTTAATCTACTTACAACAGAGCCAGCCTGTTCCATGTTGAACTCTCGATGAACTGAACGACTGACTCTGAGCATTGGTATTTATACAGCAGTCCAGGGGGAGGTGTCGTGGGCGGAGCCAAGGGTGGAGCTGTACAAACTCCTAAGCATTCCCAGCGCTACTCCCCCTAGTGGTCGGGCAACGCAACTGCGCTTACAAATGCATGGTCTCATGTATATACAATAGTGTGAATTACAGAGCTACATTCACCACAGGGCCCAAGGACCGAATCCACTAGCTACATCTTGCCATCCAGAAAAAGACCTATTTATCCAAACTTTCTGTCTCCTGTCCACCAGCAAGTCTTCTATCTAAGCTAATTAATTACCCCTAACCCCATGTGACATAACCTTGTGTATTAACCTTCTGTGCGGAACCTTATCAAATGCCTTCCGGAAGTCCAGATATACTACATCTACAGGATCTTCATTATCCACTTTGCTTGTTACATCTTCGAAGAACTCTAGAAAATTAGTCAAACATGATTTGGTCTCCATAAAACCATGCTGACTCTCCACTTTCCTGGATGACTGCAGCTCCAACAACATGGAAGAAGTTCGACACCATTCAGGACAAAGCAGCCCGCTTGATTGTTAGCCCTTCCACAAACATAATCCCTCCACCACCAATGAACAGTGGCAGCCAAGTGTACAATCTACATGATGCACTGCAGGAACTCACCAAGGTTCCTTAGACAGCATCTTCCAAATCCATGATCACTACCATCAAGAAAGACAAGAGCAGCAGATACCTGGGAACCCCACCACCTGTAGGTTCCCCTCCAAGTCACTCACCACCCTGACTTGGAAATATATCGCTATTCGTTCACTGTTGCTAGGTCAAAATCCTGGAATTAACCCCCCCCCCCCCCAACAGCATTATGGGTATACTTACACCTTGGGGACTGCCATGGTGGGAGAAGGCAGCTCACCACCACCTTCCCAAGGGCAACTAAGGTTGGGAAATAAATGCTGGTACAGCCTGTAAATTAATGTAATAAAATGTTCCTGTCGACCACTGTTGTCTCAACTCAATACCGAGCAGCAAACATGCCTGCTCACAGAGAGGGATTAAGGTTGTATTCCAAAAGCAGACTATAAATAACTGGACAGATTCACCTCTTCACCTCAAATGATTTATGCACATCTAATGATCCATGCATTTTTTTTGGTTTTTATGTCTGTTTGCAATTATGGCTAAGAATATAGATAGTGAGCATTTTAGACCAGACCCCACAGCAAAGACAGCAAATAATTAAGACTAAGTTGATGTAAGACCAGAATTGTGACTGCTCTGCAAAATGTCACATCCTGCTCCAGTGCAACTGTATAACTGGCTGCTGGGAGTTTACAGAATTACAGAATAATACAGCGCAGAAGAGGCTCTTCGCCCACCGAGTCTGTGCCAACCCATGAAAAACACTTGACCTGCCTACCTAATCCCATTTTCCAGCACTTGGCCCATAGCCTTGAATGTTATGACGTGCAAAGTGCTGATCCAGGTACTTTTTAAAGGATGTGAGCAACACACCTCTACCACCCTCCCAGGCACTGTGTTCCAGACCATCACCACTCTCTGGGTGAAAAAATCTTTTCCTCAAAACCCCCTTAAACCACCTGCTCCTCACCTTGAACTTGTGTCCCCTCGTAGCTGACCCTTCAACTATGGGGAACAGCTGTTCCCTATCCACCCTGTCCATGCCCCTATAATCTTGTACGCCTCGATCAGGTCATCCCTCAGTCTTGTCTGCTTCAGCAAAAACAACCCAAGCCTATCCAACCTCTCTTCATATGTTCCATCCCAGGCAACATCCTGGTGAATCGCCTCTGCACCCCCTCCAGTGCAATCACATCCTTCCTATAATATGACAACCAGGATTACACACAGTACTACTCTTATTTTAATTTATTCATTCAAGGATCGGAGGGAGTGTTGTAGTGGTAATGCCACTGGACTAGTAATCCAGAGGCCCAGACTAATGCTCTAGGGCCATGGGTTCAAATCCCACCATGGCAGCTGGTGGAATCTAAATGTAATTAATAAATCTGGAATTGAAAGCTACTCTCTTTCAAGGCTAATCACTAATAGTGACCATGGAACCTTGGTTGATAGGTGTTAAAACCCATCGGGTCACTAATGTCCTTTTAGGGAAGGGAATCTTCCATCCTTAGCTGGTCTAACCTAGATGTGACTCCAAACCCACAGCAATGTGTTTGACTCTCTGAAATAGCCCAACAACCTCAGTTGTTTCAAACCACTACACAAATGTTGATGAGGAATGAAATCGGATAGTCCACTAAGCATCAAATTAGGCACCAGAAGTAGCAACGATACACCCAGTTCTGTCGATCCTGAAATGCCTTCCTTGCTAATGCCTGGGGGCTTGTCCCACAGACTAATCGCGCAACAGCCTGACATTATACAGTATCCTTGTCCACAAATTTCATCTGTCTTTGCCAGTATTGGTAGAAGTGACCACCGCACAGACCTTGCGGGAATTATTACAATTAAAGCAGGATTGAAAGATTCTGGAATGAAACCCTGCCTCAAAAGTCTGTAACGTATGCTTTTTAAAAAAATAAATCATGGAGGAACAGTCACAGGATCGCTAATTCGTTTTAACAATAATAAAAAAAAAAGTTGGATTATTATACAGTACTCATTTACTCCCCCTTCCATTAGCAAATACACACAGATTTAAAGATTAACATGGATTACAAAGTACATCTTAAGCTACAATGGTCTCATTAACACAGAAGTAGTTTTTAAACACACAAAGACGATTGTGGTCCAATAGACACATTGTGCTCTGAATCCAAGTTAGCGCCTGTGGATTTCTGCTCGAGTCCCTGCCAGATGATGGTCACATCAGAGTTTCCAAACTCCACTCCCAAAAACACGCTTTAAAATCTTCTTTCATAATAACGCTTTCCCTGAGCGGTTTGTATTCCAAATGACACTTTTAAACAAAGCTTCTGCTCCATTTTTAACAATGATCCAGTCCAGGATTTTTCACCAATCCCTTTAGGATTTCTTTGTATTGATTTCTGTGAAAATTGGTCATAATTGCTTTAACTCTCGATTCCCAGACTGTATTAAAATGGCATTGTTGTGTTCATTGTCTTTGCAATGAATGTAGAGAACTGCTGGTGATTTAACTAGAATATTTATTTATTGATGTACACGTGGTAAAGTAACAATCAAAATGCTATATAGACCAAGTTACTGACTGAGTCACCTGGACTCTCCTGGAACTACCCTTATGTGCGACTGTCCTGGTGTACGCCTTACAACCTTCTGCCGATAGCCGGATGCCACAGTGTTCCTCAATCTTATTTATCTCATGTGGCCTAGTGCCATGTCTAGGTGTGTCCCCAGGATGCTCATCAGAGATGGAGGCAGCCTGCTGCTTTTCATGCCCTGTGGCCTTTGATGCCCCTGGCGGACATCCTCTGGAGGGCCTGGAGCCGGAGGGTCGTCCAACTTAACAGTGTCAATATAGCTTTGCCATACCTGTTCTGCCTGCTGCCTTTGAGATGCGTCAGTGTCAGGAGGGGCGATTTGTAAAATTAGAGTCCACCGTCGTCTCCTTGGTGGCAAGCCCCAGGTTGCCCTCTAGTGCATCCTCCTCCCTGATGGTGCCTGTAGGTCCCTGGGATGGAGGGCAGCTAGAATGAGCTCCAGAGGCCTCTGAGTCACCTGGCTCTGCCAGTCCTGGCAGCTCCCCATTGTCTGTACCATGGCTGTGACGCCCTCAGTGATGCTCCTCGGTGACTGAGGCATCCTCTGCAATGTCCGCCTGTGCTTGGGACATGCCCCTCAGCGACTGGAACATGATGTCAAGACCCTCAGCCATGGTCATTACAGACTGAACCATGCCTTGGACACCTCCTTTCAAGATGCTGACCTCATGTTGCAGGCTTTCCACTGCGGTTGCCACCCTCACAGTGTTGGCCTCTGTGTCACACATTGTTAACATACATGCGCCCGTATCCTTTGAGACTCCTCCAAGCAGCTATACACTTGCTGAAATGTCGCAGAGAGGCAGTTACTTATCCATGTGGAGATCACTGTCATCTTCCGACACTGGATGCTGGTCCTCCTGGTCATGTTGCCTGTCCTATCAGAGACTTCCTCCTGGTCATGTTGCCTGCACTGACAGGGACTTCCTCCCTGGCACTATTGGTGACCTTGCTGCTGGTCCTCCGACTCCCTTGGGGGAACAGGATGTCCCGACTCAAATGGATGACGTTGATAAACCTGTCCTGGTTGGCATTCCCAAATCAGGGATAGGTCTGCTTGCTACCATGTGTGTGTGTTGACTGGAAGTGAGTAGTGAGAGGTGTTTAAAAACAGCTCCCCGGGCAGTACGGTGGCGCAGTGGTTAGCACCTCTGCCTCACGACGCCGAGGTCCCAGGTTCGATCACTGCCCTGGATCACTGTCCGTGTGGAGTTTGCACATTCTCCCCATATCTGCGTGGGTGGCACCCCCCACAACCCAAAGATGCGCAAGGTAGATAGATTGGCCACACTAAATTGCCCCTTAAATTGGAAAACATTTATCAAAACTAAATTAATAAAAATAAAAGCAGCTCCCCCATGTTAGCAGCAAGACGCTGAAGTGCGAATCTGGCGAATTAGATGGCAAGACCGACAGTAATTGCTAGAAACTCGTGGGTCTCATTTTCGGCACTAAATACGGGCCATGATCTCGCCAACTGACCGTCGAGAAACACCCCACCAAGCGTGCCCAAAATGACACTTAGAAATGTTTCCATTAAATCGCACCCATTAGCAAGCTGCTGTTTTTGAAAACTTGCTATGCATAAATTGGCTGTTAAGCTTCCTACATTCCAACATTGATTTCATTCCAAAAGTATTTAATTGGCTATAGAATGCTTTGAGATGACCCAAGTTCGTGGAAAGGCACATTTTTAAATGTAAATCTTTCTTTCAGCCTCTTTTTATTCCAAGACAGTATCTGTAGTCCCTCTTTTTTGGGGGTGACCGGAGGGGGGAAATTTCTTTGAGGTTATTTCACTCACGGGGTATTGCCCCTAAGAAAGTTCCCTCTTTGGACTGGTTGTGCTCCGTATTGGGGATTTCCACCAGCTGAACACAAATTTAATTTGTTAGCTTAAAACATAAATGCAATCAAGTTGAACATAAGATTTCATGCTCTGAAGCTCCTCCCCTCCTCAAGACATTCCGGCACGGACTAGCCATGGTGACGAGCAACTTACCTGACATTTTAAAATTACAGCTGCACTCGACATGTGTAGTAAATAATGACTTGTGGAAAATTGGAGATTTCATTTTGATAAATCTGACTAAATATTTTCTTCAGGATGATTCAAAATGTGTCAGTAAACCCACTAAGAAAAAGCACTGACCTTCACGTATGACGTGCTGCTAATTAGCATTCATTACACTTGGCATGTGAGTGCACCGAATGCTTTTCTCAACAAATCTTTCTTGGTTAAGTATTTTGCTGGAGAAAATCGGCAACAAGTCTGATGTAAAGGAACACTGATCCAGTCAGATGCCTGGCAACTGTTGCACTAACAACCTTGATGGCAAGATTTATGATACTTCATTAGCTTTTTATTTAGGTGGGAACGACGCACTGAGGTTTCATGACAGCCTCACAGCTATTGTCCTTTTAAATAAAAAGGGAAGGGAAATTCACCTCTCTGCTTTGACGCTAGTGATTGTAAATGCCAGCATGTGTATTAAATCAGCTCCACGTCATCACAGCAAATGAGTGGAAAGGCCTTGTAAATACCAGTGTATAGGGGAACTTGATGATGGCACCAATGCACTAAAACTCATTTCAAAGCTTAGCAATGCGAATATAACCATATTAACAATAGTCTCTGTCAGATATCCCCCTTTTTCTTTCACCTTTATTCCAATGGTGACTGTCCCACTTTGTGTTTATTGTAGCTGACATTTCACTGCAACAATCCAAATGAACAATGCAACGTATCGTTTTGATGGTACACAGACATTGCTGTATAAATCCAGCTGCTGCCAATTGTCATGGAAAATACTGTGTGTTTTTATCTTTTGCCCTTCAGTTTCCCCGTTTCCGCTTTCTGCCACCCCATTCCCAGTTGAAAGCACACTTGTATTTCTATTGTCTTTTCCTCTCCCTCCCATCCATTCGCTCCTATATTGATAAATCTGTTGATAGCACCAGCATGTACGTAGAAACATAGAAAATAGAAGCAGGGAGAGGCCATTCGCCCCTTCTGCCATTCCTTATGATCATGGCTGATCAGGTCGGCATGGTGGCTAGTGGTGACTGCTGCCTCACGGCGCCGAGTATCCGGGTTCATCCCAGTCACTGTCCGTGTGGAGTTTGCACATTCTCTCCGTGTCTCACCCTCACAAGATGTACAGTGTAAGTGGATTGGCAATGATAAATTGCCCCTTAATTGGAAAAGAAAAGAATTGGATACTCTAAACTTATTTTTTAAAATTATCATGGCTGATCATCAAGTTCAATACCCTGATCCCGTCTTCCCCCATATCCGTTGATCCATTTAGCCCCAAGAGCTATATCTAATTCCTTCTTGAAATTACACAATGTTTTGGCCACAACTACTTTCTGTGGCAGTGAATTCCACAGATTCAACACTCTGGGTGAAGAAATTTCTCCTCGTCTCAGTCCTAAAAGGTTTATCCCTTATCTTAAAACTATGACCCCTCGCTCTGGATTCCCCGAACATCGGTAACATTCTTTCTGAATCTACCCTGTCTAATCCTGTTAGAATTTTATAAGTTTCTATGAGATCCCCTCTGCCTTGACTAAACTCCAATGAATATAATCCTAACCGACTAGACTTTCCTCATATGACAGTCCCGCCATCCCAGGAATCAGCTTGGTAAACCTTCGCAGCACTCCCTCCATAGCAAGAACAACCTTCCTCAATTAAGGTGATCACAACTGCACACAATACTCCAGGTGTGGCCTCACCAATGCCCGATACAATTGGAGTAAAACATCTCTATTCACTCAAAACCTTGCTATGCACGGTGGCACAGTGGTTAGCATTGCTGCCTACGGCGCTGAGGACATGGGTTTGAATCCCGGCCCTGGGTCACTGTCCGTGTGGAGTTTGCACATTCTCCCTGTGTCTGCGTGGGTTTCGCCCCCACAACCCAAAGATGTGCAGGTTAGGTGAATTGGCCACACTAAATTGCCCCTTAATTGGAAAATATAATTGGGTACTCTAAATTTATAATAAAAAAAATAAAAAAAACCTTGCTATGAATGCGAACATACCATTTGCCTTCTTTAATGCCTGCTGTATCTGCGCGCTTACTTTCAGCGAGGACACCAAGATTTCGCTGAGTATCTACCTCTCTCAATTTACACCCGTTCAAATACTAATCTGCTTTCCTAGTTTTGTTCCTGCAGCGGATAACCTCACATTTATCCACATTATACTGCACCTGCCATGCATGTGCCCATTAACTCAGCCTGTATAAATCTCACAGAAGCACCTCTACTCCTCCTCGCAGCTCAACCTCCCACCCAACTTTATATCATCTGCAAATTTGGAGAACATGCATTTAGTTCCCTCGTCCAAATCATGAATATATAATGTGAACAGATCCCAACTAGTCACTGCCTGCCGATTTGAAAAAGTGCCATTTATTCCACCTTTTTGCTTCCTGTCTGCTAACCACCTTTTTATCTACCTCAAGACACTACCCGTAATCCCATGCCCTTTAACTTTACATATTAATCTGCTATGTGAAACCTTGACGAAAGCGTTCTGAAAGTCTAAATAAACCTAATCCACCAATTCTCCCTGGTCAACTCTACTAGATATAGCTTCAAAGAATTCTAGTAGATTTGTCAAGCATGATTTTCCTTTTGTAAATCTATGGTGACTTTGTTTGATTACATCACTGCTGTCCAAATGCTGTGCTATGAAATCCTTGATAATGGACTCCAGTAACTTCCCTACTACTGACGTGAGGCTCACTAAAGCTTTTGACACTGTAAATTTTTGGGCAGGATTCTCCGGGCGTTTGTTGGCAGCAGGATTCTCTGGTCCCACTGGCAGCACATCCCCACCCGTGGGTTTCCCAGCTTCAATGGAAATCCCACTGACAAGTAGTAGGAGAGGAGAATCCCATCGCTACCAAATGGCGCGGCCAGATTCTCTTGTCCTTGCTAGCAGCAGTATTGGGGCAGACACGCAATGGACAATCCAGCCCAATTTTATCTCTTTTGAGTATTAGGGAAGTGGGGTGAAGCTGTCACAGAAATAAACAACAGCAACAAAAAGTTCCGTTTTTATAACGAATACTCTTACGTTATTCACAGATTAGAATGAAAATGGGAAGACAGATGAGTGTGACTAAATCAGGAATTTCTCTCTTTGTTCTTGTGGATCTAAAAGAAAATTTTAGATTGTATATTCAGCAGCTTTATTTCTGTGGGTGAGGGAGGGGAAGGGAATGTATCTACATGCCCAATCCTTGCTACTGTAGTATGGGGCATATAATCCTTGGAGAAGAATAGCGGTCTGCAACTGATCAGTCGGGAAACCGTCTGTTCTTAGATTCCATAATGACCTCAACTTTGCCGCTTTTGAAATTAGTGAAACCAAAAACCACCGCCTCAGGTGAAGTCGCACGTGCTTCAATGCTGACAGCAACATTGGAAGACAGCTCTCACGGAAACCATTGGCTAGTACTGCAACTGAAAGAAATAAAGATATGTTGTGCTAATGGTTCATGTTTTAACCACCATCAATTTGTGAGGGTTATTCACAAAACAGTGTACTTATTTAAAGTTTCAAATATCCCTTTGTGTGTTATACTTTTATTTCAATCTTCAAGTATTTGTAGTCTTCCCTTTTAAATCTGTGACATAGGGGCCCTTGCATTTACAAGTGGCCTGTAAAGGAGGAAAGTGCTTTATAAGGACAAATTTATGAAATCATAGCAAGCATCCTGTTGTTTTGTTGCAGGCCGAGATTTTAACCGGCATTGAAGTTTGCAACGTGGAGAATGCTGGAAAGGCAGGCTCCGTACTGTTGGAGAAGGGCTGCGGTTCTGTGATCATCACTTTGGGAGCAGAGGGCAGTGTGCTGATGTCGCGGGACAAACGGACTCCTCACTACATTCCCCCGAAAAAAGTAAAGGCAGTGGATACCACGGTATGCTTTTTGATTTAACAGCTTTGCCCCAGGGCTTAATTGAAAGAACAAAGCGCTATGACTAATCATACAAACCTCTGTCCAGAGGATGGAGACTATTTTGTGGTTAAACATGATATCATTCTTGCATTCCTTGACAATTCACAGTTCAAAGGCTTCAACTTTTATTACAAACAAGAAGTTAGATGAAATTTCAAATTACAAAAACCCTTCTGAGAATAATGCATAGCTGAGCAGTTTGCCTGGAGCTAAGGGACTGTAATAAAAGGGATGGAAGTTTACAACCTGTCCATATTTTAAATTACTCAACATTTTCATTGTCTCAATTGATTGCTTCTTTCAGACTGGTCAAACTTGCCTTCTCTTTCTTTGAATCCCAATGTTCCCCATTACCTCCAAAGCATTTCTTGTGTGTACTGTTCCTTTCGGAGATTTAGCATTACTTCAATTTACAGGACTTCCTTGATTCAGCTGACACCAAATGGACGATTAATTTGTCTTGATGTGTTGCAACTGGTTTAAAATGGAAACTATCCTTTTATGTATTGCCATTGGATCTCCCAACAGACCTCAGATGGGTACAATTTATTAGCTGTTAAATTGCATGTAAGATGGGGAAAACATATGCTAGGGAAGGCAGAGCAGAATTAAGCCAGGTTAACCATCAAGAACAGAAAGCCTTCCTGACTTATGTTGCTCGTTCTGGTGAGTGCGCTTTACACTCAATTGGCTCTGTTTTATTACTTAGCACTAGAGTCGCCAGGTATCCTTATGATACCACCACGAGGTTCAAGTTCAAGTTCAGGTCAATGACTCAAGACACCAATTAGTAAGGTTCAAATCAAAACACGTTTATTAATACACAGTTAATCGCTACTCATGCATACAATACTAAAAGACTAGACTATTCCTACCACTAACAGGCCAGTACTTAGCTGGAGAAGGGAACCCGCTGGGTCAGGGAACAATGGCCTCTTCCTCGATCCTGAGTCTGCAGGCTTCCAGCTGGTAGGGACTAAGGGGTCAGGAGCATCTATCTCGTAGTGTGCGTTGACTGGACACTTACTTGATGATGCAGCAGTCGGCCAGGCCTCTCCTTCTTACGGTCAAGTTCTTCAAGAGCTGCTAAGATGTTCTGCTGGGAGGGCCGGCTAAGAGAGCAAACTGACCTTGGGGGCTCTATCTTACAGTCCTCGGGGCTTCGCGCCCTTTTGGGCGGACCCCGAGCTTACTTCCAATCGATTGGATCCCATACCAATCGATTGGTTTGAATTCCCCAATACTGGAGCTGTTTCCCGATCGCTGGACGGTCCTTGGGTGCCCGTTTGCTTCTTTTGTCTTGGACTCCTGTTGGCGTCGAGGAGTCTAGCTTTACTTCGATCACCTTTGATTGTTACTATTGTGCCCGGGAATCGCTCATTAATATGCATGGCTGCTGGTTTCAGTGCTGTCTGCTTTCTTTGCAGGCAGAATACACAGGAAAAGTCTGCAAACTGCTTGTTTCTCTGGGATAGTCCAATTTTCCCTGCGTTCCTTGTGTTTCTCCATTTTAACTTGGGAAGTGGCCAACTCAGGTGGCTACACTTATAAGGACAAACAAACCCGAGACATTTCAGGAGCAATCTCTTCAAGATTTTTCTTTTAAACTTAGTCTACCTTACTTGAAAAATTGAAAAATTAACTATTCAGCTCATTATTGTCCAAACAAATTGGGAGAATGATTAATCATCGTTGGTATTTCCTTATTAATTTCTTTGAAACTTGTGGATTGCAGAGATTTTAGTTTGTGGTTCCCCCATCCAAATAAACTAGAAATTGTTATAAAATCCACATCCTCCATCCAATCACACGCTGCCCCCACCTCTAAACTCCTCGCCGGGAGCGATTAAATTCCATCTCGGGTAACTACAGAAAATGCTGGAAATGCTCAACAGGCCTGGCAGCATACGTTGACGGGGATTTTCAAAGCACGGACAGAAACCCAACATCTAATCTGGGTCCCAACCGCATGCCTCAACTTTGTTGCTCTTGCAGTGCTATTTTAAAATTTAAAAGTCGTAATTGAACTGGCGGTAGATTTGGCACCCAATTAATGATGGCGAGCATCTCCAAGAGGTGCCAGTGACAAAGGCAGACAACTCCTTAGAAGACCAGGAGCTGAAACACTGAAGTAAATGACCATGGACATCAAGTTAAGGCACAATGCATGACCTGGCACTAATTGGCTTATTAAAGTCCGCTAATTTACAGCAAGCAGGTTTCCCATTCCCTCCGCCTGGCCAACCCGTTGAAAATCTCAAATTGTCCCCGACGCACCGGGATGCTGAGATGACCCCAAACTATGATTTTGAAATCAAACTTACACCAAACCCTGACCCTCGCAGCCACTTGATAATGCGACCCAATACTTCAGGTCTGACTGTTGATCAGAACTGAGAAATGGGTGCTTTATTTCAGGATCATTAAGGATTCTCTGACTTAATCTGGTGTTGTAAGACTTCTTACTGTTTTATGTGGATAGTGTAACAAACCTAGTGACTAAGAAGTGCTAGCAATATAAAATACAGCTTGAAAGGACGATGCAGTTGCAAACTTTTCCTATCCTACAAATCTGTACGCTATAATGTTTGAGGCGGAGGAATTGTCTGCACAATATTAGAATGTTAAATGAAATTTTAAAATATATATATGTATTCTCTTTGTGCCTTGTCTCCTGTGCTTTTTACTATTCTTGGTTCAAAGTGTCCCACAGATGAAGAGCTCCTGTTAGAAGTTTACCACATGTGGCAGACTTTGTTGCCACACAATAATGACTTAGAATGAACCTGTAGGCATTTTTAAGTTTGGTTCCGTATTTTTATGCAGCAGTTTGCGGATAGTTGAACAAATAGCAGTACAGCACAGGAACAGGCCATTCGGCCCACCACGCCTGCGCCAATCACATGTCCTATCCAGACCAACCGCCTGTATTATTCTATACCCCATCTGTTCATGTGTCTATCCAGATAAGTCTTAAAGATCGCTAATGTATCTGCCTCAATCACCTCATTTGGCAGTGCAGACCAGGCCACCACCAGCCTCTGTGTAAAACACTTTCCCCGCACATCTCCACTGAACCTTTTCCCCCCTCACCTTGAACATGTGCCCCCTTGTAATTTTCAGTTCAACCCTAGTTTATAATTTTATAAACTTCTATCAGGTCGCCCCTCAGCCTCCGTAGGGAGAACAATTCCAGTTTATTCAATCTCTCCTCATAGCTAATACCCTCCATACCAGGCAACATCATGGTAAACCTTTTCTGTACTCCCTCCAAAGCCTCCACGTCCTCTTGGTAGTGCGGTGGCTAGAATTGGACACAGTATGCCAAATTTTGCCTAACCAACGTTCTATATAACTGTAACATAATTTTCGAGATTTTATACTCGATATGCCGTCCTATGAAAGCAAGCATGTCATATGCTTTCTTTACCACCATTTCCACCTGTGCTACCATTCTCTTTGTGTCTCTGTGCTCCTGATGGTTCTGCTATTTATTTTATAGCTCCCACCTAAATTGGATTTGCCAAAATGCATCACCTCGCATTTGCCATTTCTCCACCCAATTTTACAACCTATCTATGTCCTGTTGTATTCTCTGACAATCTTCATCACTATCTGCAACTCTTACAATCTTAGTATCATCCGCAAACGTGCTAATCAGACCTGCCACGTTTTCTTCTAAGTCATTTATATATATTACAAAGAGCAGAGGTCCCAATACTAATCCCTGCGGAACACCATTAGTTACAGACCTCCATTCGGAAAACACCCTTCCACTGCTACCCTCTGTCTTCTATGGCCAAGCCACTTCTGAATCCATCCAGCTAGTTCACCCCTGCCCCCATGTGATTTAATCTTTTGCACCAGCCTGCCATGAGAGACCTTATCAAAGGCTTTACTAAAGTCCACGCAGATAACATCCACAGCCCTTCCCTCGTCAATCATTTTGTCACCTCCTCAAAAAACTCAATTAAATTAGTGAGACATGACCTCCCTTGTACAAGACCATGCTGTCTGTCGCTAATAAGACAATTCACATCCAAATGTGCATAGATCCTATCTGTGAGAATCTTTTCCAACAATTTCACTATCACTGACGTCAAGCTCACTGGCCTATAATTTTTTTTTTTTAGTTTTTTAAAAAAATATTTTTATCCTCCTTTTTCACATTTTCTCCCAAATTTACACCAACAATAAACAATAATCAGTAATGAATGTAATGTCAATCCCCATATCAAAAACAACGATCCAATCCTCCCACCAAACCCCAGACATTAACCCGCATGTTAACATAAACAAATGACAAAAAGGAATCCGGAATCACCCACAGTCACCATTAACACAGACAGACAGTCCCCCTCCCCACGACATCTACCAGCCCCCCCCCGCCTGCCCAATGTTCGATGTGATCCAATTCTCGAAAGTGCATAATGAATAACGCTCATGAATTGTAGAACCCCTCCATCCTTCCCCTCAGTTCAAATTTGACCTTTTCAAGCGTCAAGAATTCCAGCAGGTCCCCCCGCCATGCCAAGGCACAAGGTGGAGAGGATCCACCTTCGGGCGATCAGGGAGGCGAAGGCTACAACATCTGTCCCCGCACCCGTTTCCAACCCTGGCTGGTCCAACACCCCGAATATGGCCTCCCGGGGGCCCAGGTCCAGTTTCACGTGCACCACTTTAGAGATTACCCTAAAAAACTCCTTCCAGCAATCCTCCAGCTTTGGACAGGACAAAAGCATATGAATGTGGTCTGCGCATCCCCCCCCCCCCCCCCCCCCCGCAATGTTCACCCACATCTTCTACCCCTCAAAGAGCCGACTCATCCTCGCCATTGTAAAGTGTGCTCTATACACCACCTTCAGCTGTATCAGCCCCAACCTCGCACACGAGGTGGAGGCATTTCCCCTCCGAACCACCTCACACCAGAACCCCTCCTCCATACCCTCTCCCAGATCTTCCACTTTGCTTTGATCCCTTCTGACGGCACCTTCTCCTCCTCCAAAATAGCCCCATAAACTGCCAATACTACCCCAGTACCCCTGTCGTCAGCACCTCCTCCAGCAATGTGGAAGCCAGCTCTATTGGGAAGCTCTGTATCTCCTTTCTGGCAAAGTCCCAAACCTGCATGTATCTGAATATTTCCCCCTGCTCCAGCCCATAATTTGCTCCCAGCTCCTTCAATCCTGCAAAACGACCCCTCTGACCCAGCTCTGTACCTTCTCCACATTCGCCGCCCAGTAATAATACATCAGGTCACTGGCCTATAATTACCCGGGTTATCCTTGCAACCCTTATGAAATGACGGTACAACATTGGTTATCTTCCAATCCTCTGGGATCTCACCTGTGGCCAACGAGGGCACACAGATTTCTGTTTGAGGCCCAGCGATTTCATCTCTTGTCTCCCTCAGTAATCTGGGATAAATGCCATCTGGGACTTTGGGGTTTGTCTACCTCAATGCTTTTTAACACACCTAACACTTCTTCCCTCGTAATAACGACCTGTTTACATATCCCTCTGAGACACCACCAATCAACGTGTCCCTCTCCTTTGTGAATACCGATGCAAAATACTTCCTAGTTCCTTTGGTTCTACACATAATTTCCCTCCTTTGTCCTTGAGTGGACCGACTCTTTCTCTTGTTCCTAATATACGTATAAAATGCCTTGGGATTCTCCTTAATCCTGTCTGCCAAGGACATTTTGTGACCCCTTTTTTCCCTCCTAACTCCCTGCTTTGCCTGTACCTCACGTATGCATCTTTTTTCTTTTTGACAAGATTCACAATTTCCCTGGTCATCCACAGTTCCTGAATCTTGCCTTTCCTGACCTATCTTTTCACCAGCACATGCGTGTCCTGCACTCCCATTAACTGCTCCTTAAAAGACTCCAACATGCCAAATGTAGATTTACCCTCAAACAGCCTATCCCAAACAACAGTTCCAAATCCTGCCAAATCTGGTTGTAGTTAGCCTTCCCCCAATTTAACACCTTAACTCTAGGACAACACTCGTCCTTTTCCATGAGTAACCGAAAGCTTACAGAATTTTGGTCACTGTTCGCCACATGTTCTCCCACTGCAACTTTGATGACCTGGCCGGGCTAGTTCCCTAGTACTAGGTCCAATATAGTTCCCTCTCTCGTGTTACTATGCACATTTATTCCAAAAAACCTTCTTGGACACACTTAACAAATTCCTCACCATCCAGACCCTAAGGGGTTTCCAGTCAATATGAGGAAAATTAAAGTCTCCCACTACAACAACCCTATTATTTCTGCACCTATCCAGAATCTGCTGTTCTTCAACTTCCCGTTGCCTGTTGAGAGGCCTGTAGTACACCCCCATCATAGTGACTGCCCCCTTCCTGTTTCTGAGTTCTGTCCACAGTGCCTTGTTACTTGATTCTTCCATGGTGTCCTCCCTCTGTACAGCTGTAATATTTTCTCTGACCGGTATTGCAACTCACACATCTCTTTTACCTTCCTCCCTGTCTCGCCTAAAACACCTATATCCTGGAATATTTAGCTGCCAATTCTGTCCTTTTTTTAACCAAGTCTCCGTTACATCAACCACATCCGAGCTCAATGCACGAATCAAGGCTCTAAGTTCATCTGTCTTGCCTGTTATATGCCATGAATTGAAGTAGATACACTCCAGACCTCCAGGTCCACTGAGTTTGACCTCCCCCAGCCTGCCCTTCCTCTTAGCCAGCCTAGCCCTGGTACCATGCTAATCCCCAGTCTCTACACTTGCTGGCTTACTGTTCTGATTCCCACCTGCCTCCCAAATTAGTTTAAACCCACCTGAACCATATTAACAAACCTCCCAGCTGGGATATTGGTGCCCCTCCAGTTCAAGTGTAACCCGTCCTTCTTGTACAGGCCCCACCTTCCGTGGAAGACATCCAAGTGATCCAAAAAACTGAACCCTTCCTTCCTGCACCAGTTCTTTAGCCACATGTTCAACTGCACTATGTCCCTGTTGCTAGCCTTGCTATCACGTGGCACGGGGAGTAATCTTTAGATTACTACCCTTGATGTCCTGCTTTTTCATTTTCTACCTAACTCTTTGATTTACATTTAAATTGAATTGTAACCGTGTACAACTGGTGAGATTTTTCTAATGTGGTAAATTCTATATAATCTTTATTAGAATCACAAGTAGGCTTACATTAACACTGCATTGAAGTTACTGTGAAAATCCCCTCGTCACCACACTCCGCCGCCTGTTCAGGTACACTGAGGAAGAATTCAGAATGTCCAATTTACCTAACAGCACGTCTTTCGGGACTTGTGGAAGGAAAGTCGCACCCGGAAGAAACCCATGCAGACAGGGGGAGAACGTGCAGACTCCACACAGACAGTGACCCAAGCCAGGAATTGAACCCAGGTCCCTCGCCCGGTGAAGCAATAGTGCTAACGACTGGGCTACCATGCCACCTTCCTGATCTCAATAATGAGTCACTTTCAGGTGATTGTGTTTTAAAGTAAGATGATATACAGTGAGAATAGCAAGCGGGACAGATGTATCAAGTAGATTCTTTTCCAAAGCTCATGTAATTTTATTCTGATCCATGTATGATTTGAATACTGCTTCCCTATCTAAATGAACTCTGTCAGCACCACTCTCGCATTTTTGGACAGACTATAAGAAGAAGCTTATTGTCTGATAGGTAATTCTCTACCACATTTCTACCCTTTGATGTATTTCTCTTCCTCTGCAACAATCTATGCCATATTTACCAATCCTACTTTGTTGAGAGATCCTGCAAAATGTTGTATCTCGTCCCCCCTATGTTTGAGGCATTATATTCTAGATGCTCTTCTTCTCTTATCTTCCTTGCAATGGACTCATTGAACTGTCTCATTCAATTCTGTTCCCACATCCAGTGGTGCACTAAGGCAGACTTTCATCTGTTTCCATATGTAGAAATTCTTGGAACAGGTCGCCTGTCTGTCGCCAGGGGCTTATGGCTTGATGGCCGCCACTCCATATCAAGCGTGGCTGACCAGGAGTCTCTCTCACCCTTACTGCCAGCTATTGGCGTGTTGGGAAGAATTTGCAGGTTGACACACTTAACCTATTTGACCGCGTTATGAACGCTCCTTCCTTTGCCATCAAGACCTGGGGTGGAACCCGAAGCATCTGGCTCAGAGGCGGGGATGCTACCCACTCGCCAATAGACCACACTGCCTCATACAACCATAGCACCATGGACCTCCTTGCCGCCTCAGATTTTTACAACCTGAAGTTTTGTGTAATATTTAATTTGCCTTATCATCTCTTTACCCTTTTGAATGTTGGGATGGTAGCCTTTCCCCTTGCTTTTTCAATTTAAAATTAAAAACGTAACTTCCAAGTAACAAATCACTTTATTCATCAAAGAGAATTGATAGGGAATTCTCCAATTTATGACACCTCCTGAGACCCCAGTTTACATCATCGCTGTAACTGTGGAGAAAGAAAAATTTCACGGGGGAGGACCCCACTATCTGTGGTTATCTATTAAAGTTAAATATAGTGTCTGAAACAAAAAGCACATCATTGCGCAAATATGGATAGCAAGTCAGAAGATTGGACAAAATTATTTTAAAAAGCAAAGAAAAGACTAAAAATTAAGAGAAAATCAGCGCGAGAGAAAGCTAACTATAAATATGAAGACAGATATTAAGAAGACAGTAAGGGTTTATAAAGATATTTTTAAAAAGAAAGAATTAACAAAATGAACATTGGTCTGATAGAAAGTGAGTCTGGGGAATTAATAATGACAAATAAGGAGATGGTGAATGAATTGAACTGGTAATTTTTCATCAGCTTTAGAGGATACAAGTAATATCCCAGAAATAGTTATAAATCCGGAAATGTAAGGGAGGGAGGAATTGAAGAAAATTACAATGCCCAGTGAAGTAGTAATTAGCAAATTGTTGGGACTGTGGGTTCACAAGTCCCTCGATCCTGAGGGATTTCACCCCAAGGTTTTTTTTAAAAAAGTGATTAGTGAGATAATTGGTTTTAATTTTCCAAAAGTTAACAGATTCAGGGGAGGTTCCATTAGATTGTAAAATAGCAAATGTAACTCCTTCATTCAAAAAGGGAGGGATACAGAAAGGAAGAAACTGTCGGCCAGTTAGCTTAACATCCGCCATAAGGAAGATGTTATGGGCAGCACAGTAGCATAGTGGTTAGCACTGTTGCTTCACAGCTCCAGGGTCCCAGATGTGTTTCCCAGCTTGGGTCATTGACTGTATGGAGTCTGCATGTTCTCCCCGTGTATACATGGGTTTCCTCCAGGTGCTCCAATTTCCTCCCACAAAGAACAAAAGAAAGAACAAAGAAAAGTACAGCATAGGAACAGGCCCATCGGCCCTCCAAGCCCGTGCCGACCATGCTGCCCGACTAAACTACAATCTTCTACACTTCCTGGGTCTGTATCACAAGTCCCAAAAGATGTGCTTGTTCGGTGAATTGGACATTCTGAATTCTCCCTCTGTGTACCCATACAGGTGTCGGAATGTGGCGACTAGGGGCTTTTCGCAGTAAGTTCATTGCAGTGTTAATGTAAGCCTACTTGTGACAATAAAGATTATTATAAAGATTATTATTCTTATAATAATGATGTTTTACAGGGCGGCATGGTGGTGCAGTGGTTAGCACTGCTGCCTCTCAGTGCCAGGGTTCAATTCTGACCTTGAGTGACTGTGTGGAGTTTGCATGTTCTCCCTGAGTCTGCGTGGTTTCCTCCAGGTGCTCTGGTTTGGTGGAGATTAGATGTGCAGGTTGTTGTGTTATATCATTTGTGAGTTGAACTAACTAGATTGAACAGACTTCTGGTATCATGTTGTGTTATGTAATTTGGAATAACACAAGCTGCCACTTGATGCAGTTTTGAGTAAAAGATGCTCCAGACTTTGAAGCGAGTTCAATGTGTTTTATTGAACTATTAGCACAGTTCTCAATGAGTTAGACTCTCTGCTAATCTAAATGTAGTAACTCAGTCTAACTGAACCAGCCTTGCTCTAAGCAACATGCTGGGATGTGATGCTGAGGATACACCCTGTCTCACTCTGTAGATGTTGGTCTGTGGAAAGAGTCGGGGTATGAGTGCCTCATCCCATTTATAGTGAGAGACCACCCCTGAGTGTCCTGACTGCTCATTGGTCGTGTCCTATTCTATGTGTTCATTAGCTGCATGTTTGCGTATCATGACACAAGTTAGATCGATGGTCATGCTAAATTGTCCCTTAATGTCCAACGGTTAGGTGAGGTTACGGGGATCGGGCCTAGATAGGATACTCTTTCAGAGGGTCAGTGCAGACTCGATGGATTGAATGGCCTCCTTCTGCACTGTAGGGATTCTATGTTATCACAGATCACTTAGATAAATTCAGGGTAATTATGCAGAGTCAACATGATTTTGTGAAAGCAAAATCATGTTTAACCAATTTATTGGAGTTCTCTGAAGAAGTAACGTGTGCTTTATTAAAGGGGAACCATTGATGTACTGTACTTAGATTTTAAGAAGGCATTTGATAAGGTACCACATCTAAGGCTATTGCGGAAAATAGAAACTCATGGGGTTACCTATTGGCACGGATAGAAGATTGATTAGTTAACAGGAAACAGAGAGTAGGCATAAATGGGTCATTTTCTGGTCTGCAAGATGTAACAAGTGGTGTACCACAGGGCCATCAACTCTTCATAAATTTATATAAATGACTTGAATGAAGGGATTGAATGGTCGCTAAATTGGCTGATGACGCAAAGATAGATAAGAAAGTAAGTTGTGACGATTACATAATGAAGCTATAATAGGGATACATATGGGCTAGGTGTGTACACATAGGTCTGGAAAATGGAGTATAATGTGGGAAAATGTGAAATTGTCCATTTTGGCAAGGAATAAAAAAAGGCTCATTTTATCTAAATGGTGAGAGATTGCAAAGCTGAGATGCTGCAGGGTCTAAGTGAAATGAAAAATGAAAATCGCTTATTGTCACGAGTAGGCTTCAATTAAGTTACTGTGAAAAGCCCCTAGTCACCACATTCCGGCGCCTGTCCGGGGAGGCTGGTACGGGAATCGAACCGTGCTGCTGGCCTGCTTGGTCTGCTTTAAAAGCCAGCGATTTAGCTCAGTGAGCTAAATCCTCCTGCATGAATTGCAACAGGTTAATGTGCAAGTATCCTCCTGCATGAATTGCAACAGGTTAATGTGCAAGTATCCTCCTGCATGAATTGCAACAGGTTAATGTGCAAGTACAACAAATAAATAATTGGGAAAGCTAATAGAATGTGACAGTTTATTGTGAGGAGAATTAAATTGCAAGCGTAGGGAGGTTAAATGTTTCAGTCATACAGGGCATTGGTGAAACCACATGTGGAATACTTATTGAAGGAAGGACGTAAAATGCATTTGAAGCAGTTCAGAGAAGGTTTACTAGACTGATAACAGAACTGGGTGGGTTGGCCAATGAGGAAGGTTGGACCGGCTAGGCTTGCATCCACTGGAGTTTTGAAGAGTGATTTGATTGAAACATGAAAGATACTGAGGGCTCTTGGCCGGGTGGATGTGAAGAGGATGTTTTCTCTTGTGGGAGAATCTAGAGCTAGAACTCTTTAAAAATAAGGGGTTGCCCATTTAAAACCATCTCAGAGGGTCGTGATTCTTTGGAACGCTCTTCCTCAAAAGACGGTGGAGGCAGAATCTTTGAACATTTTAAAGATAGATTCTTGATAAGCAAGAGATAGAAAGGTTATCAGGGGTAGGCCGAAATATGGAGTTTAGGTTACAGTCAGATCAGCTTTGATCTTATTGAATGGCGGACCAGGCTCGAAGGGATGTGTGGCCTATTCCTGCTCCTAATTTGTATGTTTATATGCACATATATAACTTTTGACATCGATTGGCCAGGCGTCTGCATAGTTGCACATGCGCACTTGGCCTGCACTGCTTCCACCAATGTGTTTGTAGTTTCTCCTACTGCTTATGTCATTGGCATTAGCCCATCAGCCATGCCAGTACTGGTTTGCGCTTGCACATTGCAACATTAGCACTTTGCTTGCTCTGTCACTTTCTCTGCCTTTGGGTAACAGCATTCCAGTCGCTGCCTGCAACTCAGGGAGCCATCATGTCTGCCGCTGTCATGCTCTCTCCACCATTTCTCACTTGCCAAATCCTTTGCCCCTCACCACTCTCCTCCTGCACCCAGTGCTACACAGTGCTCCAGTCTCTGGCTGTTGTCAGCTATGGTCTATCGGGCTCCATTTCACTGCTGCTGGGATGTGTTATTCTCTAACCTGACAGACTGCTTTTTCCCACCTTCTCTCTTTCCTTTCCTTGGTTACACAGATGGATCAAATCCTTTACCAATCACTCCCACATGAGCATATTAGCATATTTCCAATTGACCGAACACCTTCCCATTCTTAGATCTACACAATCTTTGGTGCAGATTGCTGCCTACCACTTCACTGGCTTTGACGTGATGCACTGCAACTACTTGTCCAGGAAGCCTGCCTTCTGCAGTCGCAGCATCACCAAACTCAACCTTACATGATATCATGGATTCTTCAACTTTTGTCTACTCTTTCAAAACTTATATGGTTTTTAAATATTAATTTGTAATAGCACATCTAATCAAACAAAAATTTAAAGAATGAAAAAACATAATAAATGTTGCTTGTTCTTGAATAGTCTCCACCAATGATTCAGGGATTGATGTTTATACAGACTGAGACACAGTTGTTACTTTGATGCGAGGACAGAGGCACATAAGTAGGGTGAAAGACAAGTTGGCTGCGGTTGTGTAGTAGAAACGCAATGTTGGATGAAGATTCTCAGTTAATTTTGGATACTATGGAGTATTTTTCCAGAACTTTCTTCACTTATGTAGTCCTACATGTTACAGATTTACGGTTTTGCATCAGATATCTTCTTGGATGTGCGGCACGGTGGTGTGGTCGTTAGCACTGCTGCCTCACGGCGCCGAGGTCCCAGGTTCGATCCCGGCTCTGGGTCACTGTCCGTGTGGAGTTTTCACATTCTCCCCGTGTTTGCGTCGGTCTCACCCTCACAACCCAAAGATGTACAGGGTAGGTGGATTGACCATGCTAAATTGCCCCTTAATTGGAGAAAAAAGAATTGGGTACTCTAAATTTATTTTAAAAAAGATATCTTCTTGGATGCAGCAGGCACTTGCAAAACCCAGGGTTTGTGATCTGAAGTAGATATGTCTTTTCAACCTCTTCAAAGACAGACCAGAAAGGCAGATGGTGAGATAAGGCCAGATACAGATGTCTAATCTGCTTTATTTCACAGAGAGTGATTACGCAGAGCAAGTTATCATCAAATTAACTTAACTGAACTTGTTTTTGTACATTGATACAAAATAACAAACACACTGAGGGTTATTTGGCCAAAAAGTGAAAACTGGAGCTTAATGGATGCAATGCTTAAATACTAACCTGTTCGGACATCCGGTGACGGCGGGCGGGTGGCAGCCCCACACTGGAGGGCTCCCGCTCGGGAATAGGAATTTCGGAGTTTTAAAGCCCGGTCCCGGGGGCAACGGAGGCTGAAAAGGCTGTAAGAAGGCACAGGGAGGAGAAAAGTCCAAGTCTGGGAGAAAAACGGCCATGAAAAAGGGCATTAACGGAAGTCCGCCGGGGAATGAAAAAGTCTGCGCAGGAACTGTAAGGAAATGCTGGAGCACCAGGGGAAGCCGCATTGCTCACAGCAGAAGAAATGACTGTGGAAGAAGTGATGGCTGTGGAACTTGAAAAACAGTTCACAACACACATGGAAGCGAGGAAGAAGGAGACTGGGACGGTATTGAAAGTGCTGGTGGAGGAGGCGATTGCCCCGGTGAGGGCAGCGATATCAAGCGCAGGGGCGGAAGTGCGGAAGCAAGGTGCGACACTGAAGGAAGTGAAAGAGGCATTATCGCAGCGCAGTGATCAACTCACCTCGATGGGGAAGGAGTTGCGGAGGGTGATAGAAACCAACAAGGTCTGCGAGCTAAAATGGAAGGCCTGGAAAACTGATCAAGGCGACAGAATTTGAGGATTGTGGGTCTGCGCGAAGGGGTGGAAGGCCCGAGCCCGACGGAGTATTTTGCCATGATGTTGGCAATGCTATTGGGGGAGGCGGACGATCACTCCCGATATGAACTGGATCGGGTTCATCGGTCGTGAAGGCCTATACCAAAGGTGAGTGAGCCACCAAGAGTAGTAACTCTGCTTTCTGGAGGTATAGCGCGAAGGAGAAAGTCCTGTGCTGGGCAAAGCAGAAACGGGTGGTGCAGTGGGCTGTAGCTGGTATAGGACTTTACGGTGGAGCTGGCAAGGAGGCGGGCTGCCTTCAGCTTGGTGAAGAAGGCACTGTACATAAGCAAGATGCAGTGCGGCATAGTATACCCAGCTAAGTTGAGGGTGACCTACATATCCACGGACTTTTATTTTGGGATGGCTGAAGCAGCGGAGGAGTTTGCGAAGGCCGAAGGACTGTGGCTGAATTGAGAAATGGGCGTGTACCGATGTAGCCTCATGTAACTTTATTTTTTCACTGCGTGTTGGTATACGTACTAAATGAGTCAACGCTGTATATATTTGGACAAGGGAAGTGATGGGACTTTCATTTGCAATGATGGTTCTTTGGGGCTTGGGTGTGTATGCAGGGGTTTTGTGCTAAAGGGGATTTCTTGGTTTTCCTGGGACCGGGCAAGGGGGAAGGAGACCCGGACTGGGCCTCCACGCTGGCCCATTTAAGCCGGCCAGTGAATGGGAGTGAGGTGGGTGGAGGGGCTGCGGCCATTGGAACCTGGTAGAACAGGTTTCGGTGAGTCTAGCCGGGATGAAAAGGTGAGGGAAGGAACCGAGGTTGGGGGGAGGAGTTTACAAGAGGAAGTGGAGGGGAGGAGTCTCGGAGGGAGGGTGGGGAGGGGAGGGGGGTCTACAATTCATGGGTGTCATTCACGGTACACTTTCGGGGATTGGATGGCATTGAATATTGGTGGGGGGGAGATTTGGGAGGTGGACTGTATATGTCAATCATGACCATAGGCAGGGCAGCACGGTGGCCTAGTGGTTAGCACAACCGCCTCACGGCGCTGAGGTCCCAGGTTCGATCCCGGCTCTGGGTCACTGTCCGTGTGGAGTTTGCACATTCTCCCCGTTTCTGCGTGGGTTTCGCCCCCACAACCCAAAAATGTGCAGAGTAGGTGGATTGGCCATGCTAAATTGCCCCTTAATTGGAAAAAATAATTGGGTAATCTAAATTTATAAAAAAAAAAAAAAAAAATCATGACCATAGGCGAATCCTGATTCCTTTTTCTTTTTTCCTTTTTTTTTCCACCTTGGGAGGGTTTGTTTTATTTGATATGTATATTGTCAGGTGGGCCGTTGTTTGGGGTGGTGGGAGGATGGAATCATTGTTGTTAATAAGGGGATTGTATTCGTTACTGTTTGTTGGTGGGGTGTAAATTCTGAAGAAAATGTGAAAATGGGGAATAAAAATATTTATTTAAAAAAAACTAACCTGTTCAAAACATAATTTTTACCATGCAATAAATCCAAATTGCTATTTGATTTATTCGTTCACAGGATCTGGGCATCCCCAGTATTTATTAATTATTCTCAATTGCCCTTGAGAAACATAGACACGTAGAAAATAGGAGCAGGAGGAGGCCACTCGACCCTGCTCTACTATTTATTATGATCATGGCTAATCATCCAACTCAATTGCAGGGGGCCGCCGCACACCCTGAATACTCAGCTGCCCATCAGGCTGAGGAGAGACCCAGAAGGGGAGGCGATGGTCCAAGGTGTACAGGTGTCTTTGATCATTCAACAAGCTGACTGACACCATGTGCTGCAGAAGACTGCAAATTAGCAGGGAGACGGTCCTCGCGGACATGGCAACCCGTGGAGGAGGAAGACACCTGCTCCCAGTGGCCATGAAGGTCACTAAAGCCCAAAACCTCAATGCCACCGAGTCATTCTGGGGCTCGAGTGGGGATCTGAGTGGCATATCCCAATCTTCAGCCCACAGGTGCATCCGGGAGGTGACGGATGCTCTGTATGTCTGGGGATCAGACTATATGGAAAAAAAATGAAAATCACTTATTGTCACGAGTAGGCTTCAATGAAGTTACTGTGAAAAGCCTTCCAGCTGGACCATGCCCACCAAGCGGTACAAGGGATACCCGCTAAGGTCAAGGCCGGTAATGCCGGTGTGGAACCCTGAGACCGATGCAGAGACTCGATACAGTGAGGACCACGTTGCCACCGATGCTGACATTGGTTGTTGCATTGGGCTGCTCAAGATGCAGTTCCGATGCCTTGACCACTCTAGTGGTGCCATGGAGTAATACCCCCAGACGGTCTCCCACTTTGTTGTGGTCTGCTGTACCTTCCACTATCTGGCACAGCAGCAGGGCAACATGCTGGAGGAGGAGCAAGAGGAGGCAGATGGACATGCGGCTTTGTCTGAGGAGGAGGAGGCAGTCTTGATTGGGAAAAAAAGAATTGGGTACTCCAAATAAACAAAAAAAGGATGACCAAGTTGACTTCCGGTTGCGGTTACAAGGTGAACAGTTGTACGCCCGCTGGCTCCTGGGTGGGTTTTTTTTACCCTTTCTGCCCAGTTAACAGATGAGTTCTGGGAAGAAATTGGTGCAGTATGAGAAAATAAAATCCCTCTTGCGAGCGATGTCTGGTGGATACAATACAAGACAAAAGTCGGACAAGGGATCCTCATCAGATTCAGAAGGCCTTCGAGCCCAGAAGGGGAGAAAATGGTCTCTGTGGCGTTGATGCCCCCGTCAGTGGACGAGTGAGCAGTTGGTGGACTTCTTAAGAAGTAAATTGAAGAAGCAGCGACAGGTGGTCGCTGAGGATCTGGTGACGGTGATTGACAGGCTGTGGCACCTACTTTCGGCATCCTTGGATCAGCGGATAGAGGGAGCGATGATCAAGAAGGTGGAGAAGACACTCACTGACCACCATGATTGGTGTAATGACCTCCAATTAGCATTATTGGTTGACCAATTGGAGTATGAGCTCCCTCAATGATAGCTCATTGAGGCGACCCATATAAGCACCTGTGCAGGTTTTGTGATCCAGTCTTAAGTTGACTGGAATACTAGCAGCACTGTTGGAGCTGCTTTTGTATATAGTTATTGGCAATAAATATTGGTGTGGTGACGGGACTCCTGCCTCCTGTGGATTATTACAATTGGATTGTCTCTTTGGAGGCTGAGATAATGTTGCTGGCAGAGGGCGTTAAAGGCCAAGGTCGACGATCTGGAAAATCACTTCAGATGGCAGAGTTTAAGAATTGTTGGGCTGCCGGATCGTCTGGCAGGTACAAACGCCACGGATTACATCTCTCAGATGTTTGGAAAGTTGGTGGGGAAGGGGATCTTTCCAACCTATCTTGAGTTGGACCGGGTCCATCGATCGTTGAGGCAGAAGCCCAGTTTGGGGGAACCATCACGGGCATTCATAGGTTCCATAGGTATCTGGACAAGGAACGAGTCCTGAGATGGGCAGAGGACCATCGACATGGAAGGGCCGTGCCATCAGAATATACCAGGACATTGGGGCAGAGCTGGCAAGAAGTCATGTGGTGGTTAATAGGTCCAAGGCTGCGCTCTGTAAGAGCAATCTGCAATTTGGGATGGTGTACCACGCTCGTCTTCGGATCACCTACAAGACCGAGGCTATTATTTCGATGCATTGGAGGAAGCAAATGACTTTGTTAATAGACACGGATTGGAGGGAACTGAAGTGCTTGAGGACTATATATGGTCTTTGTTGTTCACTCATTGTTAAGTTCTTCCGTATCTGCATTTTGGTGTGGGATTGTTGTAAAAGTGGGGAGGACGTGGTGTTGTTACAGGGTTTGTTGATGGGGGTTGTATAGAACATAGAACATAGAACAGTACAGCACAGAACAGGCCCTTCGGCCCTCAATGTTGTGCCAAGCCATGATCACCCTACTCAAACCCACGTATCCACACTATACCTGTAACCCAACAACCCCCCCCCTTAACCTTACTTTTATTAGGACACTACGGGCAATTTAGCATGGCCAATCCACCTAACCCGCACATCTTTGGACTGTGGGAGGAAACCAGAGCACCCGGAGGAAACCCACGCACACAGGGGGAGGACGTGCAGACTCCACACAGACAGTGACCCAGCCGGGAATCGAACCTGGGACCCTGGAGCTGTGAAGCATTTATGCTAACCACCATGCTACCCTGCTGCCCCGTCATCTGTATCTGGAGCCTTGCCTGCCGAGGGTGGTTTTGGAGGAGCAAACATAATTTGTTAAGGCCTGGCAGTTGTCAGCCAACATTAGGAGATTGTTATAATCATAGAATTTACAGTGCAGAAGGCGGCCATTCGGCCCATCTAGTCTGCACCAACCTTTGGAAAGAGCACCCTACCTAATTACCTAATCCCATAACTCCACCGTATCCCTGTAACCCCACCTAACCTTTGTTGGACAATAAGGGCAGTTTAGCATGGTCAATCCACCTAACCTACACATCTTTGGACTGTGGGAGGAAACCAAAGCACGCGGAGGAAACCCACGCAGACACGGGGAGACAGACAGTCACCCAAGGACAGAATTGAACCTGGGTCCCTGGCCTTGTGAGGCAGCAGTGCTAACCACTCTGCACCGTGCCACCCCATTGAATTGTGTCAAATGCTTCTTAGGTTCTGGCATTGGGGATGGTTTTGGCATTTGCCATATTGCCAACTGCCTCTTGTTTTCAGATATATTCTGCAAATCACCCACGAGTGTAATGTTTTTCCAGCCGCTTTCCTGTAAGAACAGGAGTTCAAAGAATTCAATCTGCAAACTCAGGAGCCAGTGATTTTTGATGATATGCGGTCTGTTTTCCTCTCAGTTGGTAAGCTTTCCCGATTCAGCTTTGCCATTTAAATTGCTACCTCTCTATAAACCATGGGCCATTTTTACCATCACAGCTTTGCGCAGCACAATGAGAGGTTTAAATGCAGAAAGTTATGTAAGAGGCACATCCAGACCCCAGTCAGCCTCCGGAAGCAAAACGTGAATTCAAAATTCAGGTGAGATCTTTCACCAGAACCAAAATATTTGGTCTACCTTCCTCTCGGCGATTAGCTGAATGTTTCCAACATTTTCTGCTTTTGGGGGGGTGATGATGTGCTTTATTCGAGAGAAAATAAAAATCTCATAAAATAAAAGTGCTTTTACTGTATATTGTCCCGTAGGCTGTATGTCATTAACATGATACAACATGACGATTGCAATAGTATTTAATTAATCTTTGGCCACTTCTTCAATGCAGTATTATGTAAGGATGATCAAAATCAAAGCCTGTTAAATGCTTACTGAAGTATTCTTGCAAGTTATTTCAGGTTTTCCTTTAAACTATAGTGTACACTAAGACATTTAATTCATCCACCAGAGCAAGTCCCTCAGCGAGTTTTCTAAACATAGGGTGACATGACAGATCCTCAAGCATCTTTTCCGAACCCTGCAAACCTCCTGGGTCAACACAATAATTATAAATTCAGTTCTCATGTTATGTGATAATTATACTGTAACTATAGGGCAACTTTGATACTATATTGCAGTTGACCAGCACTGAAGTGTTATAGCTTTGTGTTGTTATGCTCCCCTGGCAACTGGGCCAGGCTATACAAACTAAGCCTATAGTTTAAATAAAGAGCCTGTGCGTGTACATCTAGGAATCTCGTTACAGACTGATTACATCATGTTGTCTCAGTTCCACAATGTATTAGTGGATATAGACCTGAGCCATACAAGGCCAGAAAATATCTGCCGTGGACCCTGGTTGGTGCTGAATTGGCTGATCGTGTTTGACACAGCAGCAGCTTAGCAACACTTGACCTTCGCTTCACCAGACAAGCGAGGAACGAAATCAGCCAAGGTGTCCCATTCCTGGGCGGACTTTTCCAATTTTTTTTCAAGGTGTTGGTCCCAGCAAGACAGCCGGGGAGAATCGTGCCTGCAAGAACTATAATTTCAGCCTCTTTTACAAAACTTTTTTCCCCATGTGATTCACGCCGTGCTTGTGGTGGCTTGCCTCTGATTCGCTTGCCCCGGGAAATCTTAATCTCTGAAACCAATGGGGTACTCCTTTTAAATACTTCCACAGCACTTGTTCCGAGCCCAGACGGGGAGATAGCTGCCAGGAAGACAGCACCATATTTCACAGAGGGAGCCCTCACCAAACGTCTGGATAGTGTCATAGAATCATGGAATCCTTACAATGCAGAATGGCCATTTGGACCATCGCGTCTGCACCAACCCTCCAAAACAGCACCTTACCTAGGCCACCGCCCTGTCCCTGTTACCCCACCTCAGCTTTTAGACACTTTTTTAAAAATTTAAATTTAGAGTACCCAATTTTTTTTCCAATTAAGGGGCAATTTAACGTGGCCAATCCACCTAACCTGCACATCTTTGGGTTGTGGGGGTGTAACCCATGCAAGCATGGGGAGAATGTGCAAACTCCACACGGACATTGACCCAGGGCCTTGATTCGAACCTGGGACCTCGGCGCCGCAGTCCAAGTGCTAACCACTGCGCCACATGCCGCCCTTAACTTTTGAACACTTAAGGGGCAATTTAGCATGGCCAGTTCATCTAGCTGCACATCTCTGGACTGTGGGAGGAAACTGGAGCACCCAGAGGAAACCCATGCAGACACGGAGAGAAGGTGCAAACTCCACACAGTCACGCAAGTTAGGAATCAAACCCTGGGGTCACTGACGCCATGAGGTGGCAGTGCTAACCGGGCAGAAGCGTGAATGCTGTGATTGGCAAGACATCCACCAAGCAAGGTCACCAACCCTGCCCAGGAGGCTGTGGCCATGATAGTGAGTGCCAGCTCATTCAATCAGAGGACCGGTCTCCAGCGTCGAAAGACAATGAATTACATTCTTCGTACAGCCAGGGTAAGCATGTCTCCTTATGTCTCCTGTTACACCCCTTCACACACCCATCACACTTCCATGGTAATCTCTCTCCCTCCCAGCCACCTCACGGATTCCCAACACTTGTCATGATGCCTCCCCACTCCCCATGATCCCCCCCAGTAAATAATCTGCTCCTCACATGCCTGCTCCCCGCCATCATCATCTGTGGTGGCAGGAGTGCCGCCCACACTCTCCTCATCTGTCTCATTGCAGGACAAATTAGAGCACAATCGACGTGAGCGAGTACAGGCCACCGAAGCCATGTCGAGGTGTGATGACTAATGCCCTTTGAGTAGAGAGCCCCTGAGCTGGCCAGTGAGGAGCAGGACTGCACCTTTGCAGAGGGCAAGATAGGGGAACCAGACAAGTGAGAACCCTCAACAAATGCAGCCATGGTGCAAGCCTCACATGAGTTACTCACACCTCAGTGGGATCAACTACCAGGAAGGCTTCTGGGTCACTCACTAATGAGCACCTCACAGCTAAAGATCCACAGCAGGCAAAGAAGTGTCCCAGGAATCCAATACACAGAGATATGCCGGAGTCCAGTATTCTGCTGAGTCCCAGGCCGATGACGTGCCTCTAGCTCCGGTCGTCTCACAGCTCCTGGAGCTGCACAGGCTGAATCGCAAACGTCAGGAAGGGATGACAGCATCCCTCCCCA
This sequence comes from Scyliorhinus canicula, assembly GCF_902713615.1. Classification (NCBI taxonomy): domain Eukaryota; kingdom Metazoa; phylum Chordata; class Chondrichthyes; order Carcharhiniformes; family Scyliorhinidae; genus Scyliorhinus; species Scyliorhinus canicula. The sequence continues at coordinate 26,435,424 of NC_052151.1, read as the reverse complement.
GACTGTAGGTCGACTGGAGGAGTCCCATCACCTTCTGTCCGAGGTAATGATGCCATCATTCTATGAAACAAGGTCAAAACTGCAAGGTTGGTGTCTCAATGGAGACATCAGTCGTCCACTGCTTGGACCTGTTGACAGCAAGTTTGGCCAGGGCCAGGAGTGCGTTCATGAGGATGACGTAGAAACATAGAAAATAGAAACAGGAGGAGGCCATTCGGCCCTTCGAGCTGGCTCCACCATTCATTTTAGTCATGGGTGATCATCAAGTTCAATATCCTGATCCTGCCTTCTCTCCCCCCCCCCCCCCCCCCCATACCCTTTGATCCCTTTAGCCTGAAGAACGATATCTAATTCCTTCTTGAAATCACACCATTTTGGTCTCAATTACTTTCTGTGGTAGTGAATTCCACAGATTCACCTGTTCCTGTGCTGTTTTGTTCTTAGTTCTTTCTCAGCCAAATTTTATGGAACTTTATGGTGGAGGAGAAGGTGCTGGACAAGGCCCCAGAGGTGAACCAGGCCCACAGGTCCTGAAGGCCGAGGGCGGGGGAGCCGCTGCGGGTGGTGATTGAGCGGTTGTACAAGTGCAGAAAGAGAAGATTCTCAGGTGGGCCAGTGAAAAGCAAGACTGTGAATGGGAGGTGAATTGTACCAGAATATACCAGGACATTGGCTTGGAGCAGGCAAAGAGGCGTGCTGGATTCAAGAGGGCCACGGCCGTGCTGTTTCGAATGAAGTTCAGTTTGGGGTGTTGTACCCGGCAAAACATTGGGTCACATTTGAAGGCCGGGAGTACTACTTCGAGACGCCAGAAGGAACCATAAGCTGGAGGAGAACTGAGAGTTGGTGTGAGATGGAGCAGCTAAATCCACAAAGGTTGGATGTTATGGTGTTTTTTGTTGCTAGAGGGTGGGTATTTTTTCGGGGACTTGTAAGTTTGTAAGGGGGTGATTAACCCCACCCCACCGCCCACCTTTTAGTGTTCTGTTTGAGTGTTCTTTTTTTTTGTTTTTGTTCAATGGGCAGGGGTGTGTGTGTGGTGGGGCCTGCAGGGTGGGTTTGTTGGCTGGGGGTATTCCGGTGGGTAAGAGACTGATTGTACAGGCCAAGGAGAGAGCAGCATGAAGGGGGGACCTTCGAGTGGGAGTTGCCATGCTAGCAAGTAATGAGGCGAGATGGGGGACGAGGTTGTGAGATGTTGCCAGGTTTTGTGGGTGGAATTGAAATGTGGCAGAGTTGGAGATGGAATGTGGTCGTGGCCGGAGATTGGGGGGCCATCTTGAATGGGCCTGGTTAATGGCGGTATTAAATGGGGTAGAACTGGTGGGGGATGATGGCGGACGGTAGAGGGGAATGGAGGCGTATCCCTCCGTTAAGAGCTGTGATGGGGATTAAATGGGCTCCTTAGGTCCCAGGTTTTTGCGCGTCTGAAGAGTTTGAAAGCGGAGATGATTTTTTTCCAGGAGATACACCTCCAGGTGAAGGATCAGGTTAGGTTGAGGAAGGGATGGGTGGGACAAGTATTTCACTCAAGGTTTGATTCAAAAAGGATTTCACCTGAGGAAGGAGCAGTGCTCCGAAAGCTAGCGATTCGAAACAAACCTGTTGGACTTTAACCTGGTGTTGTAAGACTTCTTACTGTGCTCACCCCAGTCCAACGCCGGCATCTCCACATCACCATTCAAAGTCATTTGGGGTGGCCAAGGAAGTGCAGAACCTAGGGGGAAGATATGTGACAGTGAGTGGGGTGCTGGAGGGGATGCCAGTGGTGCTAGTAAACATATATGTGCCCAATTGGGATGATGCAGGATTTGGAAAGGGGTACGTGAGAGCGATCCCGGTCTTGGATACGCACCAGCTGATTATGGGCGGAGATTTTAATTGTGTGATGGAGCCAAAGGTGGACAGGTCGAGCCCTAAGTCAATGGGAAGGCCGGATGGCGAAGGAGCGGGATGGTTTATGGAGGGTTTGGAAATGATTGAACCATGGAGGTTCAGGAACCCCAGGTAGAGGGAGTACTCCTTCTCACACGTGTATTAGGTGTATTCTAGAATTGATTTATTTGTGCTAATGGGGGTGGTTCGGGCGCAGTATGCAGGAATCGTGATTTTGGAACATGTACCGCATAGGCTGGAGCTGAGGCTTAGTTTGGGGCAAGTGCAGAGGCCGGGGTGGAGGTAGATTTGGGTCTTTTGGCAGGTAAGGTGTTTTGCAAAAAGGTGAGGCTGGTGATTGGGGATTATGTGAAGATTAATTGTAACAGGGGTGTGTGTCGTTCTGGGAGGGAAAATTATCTTGTTCACGGTGCACAGGGATAGGACGAGGAGGGTGAAGCATGGCTGGTTGTTGGACAAAATAGACGAGGTGGATAGGAGATACTTGGGAGTTCCCACTAAGAAGTTGTTTGTGGAGACGTTTGATAGGTTGACGACGGGAAAGGTGGTAGGGCTGTTACGGAGAGTGAAGGGGATGCAGTATGAGTACGGAGAGGAGAGCCACATGCTGGCCCACCAGCTCCAGAGGCAGGTGGCGTCCAGGGAAATTCCATGGATGCGGATAGAGAAGGGGGTGGTGATGTCAGAGATGGGAAGATAAATGAGGTGTTCAAGGATTATTATGATAAGTGTATTGGGCCGAGCCAGGTGGCTGTTGTCACCGCTGCTGTTTGTGCGGCGATTAAGCCCTTGATGATGGCCCTTAAGGGGTCTGTGGAGTGGCAGGGGATTGCGAAGGGGAGCAGGAAGCACTGGGTGTCGTTGTTTGAACGACAACGAATTGAACAACGACCTGTTGTTGTTTCTTTTTGACCCGCTGGAGTGTAGGGATAGGATCATGGGAATATTAGAGGTCGGATACATCGCTGGGGGTGGCGGTCTGGCTCAGGGACTTGTACAACTTTCTCCGGTTGGCGAAGATTAAGTTTGAGTTGAGGGGGTCAGCGGAGGGCTTCAAGATGCGGTGGGGGGTGTTCATGACGATTTTTAAGGAATTGTTCATCGTGGGGGAGGTGGAGAGGGGGAGGGAATAAAACGGGGGGAAGTTCTACAAACTGTGGACTGTGATTTTGTGGAGTGTGTATTTTATATGTTGCTGTTTTATACATGTTTGGAATAAAGTACATTTTTAAAAAAAGAATAGGTGGCGACTTGTGTGGGGTATTAACACTAGTTGAGCCAAATGACCTATCCATAATTGGTTGAAGAGCTTCACTGTTACTTGCCCTGCTCACATGTCTCTTATAAAGGGTGTAATGCTGGAAAGGATACCGGATTTGGGGAAATCTATGCTGCGAAACCCACGGAAATTTAGCATCTGTCAACGAACTGAATAACAAGCACCATTTCTTTACTACTGGCCGAGAAGTCCAGGCCACTATATTCACCAAGGCTCCATCTGTACTCCCAGTGATGTAAAAGATCATATGATATTATTTTGAAGATGAAAAAGGGGGTTCTTCCTTATTTATTCCTCAATCAACATAATTTTAATGTACTAATTGGTCATTAATTCAATGCTTATTGTGGGAGATTGTAGCTTGAAAGTGGCTGCTACCTATTAAGAAAACAAAGATAGTTTTAAGGGATTTGTATTTGTGTTGGTAATATGAGAAATCTTGGGCTAGATTCTCCGCCGGCGGGATTCTCCGTTTTGTCGGCACCCGGGAGTTTCCCGACGGCATGGGGCTGCCCCACAATGTGAAACCCCATTGAACAGCCGGCGTAACGGAGAAACCCGCCGGCAGGTCAGGGCAGAAATGTGACGCGACGGAGCGGAGAATCCAAGCGGTGGTATCATTTTAAGTGGGTTTAATGTATTATTTCTATGTAAGCAAGGGGAAAGCTAAAGCTAGATTCCTGTTAGACAGAGGCATCTGCATGTGTGGAGGTCTTGATTTCAATTCAAACTGTGCTTTCTTGTACTTGGAGAAGTTACATTGTGAAAAGTAAATAAAAGCTAGCAGAAGCATGAGATCGTTGGTTAGCAGCCGGGGCCCTTTTAAGGTAGAAAGGCTTTTGAGTTTAGGTTTTAACTGAATTCATTGGGAATTGGTTTAGAAGGCGAGAGAGTGACGTTCCTTTCAGCTAGAAGAAAACCATACCATCATGTAATGGTTAGTGCAGAGAGCTAAAGTCCAGCGGGAGAAAATTAAGAAAAATTTCCAAGAAGCCTGCGGTTACAGGTACTAGACCGAGAACTGCTCAGTTAAGGCAGGCAGAGCTGAGAAGAATGCTCAGAGGCCAGAAAGATATCTGATTCAGGCTTAGCAGTTATTACTACTATTTGGGAGATATTATTTGAAATAATTGTGAAAATCGGTGGCTGAGTCTTGGAGTTTGGATAAAAGCATTTAAGACAAAAGAAATCTGGAAGAGAGGTGAAAAACCTGGAAGCAAAACTTTGATGGGAGCAGTTGAGAGAAAGCACTGTTTAAAGGAAGATTTGAAAGCAGAATTTGAAATCACTTGTGTGGAAGCCAGAAGATTTGAAAGCAGAATTTGAAATCACTCGTATGGAAGCCAGAAGATTTGAAAGCAGAATTTGAAATCACTCGTATGGAAGCCAGAAGATTTGAAAGCAGAATTTGAAATCACTCATGTGGAAGCTGGAGTTCAGTGAGACAAGGTGGCTCGCGGTTTAAGAATCATCCAGGGGGGGATTTTGAAGAGAAATCTACAGAAATTCAGTTGGGTTCAGAGGAGTGTATTTGACCGCAGCCAGCCTCTGTGTGTTACTGAGACCATTGTAGCATATGATATACTTTGTAACCTGTGTTAACCTTAATATCTGTGTAAATATTTGAAGCTCGAGGGGGGGACGTTAATCATAGAATTTACAGTGCAGAAGGAGGCCATTCGGCCCATCGAGTCTGCACCAGCCCTTACAAAGAGCACCCTACTGAAGCCCACGCATCCACCTACCCCATAACCCAGTAACCCCAACTCAACATTTTTTGGATACTAAGGGCAATTTAGCTTGGCCAATCCACCTAACCTGCACATTTTGGACTGTAGGAGGAAACTGGAGCCCCCGGAGGAAACCCACGCAGACACGGGGAGAACGTGCAGACTCCACACAGACAGTGACCCAGCCGGGAATCGAACCTGGGACCCTGGAGCTGCGAAGCAACTGTGCTAACCACTATGCTACCGTGCTGCCCACAAAGTAAAGGCGTATTGGATGCGATTCACCCAAACAAATCTCCTATGGCGTGATTCTCCCAAAAAGGAACAAAGACCCCGAGTGAGCGCATTTAGCCACGTGTTTCCAGTGCTCAGAGTGCCGAGGAATAGATGGCTCTTCAACATGCGTTGAATAAGGGCCTGAACGGGGAACGCGTCGTCGAGGCCGCTCATAGCCCACTTTTTTACAGTGGAGCCCCCCCACCCACCCATGGGCAATTGCCCCTCCCATATTACATAGGAATTATGTTATGGGCCTCCTCAACCCCCTAAGCTTTGAGGCCCCCACAGGCCTTGAACCTTGGTAGTTCCAGCCTGGCACCTGGGAAGTGCCCCAGGCACTCTGACTGTGCCTGGAGGGCTTCAATAAGAGCCTTTGGAAGGCCATCACACCTGGTCCATGCTAATTGGCTCCCGGTTGAGGCTTGCCGATGCAGCTGGTGACACTCCGGCACCGGAAGAATGCGGTGTCGGGATATTTAAATGGGCCTAACAGGTGGCTCACGCACGGCGAGGCACAAATCCCGATTTGGGCCTCTCCCAAGATTCACTGATCGCACCTGCTGTATTGTATCAGAATCAAACTTTTCATGTTTTTATAAATGTTTTTTTCTTGAAAACAACCAATTAGCCTTCCTGTGACTCTGTTCTGCCACGTTTTCTAAAAAATGATAAAATGTTATGTTTTTTTTAGCCAGGGTTCCATTCTATGATTGTCCAGTTACAACATCAACTGGGTGGGATTGCAACACTATCCCTACATTACAGCAGTGACTGCACTTCAAAAAAACTTTGTTGGCTGTAAAGTGTTTTGGGTTCATAGAAGGCCCTGCATACATACAAAGTTCTTTCTTCCAGTCTCCAGAATATCCAACAGGTTGTGAGAAATTTTCCACGATACATTGCAGTTGGAGGTATCATCTTAACTACATGTGAGGAACTAATCTGCACTGCCTACACATGAGATTGATGCTTCCTAACCTCAGCTCTTTTGAAGTTTGTGTCCTGCGATCAGGGTCCCCCGGCTCCTCAGCGAGGGCAATCATTTTGCCATCCTCCATTTAAGCGCAGCAGCTTTCCCAAGTGTTTTGACCATCACCTGGGAAAAACAGTTTCACTGCAAGATTACCATGCTTTCCAGTGCAAAGCCTCTCACTGAGTGAAAGTTCTTCTGATCCACTAGATACTTTCTCTCAAGTTAATGCATCTCTGTTGGTGCTCGCACAAGTAAAATGGGATGGCGCAATTGGTTCAGAGTCATAACACTCAGGGTGTGAATCAGGCGACATTATAGTCACTTTCTCCTCTGATGGTAGAATACAGAAAAGCTTATTTTACTGTGTGCACAATGACACTGCCTTTTTCAAAAAAATAGCAGCTGAGGGCATTTGCAATACTTTGAGAAAGCATGTAAAGATGGGACTACCTATGGTGAGCATGTCTCAGCTTTTACCAACCTTCTGTTGTCACCCTGCCTGTAACCTCTCCCACAAACCGCCTGTCTGTGAATGATTTGTGTCACCTCCTCGTCAGATTTTGTAGATGTTTCTCCCTGGTTGTTTTTCTGAAGGGAAGTCTTTTTATTAGAGTAAGAGAAAGGTGTGTGATGACAGACACATTTCCCAATTTGAGAGGAAATATTCCAGGACATAGCTGTGGGATTGTATTGTCTTTTAAACTGAAACAACCTTGAGCACTAGCAGTAGCCCATTTGGCGAGGAAGTTGACTTGTCAATGACTTTGAATAAGATTTTGCAGCGGTTTCTTTCAGAACTGAGTTCCTCTGACAACTAGATACTGATTGAGAACGAGGTGAAGTACGATATAGGCTAAAAAGGTTAAAAATTATTAAATTATTTTGGATAGAAGCTATTTATCCTGGAGTGTTAAAGAAGACAAAGGAGAAGATTTGTGAAGAATACAGTCATTACAAGACAATCATTAGTTGTTGGAGATACCAATAGATTGGAAATAAGTTGATATATTCTTTATTAATTATATAATAATTGAACATGGCAACTAAATTATCAAATGTAAACTTGAAGATTTTATCTCTACAATAATCTAGTAAACAGCAGTCAACATAGATTCAGAAAGAGAAGGACCTGTCCCACCTACCTTCTTGAATTCACAAAGGGAGGTGGCATTGCAAGTAGATTGGTGCCAGCTCTACGACATGTGAAGCTTAGACTTGCAAATGGCATTTGATAAAGTTGCACAGAAATAGCATTAGTTAAGATCAGTACTGCGGGTGTTCTGTGTAAATCGTGCATTGGTAAAGTAGTTAACTGAATTTTGTACAGAGCAATGGATATTTCTTAGAGACTTTTCGTCTGGTTCAGGTAGAGCAAGAGGAAACTATGGTTCACCGTTGGCCACTATTCTTTCTAATATACAATAATGTATTTGGTCCTGGAAACAAACCCAACGCAGTGAGTCAATTTGATAGATGATTTCAAACTGATAGTGCTGTGTTTTATGTCTTGGAGGGGAGTCAGTGCCATTGTAATAATGAGTAATGCTCTGAGGACCCAGGTTCATAAGAACATAAGAACTAGGAGCAGGAGTAGGCCATCTGGCCCCTCGAGCCTGCTCCGCCACTCAATGAGATCATGGCTGATCTTTTGTGGACTCAGCTCCACTTTCCGGCCCGAACACCATAACCCTTAATCCCTTTATTCTTCAAAAAACTATCTATCTTTACCTTAAAAACATGTAATGAAGGAGCCTCAACTGCTTCACTGGGCAAGGAATTCCATAGATTCACAACCCTTTGAGTGAAGAAGTTCCTCCTAAACTCAGTCCTAAATCTACTTCCCCTTATTTTGAGGCTATGTCCCCTAGTTCTGCTTTCACCCGCCAGTGGAAACAACCTGCCCGCATCTATCCTATCTATTCCCTTCATAATTTTAAATGTTTCTATAAGATCCCCTAAATCCTCATCCTTCTAAATTCCAACGAGTACAGTCCCAGTCTACTCAACCTCTCCTCATAATCCAACCCCTTCAGCTCTGGGATTAACCTAGTGAATCTCCTCTGCACACCCTCCAGTGCCAGTACATCCTTTCTTAAGTAAGGAGACCAAAACTGAACACAATACTCCAGGTGTGGCCTCACTAACACCTTATACAATTGCAACATAACCTTCCAGGTCTTAAACTCCATCCCTCTAGCAATGAAGGACAAAATTCCATTTGCCTTCTTAATCACCCTTGCACCTGTAAACCAACCTTCTGTGACTCATGCACTAGCACACCCAAGTCTCTCTGATTGAGAAAGAGGCGAAGTACGAATCCCACCAGGGCAGTTATTGAAATTTGAATTCAATAAAGATCCGGAATTAAAAAGTTTGGAATTAAATTGTCGAAGGCCAACTATTCACTAATGTCCTTTAGGGAAGGAAATCTGTCATCCTTACCTGGTCTGGCCTACATGTGACTCCAGACCCACATCAGTGTGGTTGACTCCTAAATACTCTCATAGATGGGCAATAAATGCTGACCCAACCAGCGACTCCCACATCCCAAGAACAAATACAAAAAAAATGCAGAGACGACACACCAGTTTCTATGTCTAAAGAGGGGCTTTACTTACACTCCTTTTAACATGTCCAAGTTTTTCTGTGTAAATGTTTATGTGACAAATGTACCGCATATCGGAGTGAAACATGGGTGTTAAATGTACTACAATGATGCAGTTGAAATAACAAAGAGCAAAGTTCAGAAATACCTAAGAATTTTACTTGATTAAATGCTCAAAATGCTGCACTAATATAGAGCGGGAATTAACAAAGCCAACAGAATGTTGAACTATGTAATCAAAACATTAGATCAGAGATAGTTATGATCAAACTGTGCAATGCTCTGGTCAGATCACAAATTGAGTATTATGTTTAGTTCTGATCAAATAGGCTCCAAGGTTTAGACTGGAGAAGTTGGGATTGTTCGCTTGGGGCAACGAAGATTGAGGGAGGGTTTCATAGAGTTTACAAGATTATGACAAGTTTATATAAAATAGACAAAGAAGAGCTTTTCCCATGAAATGAAATGAAATGAAAATCGCTTATTGTCACGAGTAGGCTTCAATGAAGTTACTGTGAAAAGCCCCTAGTCGCCACATTCCGGCGCCTGTTCGGGGAGGCTGGTACGCGAATCGAACCGCGTTGCTGGCCTGCTTGGTCTGCTTTAAAAGCCAGCGATTTAGCTCAGTGAGCTAAACCAGCTTTACCATTAGCTGATGGTAAAGGATGGGAGGCCACAGATATACGGTTTTACGGAGCAAGAGTTACAGGTGAAGTGTGAGGAATTTTTTTATGCAGCAAGTGGTAATGACCCGCTGCCTACGAGGGGTGGTGGAAATGGAGACAATGGGCGCGATCTACCAGCCGCATTGCGCCTGAAAGCCAGTGCGGCTGGGATCTACCTGGCTCACCACACCTTGTGAGATCTAATGCGATCTCGCAAGATGCTGTGATCTGGAAGGGTGGAGTTACTATTTTGCAAATCTACCTGAGACATTGTGATCTCACCCCTTCGCCTTGGAGATCTCAGGCGAGTGCGTTCGAGTGCTGGTCTACGCAAATGGGGACCAGACGGAATGGCACTCATGGTGGTCTCCCAGGGATTGGAGGCCCTGAGGTACTTGCCCTCTGGGCAGGGTAGAACCATGGCACTTCTGGTGCCACGTGGGCTAATGGCACTGCCAGTCTGTCACCTGGGTTCTCTACTCCCACCGCTTGTCAATGGAATTTCACGTTGAAGCCACTCTACTCTACCAGGAAACCTGGGGTCGGGGGGGTGCTCTGCCGGCGGGAAAAGAGAATCCCAACAGCCGGAGGATTCCGGCCCAGATTTCACTCGAAGACCCCAAACTTGCTTAACTCAAAGAACCAGTAGCATCTGATGAAAATTGTCCCCAAAAGCTCTGTCTGACAGTGCAGTACGTCCTCAGTATTGCACTTGAATTGTCAGCCTAGATTATGTGCTCAAGTGCTTGGATTGAAACTTGAACCCATAAGCCTCTGACTGAAAAGTGAGAGATGTATGGTAACATTTTAATATAAATAACACCAAGAGTTCTGCAGCCTTTGGTCAAAAATCTCAAAACAGACTGCCTCGAGTGGCCTGGAAATTTTTTTCCATCTGATTTTAAGTTATTTTTCTCAATTAGCATTCCTGACTTAAACGTCTCTCGGCACGACATGATTTCCAGCGCTGCTGGAGTTCTAAAATTAAGCTCAACCAAACTTGCACAAGTGATTGATCCAAGCTGATAAGGGCTGAGGGATGACAGACTACAGCAGAGACTGGAATGCCTCTCATGCTAGGTGCCGCCTGTTGTTGAATTTTTCCTTTCGCATCAGCTGCTATTTGAAAAAGACATGAGAGAGCAGGAATTCTGATGGTGGTTTTCTGTATCGGCAGTGGTGCCCTTAGTTTTGAGGGACATTAGATACCAACAGAGTCCTTGGCTCCATCCGCAACATCCATCCAATTATGAACTCTTTCTGAGCTAATTATTTGCTAATTGAAGACTAATTTTAGTGAGCAACAGCTGTTTCTCATTCACCCTTCCAAAATATGACAAGTAATTTTTTTGAGATCGCACACAAGAGCTAGCCTTATTACCAGTCACTAACTGGTGCAGCAGTAGACCTTCCTCTGCAGTGAAAGGTGGCAGCAAGTCATCATTCATTTAATAATGGAATTGATGCCCCTCTGTATATTTCATTCAGTGTTTAGGAACAAAAAGTCATAACAAACAGCGAACACGTGGGTTTTTGGATTTACACACTGGATATTTTCTTGGGTTCAGTATCACTGCCATTCCTGCAAGCTGACCTTGATCCTGAATATGCCTTTTCTAACTAATATCTGGCTTCAAGCGATTCCTTCAGCTGGATCTGCAGAACACTGACTGAAAAACTTGCTACAGACTGGATCAATATAATTTCAGAAGCGGGGGGTCTCTGACTCTAGCTGTTTGTCAGAGAGGACTACAATCAATAACCTTATTTTCTTCATAGAATCGCTACATTGCAAAAATAGACCATTCAAGGTCACCAGTACACATGTCAGTGAAAGCCACTGTCCTGGACTGAAGCCTACTCTTTGAACTGTGTCCAAGAGGCATTTATTCCAACCATTCAAGGGAAAGCCAGGAAATGACCGCATCTCTCATAATCAATACTGAGTATAGGCAATCTTTCACAGTGACAATGTGTTTATTCCTTCAGTGACCTCTTGCAAGAACTGGAACTAAGTATCTTGAATCCAGTTCCTACTAACATGCAAGGACACGCTTTTTTTCAGGGATCATCAATCTGGATGTATATTAACAAACCTTCATCTGCATAACAGGTTTATTTTCAGTGCTTTGCAGAGCCCAGCTCGTAGAAAACAACAGTTTTCTTGTGTACTGTTTCTAGTAATACTGTACAAGTTCAAAACAAGTGCAATATTGAGATGTATAAAATAATGAGGGCCGTGGATAATGTAGACAGGAAGAGACATTTCCCCTTGGTGGAGGTTTAGAGGGGATGTGAGGAAAAACCTTTTCACCCAGAAGGTGGTGGGAGTTTTGAACTCAGTGCCTGAAAGGATGGTGGAGGCAGAGACCCTCATCACATTTAAGAAATATTTAGATGTGCACTTACGATGATGCCAAGGCATACAAGGCTATGGGCGAAGTGCTGTGAAATAGGATTAGAATAGTTAGGTGGTTGTTTTTCACCAGCACAGACGCGATGTGCTAAAGGGCCTTTTCTGTGCTTTATGACTCGATGATACAAGCCACAAGCAAAAAATCCAGACATTAAACAGACTGCCGAATGAAAGACGATCAAGTTTGATCTCATTTGCCTTCTACCATCCGGGTAGTCTCATCATACAGTGATAATGGAGTTGGTGACAACATTAAGATTTATCTATCCTGAAACCCTTTTTTTCCTTATCCCCACCCCGTGTTAGTGCTATTTTCACATCATCCATCTTCAGATGTAAGGTTACAAGAAAAAAGACAAACTGCATAGGCATTTTTGAGGCAACCTCCTTGCTGAAATTGTACTAACATCATTAAACATGAATGAGTACTTTCCAGCAGCAAGCAATGAATTCCATACAGTCTATACACAATGAGGTTTTAAAACAGGCTCCTTAAAAATGTCTTCAAGCTCATGAGAATAAACAATAGACAAGCAGTTGTTGATGTGGAGTGCTTGTTGTTTTCTTATTATTTCACCTTTGAAGATGTTCTCTTGGCTCAGTGGGCAGCACTTCCTCTAAATAAGGAGATTGTGAGTTTGAGTCCCGCCATTACTGTATAATCTAATAGCTCAGGTGACTGCATCATATGCGCATACTTGGTGTCTCGCAAACCTTTGTGTGTAGAGAGAGTTGCCAGTGGCTGGAGTAATTCCAGGGAACTAGAACCCCATTCAGAGTATTGTGTCTTGTTCTGGGCAAAGCACCTCAGAAAAATTAGGAGATTTTTTCCCCACAAAAGTGTTGTTATATGATCTGGAATGCATCAATTGGAGGTTCATGAAAGCAGATTGCATGGTAAGGAAAGATGCCTTAGTTTTGTGTGGGGTGCAATGCAGATTCACCAGAATTATACCTGTATAAGGAGGTATCTGTAAATTACGTTACATCGGGCTTGTACTGCCTTGAATTTACAAAGTACAAAGAAAAGTACAGCAGAGGAACAGGCCCTTCAGCCCTCCAAACCTGCACTGACCATGCTGCCCATCTAACCTAAAAATATTAGAATATTAAACGGTAAACTAATTGAGGTATGTCATGATGTGGAGATGACGGCGTTGGACTGGGGCGGGCAGGTTAAAGCCCAACAGGTTTATTTGAAATCACTAGCTGTCAGAGTGCTGCTCCTTCATCAGGTGAAGCGTTCGACTTTAACCTGATGTTGTGAGACTTCTTACCAGTTGAGGTAGGATTAAAGGACTTGACAAGCTGTTCCCACCAGTTGGATCTTCTGGTCCCGCTGACAGCGACCTTCCACCCCGGGTTATCCGGCGACAGAAGGTATGAACAACAGGAAGATCCCGCCGCTAGCCAATACCAGACCACCTCTGCCTCCGCGAAACACGCTGGGGGAGGGGGTGGCTGTGGAAAATCCCACCCACTATTTTCTCTAGTGGAATAGCCCAGAATAAAATTAGAGCTAGTCTATTTAGAAGCGACACCTGAATGCATTTCTTCACCGAAAGGGTAGTGGAAATCTAGAACTTTCTCCCCAAAACAACTTTTTGGGCTAGGCCAGTCATAAATTTCAAAAATGAGATGGATAGATTTTCTTTCCATATAGGAATCAAGAGTTAAGGAACCAAATTTGGTGAATAGAATTAAGATACAGGTCAATTATATGGAACTGGCTCGAGATACTGAATGGTCTACTCCTTTCCGATGACCTGAATATTAATGTTGAGGTTTGATCATATACAGTTCATGTGTTGGTGAAAAGGCTGGGCCTGAAGCTGGACAATGACCGCAATAGAGGAATTCGGGCTCAGGAATGTTCAGTTTCCAAAGGCAATCATAAAATCTACAGGGCAAAAGAGGCCATTCGACCTATCTTTACTCCTTTTGAAAGAACTGTCCAATTTAGGTCTCTCACCTTCAGCAATTTTCCCTAAACACTGAATATCAGTCCCCTTCTAAGTATATATCCAATTGCCTTTTGAAAGTTCTCAAAGAATCTGCTTTCACCACCTTTCAGTTTCTGTATTCCAGATGTTGACAACTCTTTTTGTGCAAAAGAAACTCCTCATTTTTCTTCTTGTAGTATCATTATTTTAAACCTCTGCTGACCCATTGTAGATTTAGATTTTTTGTCACATGTATGGAGGTACAGTGAAAAGTATTATTCTACAGACCAGGCAGATCGTTCCGTACATGAAAAACAGTGGATGTACGATAAATACACGATGTGAATACATAGACATAGACATCAGGTGAAGCATACAGAGTGTAGTGCTACACAGGAGAGAAAATGCCTGGAGAGATCAGTTCAGTCCATAAGAGGGTCATTCAGGGGTCCGGTAACAGCGGGGAAGAAGCTGTTTCTGAATTTGTTAGTGCATGTTGTATCTTCTGCCCAACGAAAGAGGTTGGAATAGTGAATAACCCAGGTAGGAGGGGTCTTTGATTATACTGCCCGCTTTCCCAAGGCAGTGGGAGGTGTAGACAGAGTCAATGGATTAGCAAGAGCAAATAGTTTTTCTGCATCTATTCAATCAAAACTCAGAATTGTGAACAGCTCTCACTAAATCGCCGCTTAACTTTCTGTGCTCCAAGTGGAACAATCCCAGCTTCTCCGATCTCTCCACGTAAGTGAAGTCCCTCATCATCAGCAGCATCCTGATAAACCTCCTTGGTACCCTCTTCTTGTATTTTAGTCACATTCATGTGAATTTCAGCATTTTGCACAATTTAAACACATGTAGACTGTACATTATAGGTGAAGGTTTGTCATAAACTTAATTTTTTTAAATGATTTTCCAGTGGATTGTGACACTCTTGAACTTCAGATGCTGCTTTTCCTCTCTCATTGTTTCATTAGACATCGTCCTGCATTACCATAAGCTCTCAGATCACCATTTCCCGATTGGTAGCTTTTTGCTCCCTGCTTGAACTGCTCCACTTCCTTAGCACAGTTCTGTACATAGCTGTTATCTTCCCTCTGCTCCTGAAGAATTTTCATAATTTCGCTTGATATCCGAAAGTGTGGTGCCAGAACTTTACACAATAATCCAGTTAGAGTGAATTCATAGCATCTCAATGCAGAAGGAGGCCATTCAGTCCATCGAATCAGCACTGACCCTCAGAAAGAGCATCCTACCTAGCCCCACTCCCTTATACCACTGACCCCACCTAACCTGCGCATCTTTGGACACTAGAGGCAATTTAACATGGCCAATCCACTTAACCTGCACATCTTTAGACTGTGTGGGGAGAAACTGGAGCACCCATAAGAAACCCATGCAAGGGCGGCATGTGGCGCAGTGGTTAGCACTGGGATGGCAGCATTAAGGGTCCCGGTTCGAATTCCACCCCTGGGTCAGTGTCTGTGTGGAGTTTGCACATTCTCCCCATGTCTGCCTGGGTTTCACCCCAGAACCCAAAGATGTGCATGCCAGGTGGATTGGCCACGCTAAATTGCCCCTTAATTGAAAAAAAAAATAATTGGGTACTCTAAATTTTAAAAAAAAGAAATCCATGCAGACACGGGGAGAAAGTGCAAACTCCACACAGATTAAAGTCCACCAGGTTAAAGTCCAACAGGTTTGTTTCGAATCACTAGCTTTCGGAGCACAGCTCCTTCATTAGGTGAATGAAGAGGTGGGTTCCACAAACACGTATATAGACAAATGCAATGATGCAAAATGACACTTTAAATGCAAGTCTTTGCAGGTAATTAAGTTTTTACAGGTCCAGATGGTGCGACTGGAGAGATGGATAATCACAGGTTAAAGAGGTGTGAATTGTCTCAAGCCAGGACAGTTGGTAGAATTTCGCAAGCCCAGGCCAGATGGTGGGTGGTGAATGTAATGAGACATGAATCCCAAGGTCCTGGTTGAGGCCGTACTCGTGTGTGGAACTTAGCTATCTGTTTCTGCCCGGCAATTCTGCGATGTCACGCGTCCTGAAGGCCGCCTTAGAGAACACTTACCGGAAGATCAGAGGCTGAATGTCCTTGACTTGACACACAGATATTCTCCCAAGGTCGGAATCGAACCTGGATCCCTGGTGCTGTGAGGCAGCGGTACTAACCACTGTGCCACCTCTGTTGCTTGTTCTTGTATTCAATGTTCCTATTTACAAGGCTAGGTATTCCATATGCTTTCTTAACCACTTCATCAATTTATCTTGCCACCTTAAAATATGTCTTTCTTTAAAGAGGAAAGGGAAGCAGAGGCGAATATTCCCATTGCCATCTCTGGGGTTCCTATAACATTCTCTCCTCCAGTTATTTATTTACCATTGCTCTCTAGCTCTTATCCCTTATCCACATTGTACCCAGGGTACCAGCATCCCTTGAATCCCACATGAAATTTGTTAGTTTGGGCCTATAAACATTATTAGGACGTCAAGGATTCCTTCGGGCAAGCTTACTACAGTTGGCAACCCTGCAGCTCTGTTTGCTTCCACTCGTTTGCTGCTCCTCTCCTCCTCCTGTTCTTCCTAATCCCAGATTTGCAAAGAGAAAAGATGCTTTAGCAGAGCCCCTAAATGATAGTAGGTGATGATCCTTTTAAGATCACTTGAAAAGGCTAACCCCTGATTTGCACTACCTTCGATTTGTGGACAGATTGAGGAAGTAGTGGCAGCAATCTAAGTAGAGATGAATATCATGCGTCTTAACTGCATTGTTTAATCCAATTTCCATCTCGCAGTGAGGCCCCTACCTGTTTCTGGTTGGAGCTGACTGGCTAAATTGAGATTGCCAGTTATAATGAGTGGACAATACTCTCTGTGATCCTGGCCCCCCTACCTCCCTATTTTTAGGTACAAACAGGGTGGCAGTGAGAAAAAAATGGGCTGCAAGTTAAGAACAGTAGTGAGTCTTTCTGGTCAAAATTCCTCCCTCCACCAGTTACAACAGATTGACTGATTAGTCATCTAGATGCTGTTTGTGTGTCATCGCTGGCACAGAATGGTTTGCAGTATTTGCCTACACAGCAGTCGGTGCCATCCAGAAGTTATCTTTTGTGGAAAGGGCTTTGAGACATTTCAACAACATGATAAGGCCCCTTTGTAAATGCATGTAATTCTCTATTCAAAGTTATTTCAGTGACTCATTTATGAATCAGTGTAATGGTTGACCAGCTTATGAATCAATAGCCTGAAATTGACAACCAGATTTCCATCATTTTACTGTAGAAAATTCATCTGTGCATTGGGAAAGCTGGCTGCGACCACAGGCATTTTACCCTGTGGACACTGTCACATTGTCTATCTTTGATCTCATTTGTCTTTGTGAATGATCTGCTTTGTGGTGAGGCATGTTTGTTTTAAAAAATCGGAAAACAGCAGTGTTCGGTGAGGAAAAAAATGGCATGTCAGCAGATAGGAATGCCACAGTTATCAACTGCTGTCTCTTTGAATGATTAACTAGCCAACCCTGGGTCTGTGGCTAAATGAGTCAAGTGCACGCTTGCATGGAAGGTGGGATGAGTTTTTTTGAACTGCTCTTTGTGGAAATAACAGTTGGATGAAAAGCTTGCTGCATTAGATGGATAGATAGTATCAAGAGTAGGCAACTTGGAAGATTGGAATTAACAGCCCGCCTTTCAAAGCTTTGTATTTGATGCACATTTAAGAAGCAGCACCTTTGAGTTAACCTTCTAATAAATATAAAGCTGTTGTAGAAATTTGCACCCCACGCACAATAAATTGCACATTTTCCATCTTTAGATGCCCTGAAAGGGTTGCTTGAAATCTGTGAGAACTGCAGATCCGTTAGCTTGGACCTATAAACTTTATTGGGAGGACAAGGATCCCTGCAAGTAGTTTTTTTTACAATTGGCCAACTTACCTCTTGTAAGTTAATGTTGGAGCTATTTATCTCTTCAGTCTTTCTTGGCTCCATTGCACAATCTTTTCTTTGTTCAAATTCTGCGATCTAGAAATTCGTGTTAACCAACAGTGCTCTTTTTCTGAAACAAAGCAAATCCTCACGGTTGTCAGTAATACTAGACAGAGCTCTATGCAGGAACTCTCGATGATCAGTGGCCCACAGTTGTTGTGACGACCTCCTGTTTGTGAACTCTAACTAAGGCTTGCCTGAAATATACCATTTCCTTCTCTGACAAAAAAACTGCTCAATAGGTATTCATATGCAAGTAGAACACAAGCTTTTTCCAAAAAAAGAGCAAATCTTCAAATTAGGTGGGATTTCAGCTTCATTCTTTGCAAGCACTGTTTGTTTTAACTTTTTGATTTTGATAGAAAACCCTATAGTGTGCAATTCTGATTATGTGTAAGTGAAAGAATGAGAGTATTATTGCAAGGCAATGATACATCAATTTCAGATGCTGCAGTGCACAATGAGGCAGCAGTATGACCCCAAGGTGAGCTCCAGCTTATGTTTTTGGAGGTTGGCAACCTTGGTATGATATTTGAGATTTCGGCCACATATTTGTGCCATCATTATCACCATCTATTTTCATCTCTGTAAAATTGCCCGAATTCATCCCCGTCTCAGCTCATCTGCCACTGAAACCCTCATTCATGCCTTTGTTATCTCTTTACTTGACTATTCCAGGAAAACCCTGGCTGGTCTCCCACATTCTACCTTCTGTAGACTTGAGGTTGTCCAAAACCCTGCTGCCTGTGGCCTAACTTGAACCCTTCCGCTCACCTGTACATGCTGACCTGCATGGGCTCCAATTCTTAATATCTTAATTAAAACATTTCCATCCTTTTTAAATCTCTCCGTGACCTCATCCCTCCCTATCTCTGTAATCTCCTCCAGCCTGCCAACCCTCCCAAGAAATTTGTATTCATCACAAATTGGGAGAATCCCCAATTTTAACCACTCCAATTTGGTGGTTGTGTTCAGCTGCTCAGGCTCTGAGTTCTGGAATAACCTCCCTAAATCTTTTCACCTCTCTATTTCACCTTTCTCCTTTGAGACACCTCATAAAGCCTGCGCATGACCAAACTCTTGGTCATCTGACCTAATATCTCATTGTCATATTTTCCCCCAGTACACTCCTGTGGAAGACCTCGGACTTTTTAGTATGTTGATAGCACTATATAAATGTAAGCTGTTTTATATCTCGTATGTAATATTAACTGATTGCACATTAAAAGGAGATCAAAGCCTTGCTAATCATCAAGAGCGAATCACTTCGCTGTTGACTTTAATCAGGCAGAGACCAGTTGGGCCAAGTGGCCAGCTTTTGCGCTGTAAAATCTATAGAAACTGGCAGCTTGTTCGTATCTTGAAACCATCATAACCATTACCAAATTTAAATAGTCACACTGGGACCCAGAATGTTGCAAGTTATAGTTTTAAATTTAAAACCCCTCAACAAGGATGGTGTTTATCATTGGGGCCCACCTAACAGATTGGGGCCCACTTAACAGACAATTTAAACACTTACAAATAACTGGGGCCATCATTTGAAGGGTTGGGGAAGAAAGATAAATTGAAGAGTTGAATAAGCATCATGTGGGAGGCATTCCTGAACTGAATGTGCAGACAAGTCTGGAATGACATGAAATATGAAGGAACAAATCTATACACTATGTATTTTTTCAGGGAAATTGTGTACAGGCGAGTTATGCAAAGTAAAGATTTCACAAGCTTTCATTAAATTAAGTCAACAGAATTCTGTTCAGGGTTTCAAACAGAAACAGGGAGATAAGGCAATAAAAGTTTCAAGTTCCAAAGAACCATATTATTCTATAGTCAGGTCCTGATAAAGGTTTGCCAAGAAACATTGTTTGGGTTACATTTTCTACAAACGAGATCACAGATAAGCTGAATTGCACATATTTGAACCGCAACCTGTTTAATCATTTGCTCAGCAATTCATTCTGAAGAAAAACATCCACAAACATGATAGACATCCAGAAGCCTGCTGACTCGAGGCAAAACATTTATATTAACTGTGCTGAGCATTTAATGCTTGGATAATTGGGAGAGCAGCTGACTTTTGGACAGGGCGAGACATTGTAATTAAGTGTTACACTCAGCTTACCTGCGAATATGAAGTAGGTTTGGTGTGCCAGAATTGTGTACTCAAATCACATTTGGTCAGCTGGAGTGGATTTGCAGAGTGCTGTGCATTCCAATGTTTAATGTAAAAGCAAAGATAAGAATTGACTTGCAGATATTTGTGTATAATGCTGCTTGTGAGCTGTGCACATTAAGTAATTCCTTCAGTGAATGGCAAGGAAGCAATCCAAGATTGAAACTTCCAGTCTCAACTGTAATTGAGAACTCTGGCAAGGGTACAGAAGTACTTCCACTTTTAATCAACTAAGTTATTACATTTTGATTTGGTAAATATTTGGTGAATAACATGAATTATTCAATCACTATCAACATCCCAGGAAACACTATTCTCGTGTCAAATGGCCTGAAAGTAGCAACTTTTCTCACTCCTTCCATCATAACAAAAAGTGTACTAATTGTAATTGTGTGTGGTCAGTGTTGCTCATCCGTCAAGGCAAAGAGAGCTGTTTTCACCATCTGGGGTGCTTGATAGAATTCTGTTGTAAGGCTGATCTACACCCAGAAGGTTCTGATGAACATAGGATGGGACACTGCTAACGATTAAGTTTTGGACAGGTTGCTGGCTCGGGATTTCCTCTCCTTGTATTCTCACTTTGTTGCTGATGTACACTTACCTTCAAAGGAGGCCGCATCCCTTTTTTTATTTGGTTGCACCTGGTGCCGTAATCCTGGGCACACACTCCCAAGACTCCAGATTGCTATCAAAACAACTTTAAAAACCCTTAGAGTGTCCTTGTGCCATTTCCTTTGCACCCCTCATTCCCCATCCCAATGAAAGCACACCTCAAACAAAGCACTCCATGGAAGATTCAGGTAACCGAGTGTCAAGCATTCTGGCTACATGACCAGCCCAGCTCAGTTGTGACCATCTCAATATGGTGTGGATGCTTGGCGAGCCAGCTTGGGTGAGTACCTCAGTGTCTGGTATTTTTTTGCTGCTATCTGCTCTTCAGAAGTTTCTGAAGGCAGCTCAAGTGAAAGTGGTTGCGTTACTTGGCATGACACTGGTACACAATTCAGGTCTCGCATGTATAGAGCAGAGTCGGCAACACTATTGCTCGATAGGCTTTCATTTTGATGGGCAGACTTACTCCTCTTCCTTCCCAGACTGATGTTCGAAGTCTGCTGAAGGCTACACTTACTTTGATAATGTGTCTCGCCATCGATATAGACAGCTTGAGAGAGTGTGCTGCTGACTTAAGTGAGCTTATGCATGTTGAGCTCGAGATAGGTCTTTCCGGGAGCAGGCTGGCACATTTCTTCACTTTTCTTTGTGCTGATCCTAAGGTCGACGTTGTCATATGCATTTTGAGAACAATCCCATGCTACATTGTGTGCCCAGCTCTGATCTGTGCATGGTTATTAGCAAACAGGAAATCACAAAGTATGTCCTCGGAGATCTTGGTCTTTGCTTGAAGTCATCTCAGAAAGAGCAGCTTCGCAACAATGTGATATCTGATTTTGAGGCCAAGATCTCCATCATGGAAGGCATCAGAGAGCCTGACCGAGATTAACATGCTGGTGAAGGTTGGTGCAAGTACACAGTCCCTGCTTAACTGCATTATTGACTGGGAATAGGTCAGAAGATTCGGCATCATCCAGGACACACAGGAACATGCCGCCGAGGATCTGTCGAACCATTGAGATGAATTTGCCACTGTAACCAAATGTCTCCATTAGTTTGCAAGGGCCTTCATGGCTGATTGTGTCAACGGTCTGGGTCAGGTCAACACACATGGTACAGAGATCTATGTTGTCCTGGAGCTGTCTAATTGCAGACACTGTATCAGTGATTCTTCAATCTCTACTGAAACCACACTGAATCTGGCAGCAGATCCTAATCGAGATGTTACACTAAGCGATTCAGAAGAATTCTGGCAAAGGTTTTGCTGGCAATGGAGAGGAATGAGATTCCTCTATGATTGTCACATCGTTTGATGAGTTCTTGATGGCTTGTACAGATAAACAGTGAAGGCATCTTCGTACTCCTGTGGAATAGTTCCTTGCACCCACATGGTTCAGTGAACGTCTTGACCAGGCACCCGTCTCCAGTGTTGCAAACCACATCCGGGACAGCATTAGCTACTGGAGATTTTCTGCTAGTCAGGATTTTGATTATGTTTGTCATTTCTAACAGTGTGGGAGGGTCATCAAGAGAGCAGTTGATGACACCCCCCCCCCCCCCCCAAACCCGGGTAGGGGGAGTTTAAGCGCATCAGATTATCATTAGTGCCTTTGGGAAGGCAAGTCAACTTGCTGATGATGTGGTTCATGGCCTACAAAAGCTTTGCATCATTTTTCTTCTGTGGCAACCTGCTGATTGCTGCTTCTTGGATGGATGGACGCTGTTTGAGGATTTAGCTCAAGCTCTGTACCCACCTTTCTAGAA
This sequence comes from Scyliorhinus canicula, assembly GCF_902713615.1. Taxonomy (NCBI): domain Eukaryota; kingdom Metazoa; phylum Chordata; class Chondrichthyes; order Carcharhiniformes; family Scyliorhinidae; genus Scyliorhinus; species Scyliorhinus canicula. The sequence goes on along the minus strand of NC_052151.1, from coordinate 26,413,088 downwards.
TTTGGGCTTTCCCGAGCATGTTGGCCCATTGGCACCGAGGATTGGTGATAAACCAGAAGACTGGGGCACATATATTTAAGAGCATGATAAAGGCTGCTCCTGTCCTGGCAGTCAGCATATGACTGATGTTCATCTGCTTGCTAATTCAGTACAGTGTCTTGCATCACCCTGCGCTTGCTGTTATGGAGAAAGGCAAACCTGAACTCCTTTATTTTCTCAATTTTGTCGCTGTCTGTCTAAGTAGACGTGTTTTAATTTTTGAAATAGGTTGTGGCATGTTTCCCCGAACCCTCTATTTGTGAGGTCAATTTTTTTTAAAGTAACTCGGAGCAAACTGAGTTAACTCAATTTATATCAATTTATATATTCAAACATATGGGATGGTTACATCATACATGCACACAATAAGATGGGAACTCTTGACTTGTGCCTTGTAGATGGTGGTCATGTTTTGGAGAGTAAGTAGGTGAGTTACTCACCGCAGGATTCCTAGCCTCTGACCTGCTCTTGCAGGCATAGCATTTATTTTATATGCCTAGTCCAGATCAGTCTCTGGTTAATAGTAACCCTCAGGAGGTTGATAGATGCCACTGAATGTGAAGGGATGATGGTTAGGTCCTTTCTTGTTGGAGATGGTCAGTGCCTGGCACTTGTGTGGTGCAAATGTTACTTGAAGCAGCTGAACATGGTTGGGCCTAGGACGCTGACCTGAGGAACTCCTGCAGCGATCTCCTGGAACTGAGATGATTATCCTCCAACAACCATAACCATCATCCTTTGTTCTAGGTGTGACTCCAGTCAGTCTGATCTAGCGTTCATCTGTTTGGTGCCTGTACTGGTCAAATACAACTCTGTTGAATGCAACTGTTGGATCAATTATCTGAATGACTGTATGGATATCACTTGTCAGATAAATGCAGATGAGGAAGACTTTCCAATACAATTTGCATTTGTTTATTTCTTAAATGATTCCAGGAACTTTCCCTCTAATAACTTCCCTAAAGTTTGTTCATGTGTTGATTTCTGTTTTGGTGAAGAACAATTGAACATCAATCCAAAATTTCCCTTTTATTCTTGCAGCCTGCATCCTTTTGTACTCCCACGGTTTAGTTTGAAGAAACGCTATTGATCTACCGTTTCTACCTTGTTTAGTAAGATCACCTCTCAGTCAACTCCTTTGAAGTCTGGCCAATCCAAACGCCTCTCATAATTCAATATGCCATTCTAACTCTTCCTTAAATTGTCTCCAGAGAGGGCAGCATGGTGGCCTAGTGGTTAGCACAGCTGCCTCACGGCGCTGAGGTCCCAGGTTCGATCCCGGCTCTGGGTCACTGTCCGTGTGGAGTTTGCACATTCTCCCCGTGTCTGTGTGGGTTTCACCCCCACAACCCAAAAATGTGTAGAGTAGGTGGATTGGTCACACTAAATTGCCCCTTAATTGGAAAAAATAATTGGGTAATCTAAATTTATTTTAAAAAATTGTCTCCAGAGTCGCCATGTCAGCAAACAGAACTGGGCACGGTACTAGGTACTAAAGGTGTGATTATTTGACAAAACTGCAATATAATTTGACTGGAATATAGGCTCTAATACAGTCTGCTCTGTTCAGGATTGTATTTGCCTTGAATGCTGTTTCAGTACTTAGATTCTTGAGTGACAATTCTAATACATTCCATATGTTCGGAAATGCTCATTCAACATGATTGTGGCTGATTTCTCAACTCGACTTCCCCAGCCCATCCTCGTATTTCTTGGAAAATCTAGGAGCTGGATTCTCCGCAACCCCATGCCGAAATCGGGGTTGCCGTGGGGGCGTAGAATCGACGTTTACGCCCGAATCAGGCCCAGTGCCGCTACCCGGAGAATCGCCCACGGGCGGATTACGCAGCGCGGCTGGGGGTTCATTGCCAGAGGCCCTCCCAGCAATACTCTGGTCCCGACCGGCCGAATTCCCGACAGCGTGGCTCTAACCACATCTGGCCGGTCGGGACTCTCGCGCGGCGGCTGCGGACTCAGTCCACGATCGCTCTGGTTCGGGGGGGGGCGGAATCAAGCACCGGGGGGGGGGGGGGGGTGGGCCTTATGGGTGGCCGGGGTAACAATCGGGCAGGTCAGATGGAGCTGCGCAGGGCAATTGGTGGGGCCTTGTTTGTTGGTCCAGGACCGCCAGCTGAGTCCGCCGTCGCGTTCGGCATGGCTGCTGGAGGCCGCTGCCGTGCGCATGCGCGAACTCAGAACCGGAAGTGCGGGGGCACGTATCTGCAGCCAAAGCTGCGTGAAGCTTCCCGGGTCCCTGCCTGCTCTTTATTTTATTCAGAAAAGTCTGGAGTGAAACGCCAGCATTTTTACGCCGGCATGGAGACATAGCCCCATTTTTGGAGACTCCTGCCCCTGAACTCCCTTATTAATTCCCCTTTTTCTATCTGAACTGCCTTCCCCAATGCAATGTTTTCCTTCACCATTATACTACATGTCAACCTGCTTCTTGATCTGGAATCATCTACAATTTCGACCAATTTACATAGGGTTCCTGATTGGAAATGGTTAATGCAAATTAGAAACAGTAGGGGTTACAACACAGATTCACTCAGTATCTCACCCGCCCTGCCCTGCTGCTTTCTTGCATTTTGTAAATTTGTTCTTCACACCCAGGTTTTGCCATGAATGCTGACTGCTTCCAGTTTCAGCAGGAATCCCCTGTGAGGAGCTGTACTGAACTTTAAGTTCACCAAACATTCAACTTCCCATGTTTAAAAGAAAATTCATATTGGTTTCTCAAGATCTTCCCCTTCTGAGCTTTGGTTTGGCCCCCGTTTATTAGATAATCATATAAATAATGCTTAATTTTACACCATCAGTTATAGCAGTTTCATCTGATATCCAAGTTATGCAGTCTAGATATCATAACCTACAGTTAAAAAACTGTACAGTGGATGAGAGGACAGGGTGCAAGAAGCATTGATGGTTCACGATGTTCCTTGACCAGCTAATCACAGAGTTGTTAAAGTGAAGGTGTATCTGCACCGGCTCTTCGAAAGAGTTAATCACTTAGTGCCATTCTCTCCATATCCCTGCACATTCTTCCTTTTCAGGTAACAGTATATTGAATGCTTCAATTGAACCTGCCTCCACCACTCTCTCAGGCAGAGCATTCCAGACTTAGCACAATGGGCTAAAACAGCTGGCTTGTAATGCAGAACAAGACCAGCAGCGCAGGTTCAATTCCCGTACTGGCCTCTCCGAAAAGGTGCGGGAATGTGGCTTTTCACAGTAACTTCATTGAAGCCTACTTGTGACAAATTATTATTACTTGAACCTCTTGCTGGATGAAAAATTTTACCTTGTGTCACTTTAAACCTGTACCCTCATGTTCTCAGATTAGTTTCTCCCTATTTACTTTGTTCAGCTCCCTCATGATTTTGAATACCTCCCTTGAATCTCCTCTTGGGCTTCTACAAGGAAAACTGTCCTAATTTTTCCATTTTTCATACTCGTGCCTGAACCATTTTCACAAATCTTTTCTGAACTCTCGTCATTGCCTTCACATCCTTCCTAAAGTGTGACGTCCTGAACTGGGCACAATATTCCAGCTTTCGTCGAACCAATGTCCTATACAAGTTCAACATAATGTTTCTGTGGCCTGAATAATTGTGCTTGCTATAGACACCATGGAATCAAGACAAAGAGTTATAGTGGCATAGAAAGGACCTAATTAATTATATTTTCCCTCTCTATCCAATAACCCTAGAGGTTCATTTCCCTCAAGTGCCCATCTCAAATTCTTTTTGCAATCACATCTTTTCTTCCACCACCCATGTAAGCAACAAACTCCAGGTCATTACCATTTGCTGCATAAAAAGATTCTCCCTCATATCGCATCTCTTGCCCTAGTCCTTTATCATCAGATAATAAGACCATAAGACATAAGAGCAGAATTAGGCTACTTGGCCCATAGAGTCTGCTCCGCCATTCAATTATGGCTGATATTTTCTCATCCCCATTTTCCTGCCTTCTTCCCATAACCCCTGATCCCCTTATAAATCAAGACCTATCTATCTCCGTCTTAAAGACACTCAGTGAATTGGCCTCCACAGCCTTCTGCGGCAAAGAGTTCCACAGATTCACCACCCTCTGGCTGAAAAGATTCCTCCTCATCTCTGTTTTAAAGGATCGTCCCTTTAATGGTGTCCTCTGGTTCTAGTTTTTCCTACAAGTGGAAACATCCTCTCCACGTCCACTCTATCCAGGCCTCGCAGTATCTTGTACGTTTCAATAAGATCCCCCCTCATCCTTCTAAACTCCAACGAGTACAGACCCAAAGTCCTCAAACGTTCCTCATACGACAAATTCTTCATTCCAGGGATCATTCTTGTGAACCTCCTCTGGACCCTTTCCAAGGCCAACACATCCTTCCTTAGATATGAGGCACAAAACTGCTCACAATACTCCAAAATGGGTCTGACGAGAGCCTTATACAGCCTCAGAAGTACATCCCTGGTCTTGTATTCCATCCCTCTTGACATGAATGCTAACATTGCATATGCCTTCTTAACTGCTGACTGAACCTGCACATTAACCTTAAGAGAATCGTGAACAAGGAAACCGTTTTTCTTGTCTAAACCTGTCATAATCTCGTACCTCTCTAACAAATCTCTGCTCAATCTCGTATATAATCTTCCTTTGTTGCATCCCCCTACTTTTGACAGTAGAGCAGGAATTGCTTCAATCTGTTGAGTGAATAATGCATGGCTCTCCAACCTACAGCCCAGTTTCCTTGGTCGAGGTCAGGATGTATTTCTGACTGGCTTCTTGCCAGTATCTGATAGCTTGCCAGTTCCCCTGAGGAAAATTCATGTGGTGCAGTAGCAAGCTGCACCTGGACGTCCTGGTGAGCACTGGCAAGTGAGTCACGTAGGAGGGCTAGGAGACTGAACTATCCCCCACTCAGCAGGCAGGGTAGATGAAGCCAGCAATGGAAAATAAATTAAGGTAAATTACTGAGAGGTGGTGGTGGCCACATTCTTGATTTTGTTTTCTTTGCCCTATTTGAGACAGGATATTGAAGGAAAATCCAGACCTCAGATTCGTCGTAGGGATCTACACAGATTTATTCTTTCCAAGGACCTCAGCCTTTCTTGTACCATCATCTGGATTTTAAATCCCAATCTAGGCACAACCTGCTTCCTGATTTTCCCAACTTTTATGTTTTCCTATGCCTCAGCCCTGCCAGTTTTCGCAATTAAAAAAAAAGTAATGTAGAATGCAAGCGAATAAGATTCACTTGTGTCCTGCTCCTCCCAACAGAGCATGTTTGATTACCGCTGCCACAGATTCTAACTTTTTGAAGTTTGAGGGAAGTGGCTAACTATTAGTAACGAATAAGCAAGAATCCTCCCTGACTCTGGAAAGGTAATAATTGAGAAAACCTCGGACACATCTTAACACAATTCCTGTAATTGTAGACTGCATTGCAATTGCATTCCACAGATAACATTCCTGTGGCTTATCAGAAATGGAACTACATTGTTCTGCAGAATGTTCAATCCTCTGTCTGTACATATATTATCCTTTAATCTATTCATCCAATTCCTTTTTAAATAGGAGTCAAATTGACAAAGTATCATTTGACTGCCGAATGCCCCTCTGTAACAGCAGGACTAGAACCAAAGAGTTTATACTTAATTTATTTCAAGGAAGCTGTTTACTTGACTAGACTCGCTCACATGCTTTTAGCTGCTCCAGGAGATTTTAAAAATTCATTCAAATACGTTGAGCCCCGAACAACCCGAATTGGAAACAGCTAAATCAGTGGGTCGAACCTGACCATTACATTCTTAATTGTTCAAGCTTCATTATTTTAAATGACAGCCTATCCCACAGCATTTTTACACAGTAAGTTCACTATCAATATGAACAAAGAACAAAGAAAATTACAGCACAGGAACAGGCCCTTCGGCCCTCCCAGCCTGCGCCGATCCAGATCCTTTATCTAAACTTGTCGCCTATTTTCCAAGGATCTACTTCCCTCTGTTCCCCGCCCGTTCATATATCTGTCCAGATGCATCTTAAATGATGCTATCGTGTCCACCTCTACCACCTCCGCTGGCAAAGCATTCCAGGCACCCACCACCCTCTGCGTAAAAAACTTTCCACGCATATCTCCCTTAAACTTTCCCCCTCTCACCTTGAAATCGTGACCCCTTGTAATTGACACCCCTACTCTTGGAAAAAGCTTGTTGCTATCTACCCTGTCCATACCTCATAATTTTGTAGACCTCAGGTCCCCCTCAACCTCCGTCTTTCCAACGAAAACAATCCTACTCAACCTTTCTTCATAGCTAGCACCCTCCATACCAGGCAATATCCTGATGAAGCTCCTCTGCACCCTCTTTAAAGCATCCACATCCTTCTGGTAAACCAGGGGCTGGTTTAGCTCACAAGGTTAAATCGCTGGCTTTTAAAGCAGACCAAGCAGGCCAGCAGCACGGTTCGATTCCCGTACCAGCCTCCCCGGAATGTGGCGACTAGGGGCTTTTCACAGTAACTTCATTGAAGCCTACTCGTGACAATAAGCGATTTTCATTTCATATGGCAACCAGAACTGCACGCAGTATTCCAAATGTGGCCTAGCCAGTGTCCTATACAACTGTAACATGACCTGCCGACTCGTGTACCCAATACCCCGTCCGATGAAGGCAAGCATGCTGTATGCCTTCTTGACCACTCTATCGACCTGCATTACCACCTTCAGGATACAATGGACCTGAAGTTCCAGATCTCTCTGTACATCAATTTTCCCCAGGACTCTTCCATTGACCATATAGTCGGCTCTTGAATTAGATCTTCCAAAATGCATCACCTCATATTTGCCTGGATTGAACTCCATCTGCCATTTCTTTGCCCAACTCTCCAATCTATCTATATTTTGCTGTATTCTTTGACAGTCCTCCTCACTATCTGCAACTCCACCAATCTTAGTATCATCTGCAAACTTGCTAATCAGACCACCAATACCTTCCTCCAGATCATTTATGTATATCACAAACAACAGTAGTCCGAGCACGGATCCCTGTGGAACACCACTGGTCACCTTTCTCCATTTTGAGACACTCCCTTCCACCACTACTCTCTGTCTCCAGTTGCCCAGCCAGTTCTTCATCCATCTAGCTAGTACACCCTGAACCCCATACGACTTCACTTTTTCCATCAACCTGCCATGGGAAACTTTATCAAACGCCTTACTGAAGTCCATGTATATGACATCTACAGCCCTTCCCTCATCAATTAACTTTGTCACTTCCTCAAAGAATTCTATTAGGTTTGTAAGACATGACCTTCCCTGCACAAAACCATGCCGCCTATCACTGATAAGTCTATTTTCTTCCAAATGTGAATAGATCCTATCCCTCAGTAGCTTCTCCAACAGTTTGCCTACCACCGACTTCAAGCTCACAGGTCTATAATTCCCTGGATTATCCCGGCTACCCTTCTTAAACAAAGGGACAACATTAACAATTCTCCAGTCCTCCGAGACCTCACCCGTGCTCAAGGATGCTGCAAAGATATCTGTTAAGGCCCCAGCTATTTCGTCCCTCGCTTCCCTCAGTAACCTGGGATAGATCCCATCCGGTCCTGGGGACTTGACCACCTTAATGCCTTTTTTAGAATACCCAAAACCTCCCCCTTCCTTATGCCAACTTGACCTAGAGTATTTAAACATCCATCCCTAGCCTCAAAATCCGTCATGTCCCTCTCCTTGGTGAATACCGATGCAAAGTATTCATTAAGAATCTCACCCATTTCCTCTGACTCCACGCATAAATTCCCTCTTTTGTCATTTAGTGGGCCAATCCTTTCTCTAGTTACCCTCTTGCTCCTTGTATACGAATAAAAGGCTTTGGGATTTTCCTTAACCGTTAGCCAAAGATATTTCATGACCCCTTTTAGCCCTCTTTATTGCGCGTTTGAGATTTGTCCTACTTTCCCGATATTCCTCCAAAGCTTCATCAGTTTTAAGTTGCCTCGATCTTATATATGCTTCCTTTTTCATCTTAGCTATTGTCTCAATTCCACCCGTCATCCATGCCACTTCTATCCCTCATTTTCACAGGGACATGTCTGTCCTGCACTCTAATCAACCTTTCCTTAAAAGACTCCCACATTTCAAATGTGGATTTACCCTTAAACAGCTGCTCCCAATCCACATTCCCGAGCTCATGCCGAATTTTGTTATACTTGGCCTTTCCCCAATTTAGCACTCTTCCTTTAGGACGACTCTCGTCTTTGTCCATGAGTATTCTAAAACATACGGAATTGTGATCGCTATTCCCAAAGTAATCACCGACTGAAACTTCAACCACCTGGCCGGGATCATTCCCCAATACCAGGTCCAGTATGGCCCCTTCCCGAGTTGGACTATTTACATACTGCTCTAGAAAACTCTCCTGGATGCTCCTTACAAATTCGGCTCCATCTACGCCTCCACATGAGTCCCATTCAATGTTGGGGAAGTTAAAATCTCCCATCACAACCACCCTATTGCTCCTACATTTTTCTATAATCTGTCTACATATTTGTACCTCTACTTCATGCTCACTTTTGGGAGGCCTGTAGTAAAATCCCAACAATGTTACTGCACCCTTCCTATTTCTTAGCTCTACTCATATTGCCTCAATGCTCAAATCCTCCATTGTGCCCTCCTTAATCACAGCTGTGATATCATCTCTGACCAGTAATGCAAATCCTCCACCCCTTTTACCTCCCTCTCTATCCCTCCTGAAGCATCTATAGAACATAGAACGATACAGCGCAGTACAGGCCCTTCGGCCCACGGTGTTGCACCGACATGGGAAGTCAAAAACTAAAGGCCATCTAACCTACACTATGCCATTATCATCCATATGCTTATCCAATAAACTTTTAAATGCCCTCAATGTTGGCGAGTTCACTACTGTTGCAGGTAGGGCATTCCACTGCCTCACCACTCTTTGCGTAAAAAACCTACCTCTGACATATGTCCTATATCTATTACCCCTCAATTTAAGGCTATGTCCCCTCGTGCTAGCCACCTCCATCCGCGGGAGAAGGCTCTCACTGTCCACCCTATCTAACCCTCTGACCATTTTGTATGCCTCTATTAAGTCACCTCTTAACCTTCTTCTCTCTAACGAAAACAACCTCAAGTCCATCAGCCTTTCCTCATAAGATTTTCCCTCCATACCAGGCAACATCCTGGTAAATCTCCTCTGCACCCGTTCCAAAGCTTCCACGTCCTTCCTATAATGAGGCGACCAGAACTGTACGCAATACTCCAAATGCGGCCGTACTAGAGTTTTGTACATAGAACATAGAACATAGAACGATACAGCGCAGTACAGGCCCTTCGGCCCTCGATGTTGCACCGACATGGAAAAAATCTAAAGGCCATCTAACCTACACTATGCCCTTATCATCCATATGCTTATCCAATAAATTTTTAAATGCCCTCAATGTTGGCATGTTCACTACTGTTGCAGGTAGGGCATTCCACGGCCTCACCACTCTTTGCGTAAAAAACCCACCTCTGACCTCTGTCCTATATCTATTACCCCTCAATTTAAGGCTATGTCCCCTCGTGCTAGCCACCTCCATCCGCGGGAGAAGGCTCTCGCTGTCCACCCTATCTAACCCTCTGATCATTTTGTATGCCTCTATTAAGTCACCTCTTAACCTTCTTCTCTCTAACGAAAACAACCTCAAGTCCATCAGCCTTTCCTCATAAGATTTTCCCTCCATACCAGGCAACATCCTGGTAAATCTCCTCTGCACCCGTTCCAAAGCTTCCACGTCCTTCCTATAATGAGGCGACCAGAACTGTACGCAATACTCCAAATGCGGCCGTACTAGAGTTTTGTACAACTGCAACATGACCTCATGGCTCCGGAACTCAATCCCTCTACCAATAAAGGCCAACACCCCATAGGCCTTCTTCACAACCCTATCAACCTGGGTGGCAACTTTCAGGGATCTATGTACATGGACACCGAGATCCCTCTGCTCATCCACACTACCAAGAATTTTACCATTAGCCAAATATTCCGCATTTCTGTTATTCTTTCCAAAGTGAATCACCTCACACTTCTCCACATTAAACTCCATTTGCCACCTCTCAGCCCAGCTCTGCAGCTTATCTATGTCCCTCTGTAACCTGCAACATCCTTCCGCACTGTCTACAACTCCACCGACTTTAGTGTCGTCTGCAAATTTACTCACCATCCTTCTGCGCCCTCCTCTAGGTCATTTATAAAAATGACAAACAGCAACGGCCCCAGAACAGATCCTTGTGGTACGCCACTCGTAACTGAACTCCATTCTGAACATTTCCCATCAACTACCACTCTCTGTCTTCTTTCAACTAGCCAATTTCTGATCCACATCTCTAAATCACCCTCAATCCCCAGCCTCCGTATTTTCTGCAATAGACGACCGTGGGGAACCTTATCAAACGCTTTACTGAAATCCATATACACCACATCAACTGCTCTACCCTCGTCTACCTGTTCAGTCACCTTCTCAAAGAACTCGATAAGGTTTGTGAGGCATGACCTACCCTTCACAAAACCATGCTGACTGTCCCTAATCATATTATTCCTATCTAGATGATTATAAATCGTATCTTTTATAATCCTCTCCAAGACTTTACCCACCACAGACGTTAGGCTCACCGGCCTATAGTTACCGGGGTTATCTCTACTCCCCTTCTTGAACAAAGGGACCACATTTGCTATCCTCCAGTCCTCTGGCACTATTCCTGTAGCCAATGATGACCTAAAAATCAAAGCCAAAGGCTCAGCAATCTCTTCCCTGGCTTCCCAGAGAATCCTAGGATAAATCCCATCCGGCCCCGGGGACTTATCTATTTTCACCTTGTCCAGAATTGCCAACACTTCTTCCCTACGCACCTCAATGCCATCTATTCTATTAGCCTGGGTCTCAGCATTCTCCTCCACAATATTATCTTTTTCTTGAGTGAATACTGACGAAAAGTATTCATTTAGTATCTCGCTTATCTCCTCAGCCTCCACACACAACTTCCCACCACTGTCCTTGACTGGCCCTACTCTTACCCTAGTCATTCTTTTATTCCTGACATACCTATAGAAAGCTTTTGGGTTTTCCTTGATCCTACCTGCCAAAGACTTCTCATGTCCCCTCCTTGCTCGTCTCAGCTCTCTCTTTAGATCCTTCCTCGCTTCCTTGTAAATATCAAGCGCCCCAACTGAAACTTCACGCCTCATCTTTACATAGGCCTCCTTCTTCCTCTTAACAAGAGATTCCACTTCTTTGGTAAACCACGGTTCCCTCGCTCGACCCCTTCCTCCCTGCCTGACTGGTACGTACTTATCAAGAACATGCAATAGCTGTTCCTTGAACAAACTCCACATATCCAGTGTGCCCAACCCTTGCAGCCTACTTCTCCAACCAACACATCCTAAGTCATGTCTAATGGCATCATAATTGCCCTTCCCCCAGCTATAACTCTTGCCCTGCGGGGTATACTTATCCCTTTCCATCACTAACGTAAAGGTCACCGAATTGTGGTCACTGTTTCCAAAGTGCTCACCTACCTCCAGATCTAACACCTGGCCTGGTTCATTACCCAAAACCAAATCCAATGTGGCCTCGCCTCTTGTTGGCCTGTCAACATATTGTGTCAGGAAACCCTCCTGCACACATTGTACAAAGAATGACCCATCTAATGTACTCGAACTATATCTTTTCCAGTCAATATTTGGAAAGTTAAAGTCTCCCATAACAACTACCCTGTTACTTTCGCTCTTTTCCAGAATCATCTTCGCCATCCTTTCCTCTACATCCCTAGAACTATTAGGTGGCCTATAGAAAACTCCCAACAGGGTGACCTCTCCTTTCCTGTTTCTAACCTCAGCCCATACTACCTCAGAAGAAGAGTCCCCATCTAGCATCCTTTCCGCCACCGTAATACTGTCCTTGACTAGCAGCGCCACACCTCCCCCTCTTTTGCCCCCTTCTCTGAACTTACTAAAACACCTAAACCCCGGAACCTGCAACAACCAGTCCTGTCATTACAGCTGCAACATGACCGCATGGCTCCGGAACTCAATCCCTCTACCAATAAAGGCCAACACACCATAGGCCTTCTTCGCAACCCTATCAACCTGGGTGGCAACTTTCAGGGATCTATGTACATGGACACCAAGATCCCTCAGCTCATCCACACTGCTAAGAATTTTACCATTAGCCAAATATTCCGCATTCCTGTTATTCTTTCCAAAGTGAATCACCTCACACTTCTCTACATTAAACTCCATTTGCCACCTCTCAGCCCAGCTCTGCAGCTTATCTATGTCCCTCTGTAACCTGCAACATCCTTCCACACTGTCTACAACTCCATCAACTTTAGTGCCTTCTGCAAATTTACTCACCCAACCTTCTGTGCCCTCCTCTAGGTCATTTATAAAAATGACAAACAGCAACGGCCCCAGAACAGATCCTTGTGGTACGCCACTCGTAACTGAACTCCATTCTGAACATTTCCCATCAACTACCACTCTCTGTCTTCTTTCAACTAGCCAATTTCTGATCCACATCTCTAAATCACCCTCAATCCCCAGCCTCCATATTTTCTGCAATAGACGACCGTGGGGAACCTTATCAAACGCTTTACTGAAATCCATATACACCACATCAACTGCTCTACCCTCGTCAACCTGTTCAGTCACCTTCTCAAAGAACTCAATAAGGTTTGTGAGGCATGACCTACCCTTCACAAAACCATGCTGACTATCCCTAATCATATTATTCCTAGCTAGATGATTATAAATCGTATCTCTTATAATCCTCTCCAAGACTTTACCCACAACAGACGTGAGGCTCACCGGCCTATAGTTACCGGGGTTATCTCTAATCCCCTTCTTGAACAAAGGAACCACATTTGCTACCCTCCAGTCCTCTGGCACTATTCCTGTAGCCAATGATGACATAAAAATCAAAGCCAAAGGCTCAGCAATCTCTTCCCTGGCTTCCCAGAGAATCCTAGGATAAATCCCATCAGGCCCCGGGGACTTATCTATTTTCACCTTGTCCAGAATTGCCAACACTTCTTCCCTACGCACCTCAATGCCATCTATACCCTGGGATATTTAGTTGCCAATCTTGCCCTTCCCTCAACCAAGTCTCAGTAATACCAATAACATCATATTCCCAGGTACTAATCCAAGCCCTAAATTCATCTGCCTTACGTGTACCTTACCTATGGTCATATTCCAAATCTGCCAGACTTATAAAAAATATACAATGGGCCTGAAGTAAACAGCAAAGGGGAGTCCAAGGAGTTCCGAAGAAAGACATTTATTCAGCCGTATTTACACAGGACCCGGTTACACACTCCTTCCTGTCAGCTGCTACAGCAGCTGACCTGTTATACTAATGCTGGTTAACGCATAACCCAATCAGCACTAGGGAACAATCATCACCAGCTGGTTGAGTCCCATGTCGGGTTATAACAGGGCCATAATTTCTAGGCTCCCCAGCGTCACATTTGGGGGGGGGGGGGGGGGGGGAGGCCTAATAATGCAATGGGGAATCCCTCTTGGAAGTTATCTCATAAGGGTTTAAGCGGCAATTATCCAGAAACGGCAACTTCCCCTTGAAACCTGCTCCTGGGTGGGAATCATCTGGCAAAGCAATGTAAATTGCACTAACTTCAGATGGTTCTGCCAGTTTTACCCTCATAATTCCTCTGTAAGAGTTAGAAGAAAAAAAGCACTTCTAACTTCAGGGGAAGAACAAAGGACAATACAGCACATCAACAGGCCTTTCGGCCCTCCAAGCCAGTACCGGTCATGATACCACCCTTGGCCAAAACCCTCAGCACTTCCTACTGCCGTATCCCTCTATACCAGGGGTGGGCAAACTACGGCCCGCGGGTCGCATGCGGCCCGCCAAAGGTCTTTATGCGGCCCACCAAGATCAAGTCATAAAAAAAAACATTTTTTTAAATAAGGTTAATTGGGGGGGGGGGGGGGGGGGGGGGGGCTGTTGGGTTACTGGTATAGGGTGGATACGTTGACTTGAGTAGGGTGATCATTACTCGGCACAACATCGAGGGCCGAAGGGCCTGTTCTGTGCTGTACTGTTCTATGTTCTATATGAGGCGCCCAGAATCATAACCGGGTGAAGCGCCATTTTTGAAAAGTAGAGAAAAAGAGGGCTAAAGGCAGGATGCTGCCGGGGGAAGCGCTGAGGTATATGCCGCACGCTAATTGGTTACAATCGGGACTATTAATTAATATACTATGCGGCCCTTTAAAATTGTGAATTTCTGAATGTGGCCCTTGCACAGAAAAGTTTGCCCAACCCTGCTCTATACCCATCCTATCCATGTATTTGTCAAGATACGTTTTGAACGCAGTTAATGCATCTGCTTCCACAACGTCCCCAGGCAACACGTTCCAGGCACTCGCCACCCTCTGTTTAAAAATCCTTCCTCACACATCTCCTCTAAACTTTGCCCCACAGATCTTAAACCTATGCACCATGGTGACTGACCCCTCCACCCTGGGAAAGAGTGCCTCCCATCCACTCTATAGTCTTGAAAACCTCTAGCAGGTCACCCCTCAACCTCCATCGTTCTAATGAAAACAGTCCGAGTCTATTTAGCCTCTCCGCATAGCTAACACCGTCCAGACCAGGCAACATCCTGGTAAACCTCGTCTGCACCCTCTCCAAAGCCTCCACATCCTTCTGGTAGTGTGGCGACCAGAACTGTGCGCAATATTCCAAGTGCAGCCTTACCAAGGTTCTATACAACTGCAGCATGACCTGCCAGTTTTTATGCTCGATGTCCCGTCCAATAAAGGCAAGCATTCCGTCTGCTTTCTTGACTACCTTGTCCACTTGTGTTGCCACTTTCAAAGATCTGTGAACCTGCACGTCCAGATCGCTCTTTCTATATTCCTGAGAGCTTTGCCATTTACAGTATATTTCCCCTCTATGTTAGACCTACCAAAATGCATTATGTCATATTTGTCTGGATTAAATTCCATTTGCCATTTCGCTGCCCAAGTCTCCATCCTATCTATGTCCTGCTGTATCCTGACAATCCTCAACACTATCTGCCACTCCACCACCTTAGTGTCATGCGCAAACTTACTAATCAGACCGGCTACATTTTCCTACAAATCGTTTATGTATACTACAAACAAGAGGCCCCAGCACAGATCACTGTAGAATACCACTAGTCACAACCTTCCATTCAGAAAAACACCCTTCTACTGCTACCTTTTGCCTTCTGTAACTGAGGCAGTTCTGTATCCATCTTACCACCTCACCTCTAATCCCATGTGACTTCACCTTTTGTACCAGTCCTTGTCAAAGGCTTTACTGAAGCCCATGTAAACATTCACCGCCCTCCCTCAATAATCTTGAGGCAGCACGGTAGCATTGTGGATAGCACAATTGCTTCACAGCTCCAGGGTCACAGGTTCAATTCCGGCTTGGGTCACTGTCTGTGCGGAGTCTGCACATCCTTCCCGTGTGTGCGTGGGTTTCCTCCGGGTGCTCCGGTTTCCTCCCACAGTCTAAAGATGTGCAGGTTAGGCGGATTGGCCATGATAAATTGCCCTTGGTGTCCAAAATTGCCCTTAGTGTTGGGTGGGGTTACTGGGTTATGGGGATAGGGTGGAGGTGTTGACCTTGGGTAGGGTGCTCTTTCCAGGATCCGGTGCAGACTCGATGGGCCGAATGGCCTCCTTCTGCACTGTAAATTCTATGATCTTTGTCATCTCCTCAAAAAACTCAATCACGTTAGTGAGGCACGACCTCCCCTTCACAAAACCATGCTGTCTTTTGTTAAAGGGTCGATTTGTTTCCAAATGGGCATGAATCCTGTCCCTGAGAATTCTCTCCAATAATTTACCAACGTGAGGCTCACCGGCCTATAGTTTCCTGGATTATCCCTGCTACCTTTCATTAAAAAGCGGTACTACATTAGCTATTCTCCAGTCCTCAGGGCCCCAACAATTTCCTCCCTTGCCCTCAGTACCCATCGGCCCAGGAGACCTATCTATCTTAATGTCTGAAAGGGTGGTAGACCAGGGGCTGTTTAGTTCACTGGGTAAATCGCTGGCTTTGAAAGCAGACCAAGCCAGCAGCACGGTTCGATTCCCATAACAGCCTCCCGAACAGGTGCCGGAATTTGACGACTAGGGGCTTTTCACAGTAACTTCATTTGAAGCCTACTCGTGACAATAAGCAATTTTCATTTCATATCCTCCAACATTCAGCTGCCAACCCTTCCTTTAAACACATTTCTGTAATAACCACAACATCATAATTCCAAGAACTACCGAGTGCTCAAAGTTCATTTGTCTTACTTGCTATACTTCTGGCGTTGAAACAAATATACTTCAAACCACTGCATTTAAGCAGACAGGGTAATGTTGTTCTCTTAGATTTGTTCTCTAATTCCCCTTCAGTTATTACACCTTCTAAGCTAACGCTCTGGTTCACACCGCTCCCCCGGCATACTAGTTTAAATCCTCCCGAGTGACTCTAGCAAATCTCCCAGCCAAGATATCGGTGCCCCTCCAGTTTAGATACAACCCGTCTTTCTTGTACATCACACCTGCCCTGGAAGAGATCCCAGTGGTCCAGAAATCTGAAACCCTCCTTCCTACACCACCAATTTAGCTGCACTATCCTCTTATTTCTAGCCTCACTGCCAAGTGGAACAGGGAGTAATCCTGAGATCACAACCCTCGAGGTCCTGCTTTTTAGCTTACTGCCTAACCATGAACACCTTCTGCAGGACCTCATCACTCTTCCTGCCTATGTCGTTAGTACCTATGTGAACTACGACCTCTGCCGGTTTACCCTCCCACTTCAGGATGTCCTGTGATCGTTCATAGACATAGATATTACATAGTCCTTGACCTGGGCAGCACGGTAGCATTGTGGATAGCTCCAGGGTCCCAGGTTCGATTCCCGGCTTGGGTCACTGTCGGTGCGGAGACTGCACATCCTCCCTGTGTGTGCATGGGTTTCCTCCGGGTGCTCCAGTTTCCCCCCACAGTCCAAAGATGTGCAGGTTAGGTGGATTGGCCATGGTAAATTGCCCTTAGTGTTGGGTGGGGTTACTGGGTTATGGGGATAGGGTAGAGGTGTTGACCTTGGGTAGGGTGCTTTTTCCATGAGCCGGTGCAGACTCGATGGGCCGAATGGCCTCCTTCTGCACTGTAAATTGTGTGTGTGACCCTGGCACCAGGGAGGCAAATACCATCCTGGAGTCTCTTTCATGTCCACAGAAGCGCCTATCTATGCCCGTTACTATAGAGTCCCCTATAACAATCTCTCTCCTGCACTTTGCCCTCCCCTGCTGAGCAACAGAGCCAGTTGTGGTGTCACTGTTCTGGTTGCTGTTGCTTTCCCCTGAAAGGCTATTATCCCCCCCAACAGTATCTAAAATGGTATACTTGTTAGAGAGGGGGACAACCACAGGGGATTCCTGCACTGACTGCCTGCCCTTTCTAGCGGTCACCCATCTGTCTGCCTGCACCTTGTTTGTGATTACGTCTCTATAACTCCTATCTCTGACGCTTTCCGCCACCTGCATGCAGCTAAGTGCATCCAACTGCTGCTCCAACCGAACCACATGGTCTGTGAGGAGCTGCCATTGGTTACACTTCCTGCAGATGTAATTGACCGGAATGCTGGAAGCGTCACGGATCTCCCACATCTCACAGTTAGAGCACTGCACCCCGCTGGGTGACATTTAAGCACGAGTTAATTAATTTAAAATAAATACTTAAATCGTTATTAGATAAGTTACAATTAACTATATGGTAACAATTAACTATATGGTAACTATTATAAACACCCAGACCGAGCACTGCATGGGACACCTCCTCCAACACCACCCCCCAGTCTAAATTCCAGCGAACACAAAGTGCTATGGAGTGACAATCTGCCAGCGAGGACGTCACGGGCAATTTTGCTTCACGGGATGTCATGTTTCAGTGAATCTGTGCAGGATACAGCAGGTCAGAATGTACCGCCTTCCTTCACTGCCATCCTAGGAGGTGCTTACCTTTCAGTTGGGAGTAACGTGGCCGTGTTCATGATCTTAACAGACCTCCCGTTTACCTGACAGGCTATTTCTCAACAAAGATAAGAGTAGGGAGGGAGCGCCAGAACTTCATGCCGGTCATTGAGGGGAGTTGGCAGTAGTTGAGAGTTTAGCTCAGACATAAGACAATAAGAAAATATATCATAGCTTACAAAATGAATTACCATTAGACCTTAAAGCATGTGTAATTTTTTTAACTTACTTTTAAGGGTGCAGGCGACAGTTTTGTGGGTGCCCTAGCATTCTACATGGCTTACTATCCTTGCATGGAACTGGACGAAATGAGTAGAAGGGCCTGTGACATCGCCTCGGTGAGCGTTCAATCACAAGGAACTCAAGCTAGCTACCCCTACAGAGCACAGCTCCCACAGGAACTCTTTTAGGAAAAAGCTGCACGTTTCAGGAAAAGGTGAAGAAATTGGACATTCAGCATGGTAATATCCATAGTTAATTTTATTGATTTAAAATAAAACTAACAAAATGTAAATAAAAATGCAAAAGTGATAGTTCCTGCTTATCACGTTATCGTCTCCTTTGGAAATGTCACCATCACCTTTTGCGTCTTCCCAAAGCCACACATGGCATTCATTCTTTTTTCAGGAAATCTTGTTTAGTTTATAAACTGTCCTTGTACAAAGTCAGTCAATTTAAGCTCCCTTATCAGATTGACCTGATTTTCTTCGTTTCAAAGAAAAGGACATGCTTGTTCACTGCAAGAGAAATAAAAGTGTGATTACAATACGGCGGTACTAAAACAAAATTGATAGCAAGTTAGAAGCTGCTAAGAACCCATCTGACCACACAGATGTTAGGGACTCATCATGTGTGCTGCTGTTGCATAGCGGGTTATAGCATAAACGGGTTATAAGTAGGGTTATTGCATCCAGCTAATAGCTGGAGACTTTTTTTAAAGGTAAAAAAGGACATATCTTGCTAATAGCAATGCCAGTACACTACTGGCGAAGGAAGCTCTTGTCCCTTGAAATTAAGCTCCAGTACTTGTGCACAATTTGGCACATTGGTACAATTTTAATTGGTGTGTGGTCTTAACAGTAGTATATTGAAAGTAACCAGATAATGTCTCCATTTACTGGTATTCAAAGAATCTTATTTTAAGACACTGATGCTGTTTGTTTTCTAAATGGTGGAGGTGAGAAAGCAGTAACCAACTGAAGTCATTACTGAAGTGTAACAAAGTGAATAACTCTGTTAAACAATTAGAGCAAGCTGGCAATTTCAGCAGTGAAAGTTAAAATGTTTACAAGCACTGAAAATAAAGCTTTTCAGAACTGCTACAAGCCAAATGCTCAGCATGGAAGTGCACTAAAAGTTCATTTTGCAATAACATGACACTTACAATAACACTAAGCCCTTGGGTCTTTCATGTTTTAACAAGTAAAAGGAGACTTTGTAGCATTGCACAGAGTGCAAATGTTTTGTCAGCCCTTCTTATGCCCAAATTTATTTTGGAACCGCACCTATCACTTACAGTCTCTAACATATGACGTAAGTGCATGAGGTTTTTTCTTTAAGAAAGGAAACACGCCCAAGCCAATGCCCTGCTCCAACTGATGTCCAATTGTTTCCATGAGTGGATACATATTTAGTGAAGGATTAGAATATCATATGATCACATAGCAACAAATTATCAGAATGCTTTTCTTTGACATGGTAACCAATATTTGGAGGATCACATCCAGGACTGAGAAAACAGTTACTGGACCCACTCTTTCGGGTAAGATGAGAGAAATATTCAACATCCAGGCCAGATAAAGATAGTTGCCTGTTCTGTTCTCTGGCAGTGAGCCCCTGACCTGAAAACTCTCCGTGACCACTGCTCTCCTCATCGTCATAGTGATGTGACTAAAATTGTAATGTCAAAATAAAACAATAAGATTTTCACATGGAGTCAAATAATATGTTTTCAAATATATAGTTTTAAAATCACAATTTCTCCACAATGTTTGTTATACCGGAAATTATTTAAAGCTGTACTTTATTCTTTGGCTACAAGGCTCTTTCACAATGACCCAGATCTTCCAGTCTCCAGATAGTCAGAGACTGGACTTGAAAGACGATCTATGGGCCCCTCGGAAGATCCAACGCAAGGACTGTGGGAATTGCCTGGAAAGTTTGAACTATCGTCGAATGAGGAAGTCCCCTGTTTCCCTGGGACATGACAAAAAGGTTCCAAATCTGAGTTAGAGTCAGAGACTTTGGATGGTTCCAACTTGCTCACCTGCATAGTTACAGAGGAAATGTTCGACAGAAAAACCTTAATCTAACTCCTGCATAACTATAAAACTGACCACCCACCCCAAATCACTCACACTGAACCTCCCCGACTACCCCCAACCTGAAGCCTCTCCAGCCCAACCTGATGTGACTCGACCTGACGAGGCCCCTATCTGACAACCCCTCCTGACCCTGCTAGCTACCCATGAACCACCAACCACCCTAGCCTCTCACCCACTTACCTTATCCACCCAACCCCTTCCCCACCCTATCCTCTCAGCCACCCTATCCCCATTATCCACTTAATAATAATAATCTTTATTAGTGTCACAAGTAGCTTACATTAATACTGCAATGAAGTTACTGTAAAAAGCCCCTAGTCACCACATTCCGGCGCCTGTTCGGATACACGGAGGGAAAATTCAGAATGTTCAATTCATCTAACAGCACATCTTTCGGGACTTGTGGGAGGAAACCGGAGCACCCGGAGGAATCCCACGCAGATTCGGGAAGAACGTGCAGACTCCGCAGAGACAGTGACCCAAGAGGGAATCGAACCCAGGTCCCTGATGCTGTGAAGCAACAGTGCTAACCATTGTGCTACCATGGTTCTACAGCCCAACCTGCCTTCTCTCCATAGCTATTTTCAAAGAAGCTTTGGGACTATTTAACTCCTTATTATCAGAATACGGCAGCTAGTGCTAGTGCAAAAAGAGCATGGCTCCTCCACCAATTCTCTCACTTGCTACCTACAAAATTTGCTTTATTCAGTTTAATGTGAAGGATCCTCCCTTAGACGATCACTCAGAAAAATTGGGAGGAAGGTAACTGCATTTTCTTTGTCTGATCTGTATCAGGTATAGGATTTCCGATCCTGATCGGAAAGGACTGAGCCAATGGTATTGAATGATTCTGTTTTTAATGGGTGAGCGTTTACAGCATTAAACATGACAGCCTCACGTACCGAGATCATTAGAGATGCCAATGTGAAAAGGAAGTTGCAATATTATTCAAGTGCTGGGTGGGAAAATGTTCTTCCAGGGATTGGGGTTTACAACAAAACTTGCATTTATATAGTGCCTTGAAAACATGCCAAAGCATTTCACAGGAATACCATCAAATAAAATTTGAGACTAAGCCACATTAGAAAATCATAGGACAGGTAACAAAAACTTGGTTAAAGAGGTAGGCTGTAAGGAGAATTTTGAAGGAAGAGAGAAGTGGAGAGGTTTAGGGATGGAATGTCTTAGGTCGGCTGCAAATAGTGAAGCGATTAAAAATAAAATGGAGATTTGCAAGAGGCCAAAATTGGAATGCACAGAGACCTTGTAAGGCTGGTGGTACATTCGGAGAATTCATGCAGTGCAGAAGGAGGCCGTTCGGCTCATCGAGTCTGCACCGACTCTCCAAAAGAGCACCTTCACTCTATCCCCGTAACCCCACCTAATGTGCACATCTTTGAACACTAAGGGGCAATTTTAGCATGATCAATCCACCTGACCTGCACAACCAGTACAGGGAACATCATTTTTATCTGGCCTTATTTACTTGATCTAACACTGGATTCTAATCACAGTGGTTTGGCAGGGAGCGGGGGAAAAATAGCCCAGTACCAATTTACCAAAATGAAATTCAAGATCCGTTATCAATGAATCCAATACCCTGTTTTTTGTTCGGATTTTACTTTCCCTTTCTCTTTGGTCCAGATCATCCACAGTAAGGAGTCACACATGCACACAGACATTTATCACAGATTCTCAGATATCTGTAATGCTTTTTGGTTCCTTTGCCAAGCAGCACAACAGATCTCCCCCCCCCCCCCCCCCAGGGAAAGCTGTGCCTAAACTAACAGACGGTGGAAGGAAGCCCAGAGCCAGTCTCCTGAGTGCCACAGATGAAGGGGAAGTGAGTATCACACTGCTCTAGAGAACCAGCCTGAGAATGTCAACAAGAGGGATTCAAACTCTCTCAGGCCAGCACTGTTGTAGTTACTAGAAGAAATTTTACGGCACACACACATGGTCATGAGGTTGTAGAATACATTACCAGGGTGAATAATTGAAACAAAAACCATGTTGACATTTAAGAAAACAGGCAAGTAGCTGAAGGAAAGTAGTATAAAGGAAAATAAATACAGGGCAGGTAGATAGGATTAGGATTGCTGTTTGTGCGTTGTGGAGAATAAAAACAACATGGACTGCTTAGCTGAACAGCCCGCTTCGGACTTGTAATGAGTCATGCTGACCATTGCCAACAGAGGACAAAAATGGAAATTTAACATGATGCTTCGCATTCTGTATAGTATTAGGCCATTTTGTTAGCAAGCAATTCAGAATTAATATTTTCAGTATCAATAATTTTCTCATGGTGTTTCACATAGGAAGTCAAGACCATGTGTAGAATTCAGGTGAATTGAGGTTAAGGTATAACTAGGATAGGATGCATGGGCATAACGTTTTTAATATATGATAGATAAGGAATGGATAGCGAGAGCTATATTTTGAAATGAATGGTTAAGAGCCATTTGGCATCAGTAAAGTGTGCCTAAATAAGACACCAACTCGTGACGCATTTTCCCTCCATCTGCCAGTGACACATTACAATTTACCTATAGGATCGTGTTTTCTCAGGATTAGTTTTTCCCGTAGTCGGCTCCTTTTTGCATTGAAGCAGTAGCCACTTCCAGCTGCACTCACCATCCTCACAAGGACGGACCTGTGAAATGCCAATGAAACATGAGTGAGATCCCAATCTGACAGTAATGAGTCAAATCTACATTTATCAGTGACCACAGCAAGTTATATTTCTTTAACATTTCTCCCAATTGTGCCTCAGTGCTTTAAAGGAGAGGGTCACTAAATGAGTAGAAAAGTGGATGAAGGGAGCAGCACAGCCAAAGAGAAAGGTTCATAGGAGGCTTCTGCAAGATGCAACAAGATGTAAGGTATTAAGGGGCAGGGTTGTACAGGGTGAGGAATTAGAAGAAAGGATTCATATTTATGTGGCAGCTTTATCACATCCTCAGGATGTTCCAGTGTGCTTTTAACTGATTTTCATTTTTAAAGTATAATTTTTAATTTTTAATTTTTAATTGGTATTATACAGACACAGTGGCTGACGGAGTGGTCTGCAATGGCAAAGTGAAGGACAAATGCTAATCTGCTGTTGTATAATTTTATGCTGGGAGCCAATGCAGCTCGGTGAGGTCAGAGGTGATCAGAGTATGGGCCATAAAGTTTTGCATTAGTTGTGGTTGGTTGCACAGAAGCAGGCTTTGACAAAGGGACGACATTGGTGCAATCCACTGCAGAAAATGATTTCCAATATGAGAATGTGAAAATGGAGACAGATTACAGGACGGGCCCATTAATCCCTACTTTTGCCACTTATTTCATGGGATGTAGGCATCCCTGGAAAGGCCAGCATTTATTGCCCACTTTTATTGTCGTCTTAAGCTACCTTCTTGCCACTGCAGCCCCTTTGCATGAAAGGATTTTCAGAGCATTTTGACACAAATAAGTGTTTAGCTAGACCATTTTAGACGGCAATTAAGAGAGTCAACCAGATTATGTGTGTCTGGAGTCACATATAAACCAGACCCAGTCAGAACGATACGCTTCCTTCCCTAAAGGGCATTAATAAACCAGTAGAATTTTTTAATGACAAGGTGGTAGTTTCATGGTCATGATTATTGATTCTAGCTTTTTATTCCAGATTTATTTCTTCAAATTCAGTTTTCCCAACTGCCATGATGGGATGTGAAATCATATCTCCAGATTATTAGTCCAGTAACATAATGACAATGTTACCTTACTCTTTCTGAAAATAATTTATCTACTCGAGCCATCTACAATAGCTAAATTGGGCATTTCCAAATTTTCATCTTCAAATAGAACGCTAAGAAAAATTCTGCCGCATAAATGTCTCCTTCAAAGGTCAAAATTAAATTCTCAATTTCCTTGAATTAGGTGCAGCCAATGGAACACGTTTAAATAACAGTGGGAGTTAATGGTGTACAGCCTGTGTCAGCATCTCAGAAACATGATTTAAAAATAAAATTTGCACATTTTCTTCCCTCATCCTCTTTTCCTTGCGTTTTAATTCCAGAAATACTTTACAAATGATTGTTCTTCACGGATGACCCAGAATGGTATTAACACATTATTTCAGTAGGAGGTGCATCATTGCAGAACAAAACCCTGCCCTCTTACAACAAACACCAAGCAGAGGTCACTGGATAGCAGGCAAAAGAGGAACACGTGGTAGTTTTAACTCTCCCTGCTCAGACAGCAAGAGCACAGGCACATTAGTGGGTACAAGCTCACAATAGCAGGAATCAAATCTGTGACCTTCCAGTTTATGTAGGTCCATTATACTGGTCTTAATAAACGAGCTAACGGGGAACGAGGAAAGACACCATAAACAACAACCTTTCAGATGATGACGAAGATATCATTACTATCGTCAGAACTTTTTCCTCGTCTACAGCACTCGTGTACTACATGTCTCGTTATCTTACCAACCGGTGCTACACATACGGCAGAATACTTGTAATCTGCTTCCATCAGGAGTGTATGAGGTGTGACGGTTTGTGTACATTGACTGAAGGTCACTGGGATTGTTTATTACCTCTCATAGTCAGTTCAACAACACAAGCCCATTGCCTCAGTCGCAACTCTTCCACTGATTAAACCAAATACACTAAAGCCTAGAAATTATGTTGTGCCATATTGTAGAAACCCTTAACATCACCATTAAAAATAGTACGGGAATCTGGTACTCTGTAAGCATTTGTAACAGTTTAATCTTTCAACACGGTAACACTGCAGTGTTTGGAAATACACAGATCCTTATGAACATGCGAATTAGGAGCAGAAGGCCATTCCATAGAATTCCTACGTGTAGAAGGAAGCCTTTCGGCCCATTCAAGTCCTTACCACCCCTCTGAAAGAGCATCCGACCTAGGCCCATTCCTCCACCCCACCTCTGTAACCCTACCTAACCTTTGGGCTGTGGGTGGAAACTGGAGCACCCGGAGGAAATGCACGCAGACTCGGAGAAAGTGCAAACTCCACAGAGTCAGTCACCCAAGGCCGGAATTGAATCCGGAACCCTGCCGTTGTGAGGCAGCAGTGCTAACCACTGTGTCATCATGCCGCCAAATTCGGCCCCTCAAGCCTGCTCTGCCATTCAATAAATCATAGTTGATCTAATTGTGGCATGAACTCCACCATGTATCCATGCCTGATACATTTTGATTGACAGGCAGAGTGTGACTGAATGCTCATCATTCACCAAAGATCAACACCACCCAGGACAGAGCAGTTTGACTGATCAGTGCCCCTGCGAGTGGTTTGAATAACCATTCCCTCCATCACTGGTGTAATGTTCCTGTTGTATCAACTGTCTATTGGATACAGTGCACCAAGCTTCCTTTGACAGCACCTCTCTGCACTGTGGCCTCTACCATGACGAAAGATGGCACCATCAAAATCATTGGAAGACCAGCACCTCAAAGATACCCTCTAAGTCACATACCAGCTTCACCTCATCATATACTGTCGGGCTTTCATTGTCACTGGGTCAAAACTGGAATTCCTAACCAACACAACATCATGGGAGAACCACCACCATAAGGACTGCAACAATTCAAGGTGAAAGCCCACCCCCAGCACTGTCTCAGGGGAACATGGCCATAAATGCAACCTTGCCATCATCACCCACTGCAAACAAACTGAAAAAAAACAAACATAAATATGCAACGTTATGAGAACAACTTTGTTAATTAAAAAAGCAATGCCCTTGAGAATTTGACTAAACAAGCGGTCAGCAAACATGAAATGATCACAAACTCAGGATTGACAGCTGAAAGTTAAGGCTTGAGAACTGGTGACCATCTTTTATAATTTTCCTAATCTCCAACACAGACCAGATGAATCAAAACTTTTTTCTAGTCTTACACAAGCTATGCTCTTTTTCATGGCTGAGCCAAGATCTTTCCCACACTTCTATTTGTCAATGTCAAAGTCTCCATTGAATATAAATGTTAAACAGTTCAGAGTGATAACTGGGCTTAGCAAACATACATTAGACCCAGTTACAACAATAAAATCCTGCAATGAGGTCATTTCTTGACAATGCATACAGGGCTTAAGATAATAGGAGCCTTTGAGTAAAATACTTCCACATTTCAGTTTTAGACTAAAAGCAGACACTGAATGGATTTGATCCCACTAAGTGACTCCATTTGTGCAATGTAGGGAGGTTGGCACAATAATCAACGCTCATCATTTATACCAGGAGTCTCAAATTACATTGAATAAGATACAAACCAGAAAAACGTATCTTAAGATAGGGCTGCTTATTACGATCCCAGACCAGACCCCAACAGTGGCTACGATACTGGACGAAACCCCAATATTTTAGTTTATTTTGTAAGATTGTGTGGAAAGAATATTTCGCTCCTGGAGTGATTGCACGAAGAAATAGGGATTTTGTATTTTATAACTAAAAACTTTATTATTCACACTATTAACTCTTTAACATCACACCCCAAAATAGCTTACAATTACGGCTTGAACAATTCCAGTAAATACCTTAATTACTATCTCTATTCCCAATTAAATAACAAGAAAGGAAAAACATACTGTTCTCAATCCATTCTGCATCCCAATGGCACAGAGTAATACTTGCTTTCCAGAACAGATTTGGCTCCAGTTAGAATCTCTGCATACACTGGCTGGATGTCTTCAAAAAGCTGTTTCAATTGGTTTGTTTTAGCTTCCCCCTTGTCCTCTGACAAGTCTGCACAGCTTTATTCTTTTTTTAAATTATCCTCCTCTGAGAGGAAAAGATCTTACTTGTGGACTCAGTGTTAGCCAGATCAGAACACAACTCAAGAAGCTTTCTCAAAAAGTCTGAATACTGGAGCTCCATCCAGCCATTACATCAACTCCCCAAGCTGGAAATACATTGGGCGGGATTCTCCGACCCCCGCCAGGTCGGTGAATCACCGGGTGGCGGCGTGAACCCCGCCCCTGCCGGCTGCCGAATTCGGCGGGGACCGGAATCATGCCGGTCGGCGGCGCTTGCAGCCACCCCCCCACCCCCGGCCACCCCGGCGTGTCTCCGACCCCGCCATCCTTTGCCAGTCCCGCCAGCGTAAATTAGACTAGGTCCCTTACCAGCGGGACCTGGCGGCGTGGGCATGCTCCGGATTCCTTGGGGGGGGGGGGGGGGCATGGGGCGATCTGGCTCTGGGGGGGGGTGCCCCCACGGTGGCCTGGTACGCGATTGGGGCCCACCGATCTGCGGGTGGGCCTGTGCCATGGGGGCACTCTTTTCCTATGCACCGGCCGTGCCAGCCTCCGCAATGGCCAACCCGTAGGTGAACCCCGCCGCGCATGCGCGGGGATGACGTCTTCTGACGCTCCCGCGCAGACTCGCACCAGCCGGCGGGGTCCCTTCGGCCCCGGCTGGCACACCGCCAAAGGCCTTCCACGCCGGCCGGCGGGGTGCAGACCACTCTGGCGCCGGCCTAGCCCCTGAAGGTGCAGAGGATTCCGCACATTTGGGGCGGCAAAACGCTGGAGTGGTTCACGCCACTCCGTCCCGCCCATTACCTCCCAGGGTCTCCCCCTAGTCAAACAACAATGCATTAGCCCAGGCCTTTTACTCTGGCCCCCCTGGACCATGAGCATCCCGGCCGCCACAGCGAAGCCCGCTGCCCGAGCATCCTGGCTGGCCCGGTACACAGGGCACTGGATGTAGCGGTCCACAATGGCATACAGGGCGTTCGTCACCGGTGCTCCAATGCCTCCGTCACCGGTGCACCAATGCCTCCGTGATGCCGGACAGGTTCCCGACTCGGCGCCTGGAATGACCCCGTGGCATAAAATTTCAGGGTCACCATAACCTTGACGGCCACGGGGAGAGAGTGTCCTCCCCCAGTGCCACACGGTGCCAGGTGTGTCATCAGGTGGCAGATATGGGTGACGGCTTCCCGGCTCATCCAGAGTCTCCTCCGGCATGCCCAATCCCCGAGGTCCTGGTACGACGAGCGGGGCCGGTACACACAGGGCCTCATCGAGCGTCTCCGTCTCCGTCACCGTAGCACCACCACCACCACCTCCTCCTCCTTGTCCTGTCGTGCAGGCGGCCCTCCAGCCAGGGCGGCTGCTACCTGCCCCTCTACAGCACACTCCTCTGCGGCAGCCTCCGCCGCCTCCCTGGCACGCTCGTGCTCCAGCTCCCCCAGAGCAACATGTAGAAGTGCGGTTCCGGCCACAGCGGCCAACATCGCTGGGTGATCAGCAAACATAACGGCCTGCAGGGTGTGGGGGGATAGACGACATGTCATCATTGCCCATACCCCCCCCCCCCCCCCCCGCAGCCAGGTGCCATGGGCTGCATGGTCGCGACTGTTGCCAACTGGCACATGGCCAGGCGGACACCCCCCCTTCAACCACCCCGGCACGTACCGTCCCCAAACATCCCACTCTCCTTCCCGGCACACACCCTCCCCAACCCACCCAATCTCCTCCCTGGCACGCACCTTCACCATCACTCGCCCTCCCCGGCATGCACCCTCCCCAAACCCCACCGCCCCCTCCTCCCCAGCACGCAACCTCCCCAACCCCCCCTCCTCCCCGGCACGCACCCTCCCCAATCCCCCCTCCTCCCCAGCACGCACCCTCTCCATCACGAGCCACCCCCCCCGTTCCCAGCACACACCCTCCCCAAAGCCACCCTGCTCCCCAGCACGCACCCTTCCCGATCCCCCCCCTCCTCCCCAGCACGCACCCTCCCCAATCCTCCCCCTCTCCATCACCCCCCCTCCTCCCCAGCCCCTCCCACCCCTCCCCAGCCCCTATCCTCCCCCACCCGGCGCACACACACTCAAACGGCTCTTGCGAACCCACCCACCCACCCCCCCCCCCCCCCCCCCCCCACCCACCCACCCCCCACCACCACCTGTGGCCACGCCGTCACTACTCCGGCGGCCCGCCTCCGCCGACCCCTTCCTCCGCCCCACAACAACTGGTTGACGCCGTTAAATAGGTGGTTTGATTTACGCCGGCGTGACCCGTGGTTACGTCAGCGGGAATTCGGCCCATTCAGCCTGGAGAATTGGGGCGGCCCTGGGTCACATTGCAGCACGCTGGTCCTCAACATTCTCCGGAGGGTGCACAGGACAATTCACATAGACGGGATTTTAAAAAAAAAAAATTTTTTAAATACATTTTTCAATAAAAAATTTGAATTTATACAACAATAACGCACCATAGTAAAATACCAAAAATAACAATAATATTAGCAATCATAAACATTTGCCCCACCTCCATGAACAACACAGCATTTTAACAACACAAATTAACATAATATTAAGTTACAGAATAGAAACTGCAATAAGGAACAACCCCCCCCCCCCCCCCCCCCCCCCCCCCCCCCCGGGTTACTGCTGTTATTGACCAAGGTACCTATCTTTGAGCCAGGAAGTCCAGAAAAGGCTGCCATCGTTTATAGAACCCTTGTATTGATCCTCTCAGGGCAAATTTGACCCTTTCCAATTTTATAAATCCCGCCATGTCACTGATCCAGGTCTCCACACTTGGGGGCCTCACATCCTTCCACTGTAGCAGGATCCTCCGCCGGGCTACTAGGGGCGCAAAGGCCAGGACACCGGCCTCTTTCGCCTCCTGCACTCCTGGCTCTACGGTAACTCCAAAAATCGCGAGTCCCCACCCTGGTTTGACCCTGGATCCAACCACCCTCGACACCGTCCTCGCCACCCCCTTCCAGAATTCTTCCAGTGCTGGGCATGCCCAGAACATATGGGCGTGGTTCGCTGGACTCCCCGAACATCTGGTGCACCTGTCCTCACCCCCAAAGAACCTACTCATCCTAGTCCCGGACATATGGGCCCGGTGCAGCACCTTAAATTGGATGAGACTAAGCCTCGCACATGAGGAGGAAGAGTTGACTCTCTCCAGGGCATCCGCCCAAGTCCCGTCCTCTATCTGCTCCCCAAGTTCCTCCTCCCATTTAGCCTTCAGCTCCTCCACTGACGACTCCTCCACCTCCTGCATTACCTTATAGATGTCAGACACCTTCCCCTCTCCGACCCACACCCCCGAAAGCACTCTGTCTATCGTCTCCCGCGAGGGCAGCAGAGGGAATCCCTGTACCTGTCGCCTAGCAAACGCCTTTACCTGCAAGTATCTGAACATGTTCCCTTGGGCAAGCCAAAATTATCTTCCAGTTCCCCCAGGCCCGCAAACCTCCCGCCAATAAACAGGTCCCTCAATTTGCTGATGCCCGCCCTTTGCCACCCCTTAAATCCCCCATCAGTATTCCCCGGGATGAACCGATGATTGCCACCCAGTGGAGCCTCCATCGAGCCCCCTGTTTCCCCCCCCAATGACGTCTCCATTGTCCCCAGATTCTTAGGGTCGCCGCCACCACCGGGCTCGTGGTAAACCTCTTAGGGGAGAGCGGCAACGGCGCCGTTACCATGGCACCCAGGCTCGTACCTCTACATGACGCCATCTCCATTCTTTTCCACGCCGCCCCTCCCCCCTCCATCACCCATTTACGCACCATTGACACATTGGCCGCCCAATAGTACCCCAGAAGGTTGGGCAGCGCCAGCCCGCCTCTATCCCTCCCTCGTTCCAGGAACACCCTCTTCACTCTCAGAGTCCCATGTGCCCACACAAAGCTCAAAATACTGCTAGTCACTCTCCTAAAGAAGGCCCTGGGGATAAAGATGGGCAGGCACTGAAAGAGGAACAAGAACCTCGGAAGCACCGTCATTTTGACGGACTGTACCCTCCCCGCCAACGACAATGGCAGTATGTCCCACCTCTTGAACTCCTCCCACCGGGTCCGCCACATACAGTAACAGGTCATCGGCATACAATGACACCCTATGTTCCTCCCCACCTCGCACCAAGCCTCTCCACCTCTCTGAATCCCTCAACGCCATCGCCAGCGGCTCGATTGCCAGTGCAAACAACAAGGGGGACAGGGGGCAACCCTGCCTGGTCCCTCAGTAAAGCTGGAAGTACTCCGACCTCCTCCCATTCGTGGCCACGCACACCATCGGGGCCTCATATAGCAGCCTTACCCATCTAATGAACCCTTCACCAAATCCAAACCTCCCCATCACCCCCCATAGGTACCCCCACTCCACTCTATCGAAGGCCTCCGCATCCAGCGCCACCACTATCTCTGCCTCCCCCTCAATCGCCGGCATCATGATGACATTCAACAATCTCCGCACATTCGTCTTCAGCTGCCTTCCCTTCACAAAACCTGTCTGGTCCTCGTGCACAACCCCTGGCACACAGTCCTCTATCCTGATGGCCAGGATTTTTGCCAGCACCTTAGCATCCACGTTGAGGAGAGATATGGGCCTGTATGAACCACACTGCTGGGGGTCCTTGTCCCTCTTTAAAATTAACGAGATCAGCGCCCGTAACATCATCGGGGGCAAAGTCCCCCCTTCCCACGCTTCATTGAGTGTCCGCACCAGCAAGGGGCCCACTAGGTCCACAAACTTTTTATAAAATTTCACCGGGAACCCATCCGGCCCCGGTGCCTTCCCTGACTGCATCTGCCCGATCCCCTTAACTAGCTCCTTCAGCTCAATCGGCGCACCCAACCCCTCCACCTTCTCCTCCTGCACCTTCGGGAAAGGAAGCCCGTCGAGGAACCTCTCCATTTCCCTCCTCTCCCCCGTTGGCTCCGACCGGTACAGTTCCCCGTAAAAGTCCTTGAAGACCTCATTCACTCCGCACCACATTCCCACTCTTGTATCTCACTCCAGCAATTTCCTTACCCGCATCCCGCTTGCGGAGCTGATGAGCCAGCATCCTACTCGCCTTTTCACCATGTTCGTACACTGCTCCTTGTGTCTTCCTCCACTGTGCCTCCGCCTTTCTACTGGTCAGCAAATCAAATTTAGCCTGCAGGCTGCGTCTCTCCGTCAACAGTCCCTCCTCTGGTGCCTCTGCATACCTCCTGTCTACCTCCAGTATCTTTCCCACCAGTCTATCCCTCTCGCTCCTCTCCCTGTGTCCACAAACTTTTTATAAAATTTCACCGGGAACCCATCCGGGTTCTCCACGAATCACTGCCTTCAGGGCTTCCCAGACCATCCCCACCTGAACCTCCCCCGTATCATTCACCTCGTGGTACCCCTCAATACTTGCCCGGACCCTCCTACACACCTCCTCCTCCGCCAGCAACCCCACATCCAACCGTCACAACGGGCGCTGGTCCCGCACCTCCCCCATCTCCAACTCTATCCAATGCGGAGCGTGGTCGGAGATTGCAATGGCCGAATACTCGGCCTTCTCCACTCTCGGAATCAGTCCCCTACTCACCACGAAGAAGTCTATCCAAGAGTAGACCCTATGTACGTGGGAGAAGAAAGAGTACTCGCATGCCCTCGGCCTCACAAACCTCCATGGATCCACCCCACCCATCTGGTCCATAAACTCTCTCAGTACCTTGGCCGCCGCCGGCCTCCTACCCGTCCTAGAGCTGGACGGATCCAGTGAAGGATCCAACACCCATGATCAGACCTCCCGCCTCCAGATACAGGACCCGTCCCAACATACGCCTCATAAAGCCCGCATCGTCCCAATTTGGGGCATACACACTAGCAAGTACCACCTTCTCTCCTTGTAGCCTGCCCCTAACCATAACATACCTATCCCCCTTATTCCCCACCACCTCCGATGCCTCAAACGACATATTTTTCCCCACCAGAATTGCCACTCCCCGGTTCTTCACATCCAACCCAGAGTGGAAAACCTACCCCACCCATCCCTTCCTCAGGCGGACCTGGTCCGCCACCTTCAGGTGGGTCTCCTGAAGCATTGCCACATCTGCCTTTAGCCCCTTCAGATGAGTAAGTACCCTTGACCGCTTCACCGGCCCATTCAATCCTCTCGCATTCCAGGTGACCAACCGGATCAGAGGGCATCCCGCCCCCCTCCCCCGTTGACTAGCCATAACCCGTCGACTGCCCGCCCCAGGCCAGCACCCCCTGCCCGACCCAGTTTCCACAGCGACAACACCTCACCTCTGTCCCCCCAGCCCCCACCAGCTCCTTCCTGACCCTACCAGCGGCAACCCGGTATTCCCCTTTCCCCCCCGCTCCCTTCCCCCCCAGGCTAGGAACCCTCCCAGCCGCGAACCATCCTCCATTGTACTTCCGTGGGTCAGCTAACTTCTGCTGACCCCGGAAACTCCCGCCAATAACCCGACCCCTCCCAAAGTGGGATCATCCCCCAATCTATCCCTCCTCCAGGCACCGCTCCAGCGCGGGGAAGAACCAGTTATGGCCCCGCCTCCCCCCCCCCGTCATATCGACGGGATTTTTTGGGGGCGCCGGAGAATTTCGCAGGGCGGCCGGGCGGGATTTACCCCGCCCCCCTGGTGATTCTCCGACCCGCCCGGGGGGGGGGGGGGGGGGGGGGTTGGAGAATCCCGCCCGTTGTCTCCCATGCAGTTTACTTTGAATAGTTCAATTCAAAGTTCTATTCTAAAGAATTAATATTTTTACATGTAAGAAAATTGAAGTAACAGGGTGTGTGGAAACGAGATAGTTCCTATGTTGCTCCTCATTAATGAAAACGATTCTCAAAAGTCACTGTTTAAAGAGGTGGATTTGGTGAAGATAAATCACATCCGATTTTGGTGAGGATAAATTACATCCGATTTTCTTC
This sequence comes from Scyliorhinus canicula, assembly GCF_902713615.1. Classification (NCBI taxonomy): domain Eukaryota; kingdom Metazoa; phylum Chordata; class Chondrichthyes; order Carcharhiniformes; family Scyliorhinidae; genus Scyliorhinus; species Scyliorhinus canicula. The sequence goes on along the minus strand of NC_052151.1, from coordinate 26,378,969 downwards.
ACCCCTGGGATAAAACACATGGTCAGGAAAGAATCGGATTGCTAACTACAGGAAACAATTTTTTTTAACCATATTTTAAATCAGTGATTAGACCAGAGAACTGGTGTACGCTAAATCAAAGCACTTAAAGAACAAATGCAAATATTTTTGGTAGTGGTGGGTTGATGTACCCATCAAGGGTGTAATGCGTCATTCAGTCCATCTCGGACATCCTGACAGATTCTAGTCAGCAGATGTAGAGCTTTACATTCATGAGGATCTTGTCTCGGGCCAGTGGAGGGAGTTGAAGAAGCAGAAAAGCAGGAATTGGCATTGTATAAGCACATGTATTCTAGAAGTGAGTGAAACCCTGCTAGGGGAAAAAGCTAAAATAGCCACTCACGCATTTACTAGCAGTGCTTGCACAGCGTCACTGACAGCAGCTGAGGAACAACCATATTGCTCCCCTCCCACAACCTAAGTCTGCGAAATGGTACATGATCATCTTTCTCCAAAAGGAAATGACTCAAAAATAATTAAAAGGCAAACGAGGTGCAAATGGTAAAAATATATCAATGAATGTGAAGCACAAGATTATCAGAAGGACAAACAGTAAGTAATGTAAATAGTTACTGTTGAAATGGAAACAACAGGTATCCAGCAAGACGATTACAATCAATTGGCTCTGACGTAAACAAAGTGAACTATTTCCTACAGTGAAAGACAATAGAAAAGACCAAACCCTTCAAACCACAACAGTTTTACACAGAGAAACGCGACGGATTTCCTCGTGTTCTTGGCCAGCCCTGCCGTATCTACAGATGCCTTTTGAAATAGCTCTACAAAATAAAAAGTGCGTTCCTGGTGAAACGAAAGGTTTGTTTGAAGCTAAGTTCATGCTCGCTCACTCATGCTTCACTCTAAAATACCATTAAGAACACAGCAGCAACCCACCCACCCCCTCCAAACCAAGGATGTGATTCCCTTCAATTGATAAATGTTGTGAAAAGAGTTTTCACTTCTAACCTTTCAACTAGATTAACATAGTTAATGAAATGAAAATCACTTATTGTCACAAGTAGGCTTCAAATGAAGTTACTGTGAAAAGCCCTTAGTCGCCACATTCCGCCGCCTGTTCGGGGAGGCTGGTACGGGAATTGAACCCGCGCTGCTGGCCTTCGTCTGCTTTACAAGCTAGCTATTTAGCCCACTGTGCTAAACCAGCCCATTTAAGCAAACACAAATGAACACTGCAGTGCTATTGAGCTGCATTTTAATTGGATTGCTGGAGCATGGTGCCTGTATGCTAACTTTCAACATTTGCGCTTCTACACCTAGCTTTGTTACCCTGGCCCACCTTTGTGAGTCAATGATTCTTGGTGCCAGGTAATGGGATCAAGACTTACTGGAGAGAATGTGGATATTCCTTCCCTCTGTATGAAAAGAGAGAGAGAACACATGTCTTTACCATCCCACTGTATTAAGGGAGAGAGAGTGGATCTCCCACCCCTCGGTGCCAAAAGCAGGTATCCCATAACATCGAGAAAAATTACTGTGGCATCACAAGGCAAATTGAACACACCCCCATCAGTGGAGTCATAGTGACACAGTCCAGAATATCTCGCAGCCCAAGGAACTGGGAAAAAGTCATCCTCTCTTTCTCATTATCTCCCTTCCCTCCTCTCTTCCTCCATATTTCTACAGCTACTGGTTACACTCTAGAATTTCACCAATGGAGCATCTCCTCATTCTCTTTTTTTTTCAAATGACTTTAGAGCACCTAATTCATTTTTTCCAATTAAGGGGCAATTTAGCGTGGCCAATCCACCGACCTTGCACATCTTTGGGTTACCTCCTCATTCTCAACAATGAGGATTGACAGTCCCATAGTATTCAGGGAGCATCAGTTCCCTGCCCAGACTGCTAATTGTCTGATGTCCACTAAATAATGAGCAACTGTAGAAACCATAGCTTCGCCATTAGCCTACCCACTAACTCAATGCAAACTTGGGGCCATATCAGGGAGCTTCCCTCATCTCTCTACCATATCCAGCGGTGAATTTACAAACCAAATGATCAGAAAATATTTTTTTCAAAGTATATTCCCCTAATTCTAACATTACTCACATCATTGCATGACTTATCAGACATAAGAATGGCTAGACAAAAAATGATCAAGGTCAATCCAGTTCACCATTCATCATGTAGTACAATGATAATGAAATTCTTAACTAATCATGACTGTTAATCAGTCTACAACAGAGCCAGACATGAAGCAAAGGAAACACCCGTGTTGGGAATTTTTCTGCATTGAATATCAGTTGCCAGCTACCTGACCAATTCCCAAATATATTCAAATCCTGCGCGAGTTTAACCTGTTCAGCTTTGGAACTTTCTGCCTTCATCGGATTTGTATACTTTGCTACTTAAACCATTATGCTTGTGACTCAGAGCAACAGATCATTTATGAGGATAGCAAACAAAATATACGCTAAAAACCTGGCCAAAACATTGTATAATTTCAAGAAAGAATTAGATGTAGCTCTTGGGGCTAAAGGGATCAAGAGATAGGGGGGTGGATCAAAATATTGAACTTGATGATCAGTCATGATCATAATGAAGGGCAGCGCAAGCTCGAAGGGCCAAATGGCCTCCTGCTTCTATTTTCTATGTTTCCCCATGATGGATGTCAAACTCACTGACCTGAGTCACATTTGCTCTCTTTATTTGGATGTAGGGATAACAGCAGTCTTTCTCCAGTCCCCAGGCATTTCTCAGTGATTTCTGGAAGGTTTCTACCCACCTTGCTGCTACGTCCTGCTTCTAATTTGTACGTTTTGTATGTACCTTAAGCTGGCACGGCTGTTCAGCAGCCACCTGGTAGCAATGTGAAGGGTGCTGCAGCTCACCTCCACAACACCCTCTAGTTCCCTTTCCAGTTGCCAAACAAATTGTCTCCTCCTTGATAAAAACTGAGGCAAAGAAAGCTTAGTGTTTTTGCAGCATGTGGGGCATACCGATAGTAATAATTAATACAAGTATTGACTTACTTTGATTTGCTCTTGGCAACTGTGATGATCCAGCAGGTTCAATTTTAAAAAAAGGAAAAAAGAACATTAGTTCACTTATATGTACTCAGCTTCAGAGTGCTGCATTATAATTTAAACAAATCAGTAACATAATAAAATAGCCATTTCCGAAATCCAATATGCCCCACCCCATAAACCTACTACCAGGACACCTCAGGAAAATTCACTGTATTTTTAAAGCATCAATGAGAATTCACACAATTCCCTGGTATATTTTTGACTCATGAAATTAATCACAAATTAGACCATTCCTTTGCAAACAATTTGTTACAGTCGCCCTCTGGCTTGAAAGACACTCAAAAAACTGGAATAAAATGAAAGGATTGGTGCTGCCATGAGCACTAGTGCACTTAACACAGAATATTAGCATCACCTAGTGATAGGAACAGAGTCTTAGAGCAGGAGAGCTCTTACGATACACTTGAACCTTGTGCTGAAAGCACTGCAGGCAGAGCAGCAAGGCCAAGCGTGCCGCAGACAGAGCAGCGGGCCGAGAGCGGTGTCTGCGCGATCAGAATATACTTCCCATGCTGGTTATCCTGAAAAGATAAAGATGACAAATGCCTGAACTTATTACTACTTAAACATGTATCAATTTGGCTCAGCTGGTAGCACACTTGCCTCGAAGTCAAAGACTATTGTTTCTAGCCCTGTTCCAGGATAGAATTGAATCTGGACCATTCCTCAGTGTATCACTGGGAGAATGTTCCATTGTTGGGTCTACCTGTTCTCGCAAAGATAAAAGGATGACTCATATATAAAAAGAGGGAGAAAAATAGCAAGAAATATAAAAACAGACAGTAAAAGTTTCTACACGTATATAAAAAGGAAAAGTGTAGCGAAAGTGAGCGTTGGTCACTTAGAGGGCAAGATTGGGGAATTAATAACAGGAAACAAGGAAATGGCAGAGACTTTGAACAAATATTTTGTATCTGTCTTCACAGTAGACGATGCAAAGACCATCCCAAGAACATAAGAAACGCAGGGAGCAAAAGTGAAGGAGGAACTTAAAACAATCACAATCACTAGAGAAAAGGTACGAGAAAAACTAATGGGATTAAAGGCTGACAGGTGCCCTGATCCTGATGGCCTACATCCTAGGGTATTAAAGGGAGGTGGCGGCAGAGAATACACTGATTGTAATCTTCCAAAATTCCTTAGATTCCAGGGATTTCCCAGTGGATTGTGCTTGTGCAAAGCCATCTTCAATACACGTGTTGTGTGTATAAAGCTGCATCAGTACCTGTACTTATTTAAAGCCTCATTTAGTAACTGGTATGTATGTATGCAGAAGTGTAAGGTATGTGTGCTTGTGTTGAAAGTCACCACCAGTACGTGTGCTTCTGTTGAAAGATACCTTCAGTATGTAAAATGAAAATCACTTACTGTCACAAGTGGCTGCTTATCAGGGGCTGTTTAACTCAATCAGGGGCTGTGTAGCTCCCTGGGCTAAATCGCTGGCTTTGACAGCAGACCAAAGCAAGCCAGCAGCACGGTTCGATTCCTGTAACAGCCTCCCCGAACAGGCGGCGGAATGTGGCGACTAGGGGCTTTTCACGGTAACTTCAATTGAAGCCTACTCGTGACAATAAGCGATAGGGGCTGGTTTAGCTCACTGAGCTAAATCGCTGGCTTTTCAAGCAGGCCAGTAGCACGGTTCGATTCCCGTATCAGCCTCCCCGGACAGGCACCGGAATGTGGCGACTAGGGGCTTTTCACAGTAACTTCATTGAAGCCTACTCGTGACAATAAGCGATTTTCATTTCATTTTTCATTTTCAAGTAGGCTTCAAATGAAGTAACTGTGAGAAGCCCCTAGTCACCACATTCCGGCACCTGTTCGGGGAGGCTGGTACAGGAATTGAACTGTGCTGCTGGCCTGCCTTGGTCTGCTTTCAAAGCCAACGATGTAGCCCTGTGCTAAACCAGCCCCCTATGTCTACATGTGTTTAAAGTCACCACCAGTACATGTGCTTGTGTCGAAAACTACTTTCAGTACTATCATGTGAGAGTACCTTTAAGAAATGGGTGTTTAAGAAATGTACCTTTAAGAAATGGGTGTTTATCAGTGATGTCAGAGGGTGGGTGGAGTTGGGCGGTCTGTCTGCTTTTTACTTTTGGGATTTTAGGCCGTTTGCTGCAGGGTGCGTTTTAGTTTCGTTTTCAGAGCTGGATAGCTGCAGTCACAGCCAGAAAGGGTATTAGTCTCTCTCTCTGTAATCTAAAAACTGTAAATCGATCCTTTGGTGATTTAAAACTAATAACTGCTTTCAGTAGTTACTTTAACCTGATGGGCTTCTGTTAAAAGTTATTTTTTAAGTCTTATGTATGTTAAAAGGACAGCTTAAGGATTACGTAGTGTTGTATTCTTTGGGGGTTGTATTTGAATTGATGGTTGCTGAAATGTTCACTATATTTTAAAAAGGTTAACTTGAGTTCATAGAATAAACATTATTTTGCTTTAAATAATACTTTTCCATTTCTGCTGCACCACACCTGTATAGTGAGCCGTGTGGTCCCCATACCACAATCTATTAATAAGTTGTGGGTCAGCTGAACTCCATGACACACTTTCGGGCTCTCTAAACCCTGGCCCATAACAGTACGTGTGCACGTGTTCAAAGTCACCACCAGTACGTGTGCTTGCATAAAACCACCTTCAGAATGTGTACTGGGTTCCATGGAAATCCTCAGAAACAATTAGAGGGAGAGGCAATAAAATTAGTCTTAATTTCAATAAGGGTGCACTGTAACCATATTATAGTGTTCTTTTGAATTTTGTCACTTGATTTGCACTCCAGATTAGTGCGAGTTAGTGTGAAGCTAAAGCACGTGGCACTGACGCACCATAACTGAACTGTCATCTTTTCTTCCGCGTGAGTTTTGTAAATATAATAAATACTGCCATATCCACATGGAGAAATAAAATCAGGGATCAATTTTTTGTAATGTTTAAGAGCGAAAAACGTTGGAGTTAACATTTTAGGTTGACGGCCCTTCATCAGAACTCAGCCACAAGTTCTGATGAAGGGTCACTTGATCTGAAATAACTGTTTCTCACAACAGATGCTACGTGACTTGCTGGATTTTTCCAGCTGTATTGGTTTTGATTTTGGAGATCCAGCATCGATAGTATTTTGCTTTTGTCTTTATGTTAAACATTTCTGCCTGCTTAAGCCAGCTCAGCAGCAGCACTGCTAAAGGCCCGAGACTGGGCTGTCTATGGGCCTTGTTGACTGCTGGAAGAATGTCAGATACAGATGGGGTAAGGAAGTACTTTTATTTCCATTTGCCTGTTCTGAAGTTCAGTATGAAAACTGGAAATCACCCCACATTCCTGCCCCAAATAACACTCAGTCATTTTTTGGGAGAATCGCACCCAGGGATCAAATTGCTTGAATTGCATTTTAAATGTTTCCATCTTGCTAATGCATTCACCAAATTTCCAAGTATTGTATGGGGAGGAATCCCAGCAAAACTGTGTCTTTGGCTGCAACTATCCAGCAAGTTACCAGCCACTGTTTTCAGTTTCCGTTGGCTGAATATTTGTTTGAGCCACAAAAGCTGAATGGTAATCATTTGGTTAGATACACGTCTTTCCAAAAAATGATGGCTCATCCTCCACGATTTCAACCTTCAGCCAAATTCCTCTCGCCCTTGACCTCTGTCTCCCTCAATTAGTTTCACTGTCTGTATGAACTTTGCCACCCATATCCATCCCTTGACCTTAACATTGTGGAGGGCCTTGCCACTCCTGAGGTCTCACATCACTGACAAGCCTCATCCACCAACTCCTTCATGTCTGTATTGGAATATACATTATGTGAGAGAAGGCCTTGAGTGGACCTGGAACCTTCAACTTTCCGGCAAAGAGGTCAAAATGCTGCCAAATGAGCCAATTAGATACTCAAGTACAGCCTATGGGAGTGACTCATCCTCTAGCCTCAGCTACTGGTAGGTGGTGGTCTGAACCTAGCAAGATTCATACCCTCACAAACATACACATGGTCATTACAACCACTGAAAAGGTGTTGTACAGCTAGGACAATTGGTTATGGTAGCCGTGAGATGATTTTATGGGCTGATTAACCTGAGCGATTGTTGAGTTGACATCCCACCATGGCAAGCTAAAACTGAATGAAATAAATCTGGTCATGTGTGGGTCAGCACCAGAGAAAAAGAACTGTGAAAGCTTCCCAGATTGTCATAAAAACCTAATTGGTTCACTTATATCCTTCGGCAACCGGACCTGGTCTGACTGAGATGTGACTCCAGTCCCACACTACACAGATGATTCTTAACACATGCCGAGCAATTCAGGGCAATAAACACTGCCTTGTCCACCCGCTAGAGCAATACTATCTGTGGATCAGACTTTTCTCAAAAGTGTCAGTTCTATGCAACTATCCTGCAAGTTACTAGCCACTGTTTTCAGTTTCCGTTGGCTGAATATTTGTTTGAGCCACAAAAGCTGAATGGTAATCATTTGGTTAGATACATGTCTTTCCAAAAAATGATGGCTCATCCTCCACGATTTCAACCTTCAGCCAAATTCCTCTTGCCCTTGACCTCTGTCTCCCTCAATTAGTTTCACTGTCTGCATGAACTTTGCCACCCATATCCATCCCTTGACCTTAACATTGTGGAGGGCCTTGCCACTCCTGAGGTCTCACATCACTGACAAGCCTCATCCACCAACTCCTTCGTGTCTGTATTGGAATATACATTATGTGAGAGAAGGCCTTGAGTGGACCCCCCCCCCCCCCCCCCCACCCCCACTTCCTCCAGTCTCCCCTACCATTTATTATCAAGTGGCTCAAATCACATCTTGCAACTGGAGATTGACAGGAGTAAATACATCTGCCCATTCTGGGACCGGGTGCATTATGCAGTCTCAGCAAAGTATTTTAAAAAGTCCTAGAGCTTATATTCTTGCTATGTTTGTTGACTTAATAACATATCATCTCTTGCTGTATAACTTAAAAAACATGGGCGGATTTACTGCTCTCCCTGCAGTGTGTTTCCTGCCATTGTCTGGATCCCGCTACTGTCAATGGGGTTTTTTGTTCGATACACCCCCCCGTCACGGGTTTCCAGGAAAATCCCGGCAACGAGAACAGCCTGAAAATTCAGGACCACGTGTGTAAAGTGGTAAAATAATTCATTAGAGTAAATACAGAGAAGTTATTTCTTCTGTTCCTCCCCAGGACAAGTGGACACAATCTTAAATTAGAACTAGGTCATTTAGGAGTCAAATAAAGAAGCACTTCTCACTCAAAAGGAAATGGAAATTGGAATTCTTCCTCCATCTGGCTGCTGGGGCAGTTGACATTTTCAAGAGTGAGATGGACAGATTTTGATTTGGTAATGATAGTAATATAATAATCTTTATTGTCACAAATAGACTTACATTAACACTGCAATGAAGTTACTGTGAAAGCCCCTAGTAGCTACATTCCAACGTCTGTTCGGGTACACAGAGGGAGAATTCAGAATGTCCTAATTACCAACAGCACGTCTTTCGGGACTTGTGGGAGGAAACCGGAGCACCCAGAGGAAACCCACACAGACACGGGGAGAACATGCAGACTCCGCACAGACAGTGACCCAAGCTGGAATTGAACCTGGGACCCTGGCTCTGTGAAGCAACATTGCTAACCAATGTGCTACCTTACCACCAAGGGCAAAGGCAGGCAAATGGAGCTGATGTGCAGATCAAATAGGATCTGATTAAATGGCAGAACAGGGTCAAGGTGTTGAATGGCTACCTCCTGTTCCTATGCAATTCTGCAACAACAGCAGTACGATCCTGAAGGCAGGTGACAATAGGTCACCACAAGTGTCAATATTTGCAGCCGATTCCCTCTCCACTGGGATAGGAGGGAAGCAAACTGCCCTGTATCAGCCATTGGTTCTCCGCAAAGTGCCCTGTTATATGGGGAGGCAATTGGCAATCACTGGCTATTTCTAGGGCAGCATGTTGGCGCAGTGGTTAGCACTGCTACCTCACGACGCTGAAGACCCCGGGTTCGATCAAGGCCTGGGTCACTGTCCGTAGGAGTTTGAACATTTTCTCAGTGTCTCACCCCCACAACCCAAATAAATGTTGGATTTTACGTGTTGGACTTTAACCTGGTGTTGTAAGACTTCTTACGGTGCCCAAACAAATGAAGTGAAATGAAATGAAATGAAAATCGCTTATTGTCACGAGTAGGCTTCAATGAAGTTACTGTGAAAAGCCCCTAGTCGCCACATTCCGGCGCCTGTCCGGGGAGGCTGTTACGGGAATCGAACCGTGCTGCTGGCCTGCTTGGTCTGCTTTCAAAGCCAGCGATTTAGCCCTGTGCTAAACAGCCCCTGTGCAGGGTAGGTGAATTGGCCATGCTAAATTGCCCCTTAATTCGAAAAAAAATACCTGGGTACTCTAAATTTATACTTTTTTTTAAAATCACTGCGTGTTTCTTAGCAGAAATGCCAAGATTTACACCTCAAAATTTTTTTTTTTAAATGTTGTTTTGCAAAATACGATGCGTGCAGTGCTATGAATTTACATTTCCCATGTAAAATCATATTGCAAACAGCATTAACATTACTATTGATGCATACATAGATTTTCACAAATGCAAAGGAAACACAACAGGCTCAGTCCTCAGGAACTCCATTTGCAGGTTAAACAAGCAGCATGTGCGTCACTCAAACTAACAGCAGCCCCTCTGGCTGAGTTCAGCCTTGACGAGCACAGAGTGCTAACACAACAGGTACAGTCTCTGAAGCATGTCAAAAGCTACCTGCTTCATAATCACACAGAAAGATCCAGTGAATCAGGAGGCCTCTTCAGTTAAGTGGAACCATTTCTTTAAATTTGTTTTGCTATCAAAGTAAATCACCTCTCGGTTTGGTTTCTGCCTCAGTTCTTGGCCTTAGGCAGGCACGTACATACTTGTGCTTGAATGGTATAGATACGGCATCTGGGTTTCAGCCGATCTATTCGGGAGGATATCAGTGGAAAAACTGCAACCTAAAATTGCAAACTGTTTAAATGCAACAAGCATCTCCTCTCCTGGAGTGACATTGCCGGATGAAGATGTTAGAATCACAACATTTTATATCATTTTGTGTTTTCCTTTTTTTAAAAAGGATTGTGGACAGGGAGGAGTATTTTGTTAGCAAACATGTACTTCCCACATTTCTCCCTGATAGTCTGGGTGAAATGAGTGATTCAGTGGGTTAGTGGACAGTTCTCTCAGTTTTTGGACTGAACTGGTTTCAAGTCCAAGCTGGTGGATCAAAGCATCTCTTTCGTCGAGTGATTTTCCATGTCCTCTGCAAAATGAGCTTCAGCAATCTTAACCAATTCCCCATTGGTTATCAGCTTGCAGCACAGTTAAGGCTCATTGAGACATCAAATTGTCCATCTCCAGGCAGAAGGACGGTCAGTGCTGAGAAATAAATTTCCCCTCGTATACTGTAGTATGGCTGGGGGGTTCAATCTTCAGGCCCAAAACCCAGATAACTCGAGCAACATTTGCACTTTGATTTGATATTCACTGCTTAATCCTGGATGAATTTTGTAAGTGTGAATAAACTTTACGTCATGGCACCAGATTGGTAAATATCAGTAAACTGTAATGCAAGCAGTTTAACGGGAACAAAGTTTCAGCATTATACGAGTCCCCAAGGCCTCCATGCTAAGCACTTGCACTGGTCTTTATCACAGAAAGCTTGGACACCTCCACTGTAAGGGTCAACCTTCTGAAGCAACAATATTGGAACAGTGGCAGGAAGGAGCTTTACTCTAATTGTTCCAAATCTATCCAGTGGTGTATATAAAATGGACACTTGAAGTAGGAAAGTGCCCCAATTCCCTGTCTCAGCATCACTGTTATTTTATATATATTACCATGAATACATATCTCAATCATAGAATCGACGTCACGGAGACAGGCCCTTCAGCCCAAACTGGTCCATGCCAACCAAAAAGCCCATCTAAGCTAACCCAATGTGCCTGCATTTGGCCCATATCCCTCTGAACCTTTCCTATCCATGTATCTGTCCAAATGCCTTTTAAATGTTGTCAATGTCCCTGCATCAACCACTTCCTCCGGCAGCTCATTCCACATACGTACCATCCTCGGTGTAAAACATTGCTCCTCAGGTTCCCATTAATTCTTGACTCTCAAGGTAAACCTAGTTAAATCTAGTTCTCGATTCCCCAACCCTGAGAAAAAGATTCTGAGTGCGTTCACCCTATCCATGCCTCATGATCATATACACCTCTATAAGATCACCCCTCAGTCTCCTAAGCTACAAAGAAAAAAGTCCTTGCCTGTCCAATCTCTCCCTATAACTCAGTCCCTTGATCCCTGGCAACGTCCTTGTAAATCTCTTCTGCATTCTCTCCAAATTAATAACATCTTTCCTATAGCAGGCGACCAAAACTGAACACAATACTCGAGGTGCGACCTCACCAACGTCCTGTACAACTGCAACATAACTTCCCAACCTCTATACTCAGTGCCCTGACTGATGAATGCCAGCATGCCAAAATCTTTCTTCACTGCCCCATCTATCTGTGACTCCACCTTTAGAGAACCATGCACCTGAACTCCAAGGTCCCTCTGTTTCACGATACTCCCTAAGGTCCTATCATTCACCGTGAAAGTCCTACCTTGATTTGACTTTCCAAAATGCAACACTTCACACTTATCTGTATGGGCGGCACAGTAGTACAGTGTTAGCACTGTTGCTTCACAGCGGCAGGGACCCGGGTTCGATTCCCAGCTTGGGTCACTATCGGTGCGGACTCTGTACGATCACCCCGTGTCTGCATGGGTTTTCTCCGAGTGCTCCGGTTTCCTCCCACTTGTCCCGAAAGATGTACTTGTTAGGTGAACGTGCTCCGGTTTCCTCCCACAAGTCCTGAAAGACGTGCTTGTTAGGTGAATTGGACATTCTGAATTCTCCCTTCGTGTACCCGAACAGGAGCCGGAGTGTGGCGACTAGGGGATTTTCACAGTAACTTCATTGCAGTGTTAAAGTAATCCTACTTGTGACACGAATAAAGATGATTATTATGAACTCCATTTGCAATTTCTCGTCCCACTTCCCCAGCTGATCAGATCCTGCTGCAATTTTTGATAACCTTCCTCACTGTCTACAATACCACCTATTTTACTGTCATCGGCAAACTTACTGATCATGTCTTGTACATTCTCATCCAAATTGTTGATATAGATAACAAACAGCAATGGGCCCAGCACTGACCCGAGGCACACCACTAGTCACAGGCCTCCAATCCGACAAGCATCCTTCCACTATTACCCTCTGCTTCCTACCATCAAATCAATTGTATATCCAATTTGCCAGCTCTGCCAGGATTCCATGTGATCTAACCGTCCAGAGCAGCTTACCATGTGGAACTTTATCAAAGGCCTTACTGAAGTCCATGTAGACTTTGTCTACCTTCCTGGTCACTTCATCAAAGAACTGTAATAAATATGTATGGCATGATCTCCCATGCACAAAGCCCTACTGACTACTCCTAATCAAACCCTGTCTTTCCAAATGCCTGTATACCTTATCCCTCAGAATCCTCTCAGATAACTTACCCACCACAGATGTTAGGCTTACCGGTCTATAATTCCTAGGCTTTTCTTTGCAGCACTTCTTAAATAAGAGCATATTTGCTACCCTCCAGTCTTCTGGTACCTCATCCATGACTAACGATGATGCAGATATCTCAGCCAGGGCTTCCACAATTTCTTCTCTAGCCTCACGTAGTGTTCTTGGATATAGCTGGTCAAGGCCAGGAGATTTATCTACCTTCATACATTTTAATACGTCCATCACCTCCTCTACTGTAATGCAAACTGTCCCCGATATATCGCCACTAACTTTCCCAGGTTCCCAAGTTCTCATGTCTTTCTCCACACAGAGGAGAAATATTCATTGAGAACTTCGCCCATCTCCTGCGGTTCCACACATATGTGTCCACTTTCGACTTTGAGGGGTCCTATTCTCTCTCAAGTTATTCTATTTCCTTTAATATATTTAAAGAATCCCTTTGGATTCACCTTAATCCTCTCAGCCAAAGCTATCTCCTGCCCCCTTTTTGCTTCTTGAGTGTAATCTTGTATCCCTTGTGTACCTTCAGGGAATCCTTGATTCCAGCTGCTTATACCCGAGCCATGCCTCCTTCTTTTTCCTGGCCAAAATTTAAATGCTTTGTCATTCAGGGTTCCCTACTCCTCCCAACCTTGCCCTTGACCCTAAAAAGGAACAAGTAGACCCTGAACTCTAGCTATTTCACTTTTAAAGGTCTCCCACCTGCCGGAGATCCATTTGCCCTTGTAAGCTCCTGCCTAATTCCATCAAAATTTGCCTTGCCCCAATTTAGAACTTGCACCTGTGAACCAGTTTTGTCCCTTTCCAAAACTATTTTAAAATTAATAGAACTATCGTCACTGGTCCCAAAGTGGTCCCTCACCGTCACCTCAGTCACTTGCCCTGCCCTATTTCCTAAGAGTAGGTCAAGCTTTGCCCTTCCCACATACTGCCCGAGGAAACTTTCCGAAACACACTTAACAAATTCCACCTCATCTAAGCCCTTAACACTATGGTAGTCCCGGTCTATGTTAGGAAAATTAAAATCCCCGACTATGACGACCCTATTACTCCTGCAAGTCTCCCCAATCTCCCTGCATATTGGTTCTTCTAATTCCCGTTGACTATTTGGGGGCCTATAGTACAACCCCAATAAGGTCACCATCCCCTTTTTATTCCTTAATTCCACCCACAAAGCCTCGCTGGATGATCCCTCGGTTATTTCATCTCTGACTACTGCCGTGAGGCTCCCCTTAATCAAAATGTTTGCTGAATGTATAATGATGTCCCTTTAAGTACCTTGGGGTAGAGGACGTGCTACATTTAATCCCCATTTAAATACAGCACACCCAAGGCGGAGTCCTAAAATATTCTATTCCTAAAGGTAAAAGCAGGAAAAGCGAGAAAGGCAAGGCAGCATCTTGGAGAGCAAGATTAATTGACGCTTCAGAAGAGTTACCACGAGAAAGGCATTATATAAAGACAAGTTGTTTTTGCATTGCAGTGAAGGGTTATGCCCTAAATATCAATCGCTCTCTTTCAGATATTAACGAACCTATGCCAGAGATTGGTGATCGAAGAGAAGAGGATACAGGAGGAAGTTGGGGAAACCAGGGATGAGGGATAAGAACCTCTGTGGAAGATAATTAATAACACAGACTATTTGGACCGAACACCTAGAAAATATTTCCAGTCTTCACAGCTTGAAGGTTCCTCTCCAAACCACAAATCATCCTGACTGGGAACTACACCGCTGTTCCTTCATTGTCTCTGGGTCAAAATCCTGGAACTCCCCTTCAAAGAGCACTGTGGGTGTACATACACCACATGGACTGCAGTGTTCGCCACCCACTTCTCAAGGGATGGGCAATAAATGCTGCCCTAGCCAGCGACGTTCCACATTCCGTGTAGAAATAAAATATTTCAAAGTTTCCAGCATCTTTCTTTTCATCTTTATCCTCAAGTGTTCCCAATAAATATCTAATTTCTCCCATTTACAAATGCTTTGAAGATTCTGGTTGCGCCGCTGCCTTCATTTTATAACACACAAACTCCCAAAACCTTGTGAAAAAAAACAGCCATTCTTAACTTGGCTCTCAGCTAACCCCACCACTACCAGCAGCTGTTTGTGGCTTTTGGCACAACATTGACGAGCTGGGAATGAGAATGGAGTGCCGGGAACAGGATTAGATGGAGAAATATCATATATCCACATCCCAGCCTCAGCACTTGGAAGGACTCATTCTACGTGGGCCAGCTTTGTTTTACACAACCATTTTAACTTGCAACTTTGGACCCCAATTGCAAACAGATAGCAGGAGGGATATAATTCCCACAAGACACACATGAATAAGACCATTTAAAAGCTGTATTCCCTGAAAAATTGGTTTCGGATTTTGTTTCCAAAAAATGGTTAAAAAAAGAATCTGATGTCATCGAGCCAATTGAGAGATAATGCAAAGCATATTTAATGTTTGCTTATGTTTCAGTAAAATCTTATTTTCCAAATCGCTAAGGATAGTAGGGAAATTCAGAACAGCTTAGCTGCAGATTTGCCTGCGTTTGTGATGTTTTCTCATTAGACGTGCACCAATCATTACAACGACTGGGGCACCAGTATTTTTGGCGTGCCCTCAGTCACGTCTCTAAAATACGCCACAGCCAAAATCCAAAGTTTCCTCTGTGATTCCTGCTGTAAAATATCTCAACCTGGTTGATCTCAACCATCAAGTACTCATCAGCAAGAATGAATGGACTTGCATTCATATGGCACCTGCCGTGTCCCCAGGTCCCAAAACACTGCATCCAATGAATTTATTTTCAAGTGTAGTCACTGTCGCGAGTTCCCACGAACAGCGAATGAAACAAATGGTCAGATTAAGCAGTATTGGAAGGATGAATATTGGCTAAAAGAGCAGATCAACACTCCTACTCCTCTTCAAAGTGCTCTGGGTTTTTCCACATCGCCTGGACAGGCAGATTTCATAGAATCATAGAATTTACAGTGCAGCAGGAGGCCATTCGGACCATCGGCTTTGAACCGGCTCTTGGAAAGAGCACTCTACTTAAGGTTACGCCTCCACCCTATCCTTGTAACCCAGTAACCCCACCTAACATTTTGGGCACTAAGGGGCAATTTGTCATGACCAATCCACCTAACCTGCACACCTTTGGACTGTGGGAGGAAACTGGAGCACCTGAAGGAAACCCACGCAGACACGGGGAGAAAGTGCAAACTCCACACAGTCACCCAAGGCCGGATTTGAACCTGAGTCCCTGGCACTGTGAGGCAGCTGTGCTAAACACTGTGCCACCATGCCGCCCCAGGACTGGTCTCATCTGAAAGCTGACACCTCTGACAATACAGCACTCACTCAGTACTGAAGTATCAATCTAGATAATTTATTAGAGTCCTGGGTTACTTTAAAAATCAATAGGAAGAATAGGGGTGCAGAGCAGGTAAAAGTTTAAACAAAACTACGAACTTCAAACTTCTGAAGAGGAGTCATAATGGACACAAAACATTTGATATTTCTCTCTCCACAGATGCCACTCAACCTGCTGAGTTTTCCCAGCACTTTTTGTTTTTTATTCCATGAATACTATACTCCCTATAGAATTTGCTCTACTTCCGGTCCTGGAAGAGAATTCCCAGTTACCGCTGGATTAAAACAAGCTGTTGATCCTTCTGATCAGTTTAACACCAGTCCTGAGCTTTCCTGTTTACCAGTTTGTCCTTCAGTTGTGGTTGATTGAACTCAGAAACTACCTTTTCTCTTTCACCTATCCATCTCTAAATCAGGCTCTGTATTAGGGATCAGACTGCACATTGCTCGATATTGGTTCTTTACCTTACAGTTGCGTGAATAGAAGTGAACGTATTCAAGGTATAGCCTCACCAGTGCACCACTAGTTTCCGGAATGACAACCTCTGGCCGAGACTCCACTGAACCAGCATTCTGTCTACTGGTTAATGGTAGCTTTACAATAACTGAATACTCAGTCGACCATCACTCCCACATCTTTCTTATGCTCCTTCCCAGCTGCTTCAACACCATTCATTCTGTCCCATATTTCTTCCTTGAAACAGGTCAAGACCGTGTCCTTCATTGTATTCAATTCCACTGCCCAATTTCCACTTTCACTGCGTCCTTCTATGAATCCTTACTGGTTTTGTCAGACTCTAGAACTAGGGGTCACTGTTTAAAATTAAGGGATCGCTCATTTAAGACAGAGGTGAGAATTATTTTCCTCTCAGAGGGTCATGAGTCTTTGGAAATCTCTTCCTCAAAAAGGCAGTGGAAGCAGAGGACTTTGACTATTTTTAAGGCAGAGCTGGATACATTCTTGATTAACAAGGGGTGAAAGGATATCAGGGCTGGGCAGGAACGCGGGGTTGACGTTCCAATCAGATCAGCCATGATCTTATTGAATGGCAGAGCAGACTCAAGGGGCTGAGTGGCCTATTCCTGTTCCTAATTCATACATTTGTATGTGTGTACTCCAGCACCTCACTCTCCAATTTAATTCATATGACACCATCCAGATCATTTATGTAGCTCAGAGCTATCTCTGAGCACTGGGACAGAAACTCAGATCTCACAATTAGACAAATCCCAAGACAAAGCACAAATGTCACAACAGGAATCCATGATTTCCAGTTTATTGGCTATTCGGCACTACCACAATAAATAAGCTGAAAAGAAAATTAAAGCCTTCCTTACAAATAAACTCCTCAGACAGATGTATGGTAATAATTTCACATTGCTAAGCCATATAGATAGGATCATAACCTCATAGAAGAATCATAGAATCCCTGCAGTGCAGAAAGAGGACATTCGGCCCATCGACTGCACCAACCCTCTGAAAGAGCACCCTACCTAAGCCTACGCCCTCACCCTATCCACGTAACCCAGTAACACCACCTAACCTTTTGGATACTTAGGGGCAAGTTAGCATGGGCAGTCCACCTAACCTGCACATCTTTGGACTGTGGGAGGAAACCAGATCATCTGGAGGAAACCCACGCAGACACAGGGAGAATGTGCAAACTCCACACAGTCACCCAAGGCCGGAATCAAACACAGGTCCCTGGTGCTGTGACCATAAGATATAGGAGCAGAATTAGGCCACTCGGCCCATCGAGTCTGCTTTGCCATTCAATCATAGCTGATTCAATTGTGAAGCATTCTCATCCTCATTCCCCTGTCTTCTCCCCTTAACCCCTGATCCCCTTATCAAGAACCTATCTACCTCTGTCTTAAAGAAACTCAGTAACTTGGCCTCCACAGCCTTCTGCGGCAATGAGTTCCTCAGGTTCACCACCCCGGTTGAAGACATTCCTCCTCATCTCAGTTGTGTCCTTGGGTACTAGTTTCTCCTATTGGTGGAAACATCCTCTCCACGTTCACTCTATCCAGGTCTCTCAGTATCCTGTAAGTTTCAATAAGATCCCCCCTCATCCTTCGAAACTCCAACGATTACAGACCCAGAGTCCTCAACCGCTCCTCAATATGACAAGTTTTTCATTCCAGGGATCATTCTTGTGAACCTCCTCTGGACCCTTTCCAAGGCCAGCACATCCTTCCTTAGAAAGGGGGCCATACTGCTCACAATACTCCAAATGGAGTGTGACGAGAGACTTGTAGACTCAGAAGTACATCCCAGCTCTTGTAATCTAGCCCTCTTGACATGAATGCTAACATTGCATTTTCCTTCCTAATTGCCGAGTGAACCTGCACATTAACTGTAAGAGAATCTTGAACTAGGATTCCTAAGTCCCTTTGTGCTTCTGCTTTTCCAAGTCTTTTCCCACTTAGAAAATAATCTATGCCTCCATTTTCCTACCAACGTGCATAACCTCACACTTTTCCACATTGTATTCCATCTGCCACTTCTTTGCCCAATCTCCTAGCCTGTCCAAGGCCTTCTGCAGCTCACCTACTTCCTCAATACTACCTGCCTCTCTACACATCTTTGTATCATCTGCAAACTTAGCAACAGTACTAACCACCATGCCACCCTTGCTCAAGCTTTCCTCACAAGTTGTTATCCAAACATCTTTCACACCTTAGCCCAAATTTCAAAGCAATCCTGCAATAATTGACAGATATGTTATTCCATAACATACCTTCAGTTAAACTCTAACCACGTACTCATTATCAGGAATTTGTTATACTACATATTCCTTTACTCCAATCTAAATCTCAGAATTAGATTCCAGTCTGTAATCACGCCCTGGTATCCATTATTCTATATATAAACCATCTGAACCCCTCGATTAGATTCCAGTCTGTAATCACTCCCAGGTATCCAATATTCTATATATAAACCATCTGAACCCCTCGATTAGATTCCAGTCTGTAATCAGTCCCAGGTATCCATTATTCTATATATAAACCATCTGAACCCCTCGATTAGATTCCAGTCTGTAATCACTCCCAGGTATCCATTATTCTATATATAAACCATCTGAACCCCTCGATTAGATTCCAGTCTGTAATATAAACCATCTGAACCCCTCGATTAGATTCCAGTCTGTAATCACTGCCAGGTATCCATTATTCTATATATAAACCATCTGAACCCCTCGATTAGATTCCAGTCTGTAATCACTCCCAGCTTTCCATTATTCATATATAAACCATCTGAACCCCTCAATTAGATTCCAGTCTGTAATCACTCCCAGCTTTCCATTATTCTATATATAAACCATCTGAACCCCTCGATTAGATTCCAGTCTGTAATCACTCCCAGCTTTCCATTATTCTATATATAAACCATCTGAACCCCTCGATTAGATTCCATTCTGTAATCACTCCCAGGTATCCATTATTCTATATATAAACCATCTGAACCCCTCGATTAGATTCCAGTCTGTAATCACTCCCAGATATCCATTATTCTATATATAAACCATCTGAACCCCTCGATTAGATTCCAGTCTGTAATCAGTCCCAGGTATCCATTATTCTATATGTATACCATCTGAACCCCTCGATTAGATTCCAGTCTGTAATCATTCCCAGATTAAAACATAGGCTGGAATGTTTGTATTTTACTTGTTAAAACTCATTCTCTCCCCTCCCGCGCTGCTGAAAGGATGAACATGTTGAAATGTGCGAGTGATTGAAATATCCTGAGCCCAGCCCCCAGACTGGGGCCATTTGCAGCTTGCTCAGGCCGCAGAGCCGGGCTAAACGATGAGAGCGGGAGTACTGGGTGCCCCAGTCCCTCCGCTGGGATAAACTCACGGTTCACTGTTGTCAGCAACATCCTCCCTCTGCCTGGAGACCAAGGGGAACACCTCCGGGTCACAGCCTGCAACTACTTCCGGGCCGCCGGGGTGGGGGGGTAAAGGGTTCAAGTGTAGTTTAGTTATTTATCTTTTGTCTGTCAATGCCTGCACAGGGTGTTGACATCAATTGTTTTTCATTGCTTTTATTCTTCATTGACCAGACGTCCAAAGTTAATTTAAATCTGAAAATTCCCATTCTGCCAGCAGCTGTGGAAGGAGCAACACTGAAGATTCACATTGGAGCTGAAACATTAAACGCCTGTTTCTGCCCCATTTGCTGAGATTTTCCAGCTTTTTCTGTTTTCATTTAAAATTTCCATTATCCCTGGAGTGAAGGAGATGCTCTGAGCTCCTACAGGCACTTGAGCACCCCTGCATCCAGTCCCAGGACATGTCCCCAAACAGGGGGGGGGGGGGGGGGGGAGCAGGCTGGGCTGATTGGAGGATAATTAGGTTCGAGGTTGATGGGGCAGTGGGGATCCTGAATTTCCATTATCCCTGAATTGAAGGTACCAACCCTTTGTAAAGCACTTGGAGATGCCCTGAGCTCCTAAAGGCACTTGAGCACCCCTGCATCCAGTCCCAGGACATGTCCCCAAACAGTGTGGGGGAGGGGGAAGCAGGCTGGGCTGGTCTGATTGGAGGATAATTAGGTTTGAGGTTGATGGTGTGGAGATGCCGGCGTTGGACTGGGATGAGCACAGTAAGAAGTCTTACAACACTAGGTTAAAGTCCAACAGGTTTGTTTCAAACACGAGCTTTCGGAGCGCAGCTCCTTCTTCAGGTGAATGGAGAGGTATGTTCCAGAAACAATTATGTAGACAAAGTCAGAGATGCTGGACAATGCTTGGAATGCGAGCATTTGCAGGTAATCAAATCATTACAGATCCAGGGAGAGGGATAATCACAGGTTAAAGAGGTGTGAATTGTCTCAAGCCAGAATAGTTGGTAGGATTTTGCAAGTCCAGGCCAGATGGTGGGGGGTGAATGTAATGCGACATGAATCCAAGATCCCGGTTGAGGCCGCACTCATGCGTGCGGAACTTAGCTAGGGGATATGGCGCTCGACTCATCGATTACTTTCCCGGGGCGGAGAAACTACGACATCTTCTTCGCAGCCTTCAACACATCATCAATGAAGATGAACATCTTGCCAAGGTCATCCCCACACCCCCACTACTGGCCTTCAAACAACCACGCAACCTCAAACAAACCATTGTTTGCAGCAAATTACCCAGCCTTCAGAACAGCGACCACAACACCACACAACCCTGCCAGGGCAATCTCTGTAAGACATGCCAGATCATCAACTTGGATACCACCATTACACGTAACACCACCCACCAGGTACGCGGCACATACTCGTGCGACTCGACCAATGTAGTCTACCTCTTACGCTGCAGGAAAGGATGTCCTGAAGCGTGGTATATTGGCGAGACCATGCAGACACGGCGACAACGAATGAACAGGCATCGTGCGACAATCACCAGGCAGGAATGTTCCCTTCCAGTCGGGGAACACTTCAGCAGTCACGGGCATTCAGCCTCTGATCCCCGGGTAAGCGTTCTCCAAGGCGGTCTTCAGGACACGCGACAACGCAGAATTGCCGAGCAAAAACTTATAGCTAAGTTCCGCACGCATGAGTGCGGCCTCAACCGGGATCTTGAATTCATGTCACATTACATCCACCCCCCACCATCTGGCCTGGACTTGCAAAATCCTACCAACTGTTCTGGCTTGAGACAATTCACACCTCTTTAACCTGTGATTATCCCTCTCCCTGGATCTGTAATGATTTGATTACCTGCAAATGCTCGCATTCCAAGCATTGTCCAGCATCTCTGACTTTGTCTATATAAATGTTTCTGGAACATACCTCTCCATTCACCTGAGGAAGGAGCTGCGCTCCGAAAGCTCATGTTTGAAACAAACCTGTTGGACTTTAACTTGGTGTTGTAAGACTTCTTACGAGGTTGATGCGGCAGTGGGGATCCTGAAGGCAACTTGCGACTAATTTCCAACGATATGAACGCCAGAAAATCTGGGCCAATGTCCCTGGCTCATCTCTGGATGCATGCCCTAACTATTAATGGCTGTGCATGTCCAAATCAGCAGACAAATGATCCCAAGCTGACCTGTGATTGCTCAATAAATTGGGCCGGGTTGGGAAGCAGCCTGACAGGGCATATTCCGAATGATGGAAGGAATGTTTTCAACAAGAAGTAGTCAACTCACTAAGGAAATTACATTTTTGTAGTGATTGCACTCTGCAGACATCAAATGCATGCACAGTTCTTGCCCCCTCAAGAATATCCTCTCTTTCCAACACTACAATGTCTAACCTAATAAATACTGCCACCCCACCTCTTCATTTTTCTTAGTGAGCATTCATTACACTTTGTGCATTTGCATTCAAGCATTCTAAACCTGTTCCCCATAGTCCTTAGTCTAGTCCTATCAGATATGGTGCTGCTTCCTTCTCTGGTACATCCAACACTCACTTTATGCACCTTGTTCCTCTTTTCTACTTTGATATGCGTGTGCCCAACCCCCCCCCGCCTATTTAGTTTGAATTCTTCCCAACCACACTGAACTACCTTGCAATGAAACTGGTTCTACTCCTTTGAAGTGCAACCCATCCCTTTTAAATAGGTGTCTCTGGCCCCAGAACTGGCCCTGACACCCCAGGAATCTGAAGCCACCTTCCTATGTCATGTTTCAAACTACACATTGATCCTCCCTATCTTCCTATTTCTATTTTCACTACATGTATGCATAGTTCAGAGGTTACTATCTTTGAGGTCCTTTTTAGCTTCCTCCCTGGCTTCTGCAAATCACGCCATGGGACCTTAATGCCTGCCCGCTCAGTTGTTTGTACCAATGTGTCTCCCAACTTCCAGCTCACTGCTGGCAGAATATTCTGCATCCTTTCTGTGATGTCCTTTACCCTGGCACCAGGAAGACAGTATATCTCGTGGGACTCACAAAGACAGTTATTGAAATAACTGTCCTCCTAACTATGTATTCGCCTGTATCAACTGGATTTCTATTCTTCGCTGTTCCCTCCTGTGCAGCCCCTTTCCTATGGCCTGAACCTCATTCCTTCAAGGTGTCATCAGGCCCTGTAGGCTCTGATGCCAAGTACCAATTTGACAACGTCACACACACACCAAAGATTCCTGCCTCTTCCGAATCTGTTTACTATTCTGACCTCTGCCCGCGTACAGGGTGACCACCTGGACTGTATGATGCAGGAAACTCTTATCCTTCCTTAAGTTCTGCAGTGACCCCAACTGCCCCTCATGCTCACAACTCCTGAACTCAAACAGCTGGAAACACTTAACACACACGTGGCACCATCAGGATGAATAATGTAGCAGTAGTAGGCATTTGTCCATCTCGGCAGATGATGGGCTGCTCCCGGCGGGCTGTATGTCACCTCTGCATTGAACATTGTTGCGGAGAAAAGTGAAGCTTATTTGACCTTAATGTACTTCACTCTTCCACTCACAAGAGACTAGATGAAGACTCTTGGAGATCTTTATCACAAGCTGTAGAAGGGGCTATTGGAATTCCAAATTCGGACGCCAGAGAGCACAGATTCAAGAATGGTACTGACAGATATACTTTGAGGTTCGGTTACAAGAAATTAGCTGATACCAATCATTTGATACTCGTTATCTGTGTCCAATCATTATTATCTATTAAGGTTACATCATGCATAGTATGATGAGAATAATTAACTAATCACATCAAAGGTCTGCATGCTTAATTATATTTAATGAAATTATCCAGTCATTAGAAAGGCACATAAGTTCTTTTGCAATTAGTGATATTGGGGGCCCGATAGCTGGCGAAGTCTAGGACATCTGCCTCTGCACCTGCCTGCAGCTTGGGCAAGTCCGACACCCCGAATATGGCTTCTAGGGACCCAGGCTCCACATCCACATGCAAGACCCCGAGATTGTACTGAACACTGTTCTCCAAAACCTTTCCAGCTATGAGAAGGACCTAAACATGGTTCGCGGGGCCCCTCCCACATCGCTCACAGTCTTGAATAGTCGGCTCATTCTTGATTATGTGAGGTACATCCTGAACAATACCTTCAGCTGTATCAGCCCCAACCTCACACACAAAGCCGAGGCATTCACCCTCTGCAGCACCTCACACCACAGCCCATCTTCCACCACCCCCGCCAACCCCCACCCCCAGCTCTTCCTCCCATTTTTGCCTTAATCCCCTCCATGGACACCGTATCCTCCTCCAGGATCCTCCCGTAGATCGCCGAATGACCCCCTTTTCTAACCCCCTCCCGTTGATAGCACCTCCTCCAGCAACGAGGAAGCCGGCGCTATCGGGAAGGTTGGAAAAACCTTCCTTGCAAAGTGCCGCACCTGCATCTATCTAAACCCTCCCCCCTGCACCAAATCATACTTCTCATCCAAATCTTCTAAGCTTGCGAATTGCCCCTTCCCAGGAACAAATCCTTCATTTCCCTAATCCCCCTCTTGTCCCATCCCCGAAACCTAGCGCCCATCCTCCCCAACTCGAACCCACGGTCCCCCTTTTCGGCATCCCCCCTGACCTGGCCCCCAGCTTAAAGCACTGCCTAAACTGCCTCCAAATCTTCAAACTGGCCACCACCACCGGACTCACCGAGTCCTTTCATGGGGCCATCAGGAGCGCCGCAGGTGCCAGCGCCCGCAACCCCGACGCCCTACAAGAGCTCGCCTCCACCTGGTAATTGTGTAAGTAATCTTGTGACTGAAAAACAATGTAATAAATATTTAAATTGAGTTTTAAATTGTTCACTAGTGGTTTGAAATTGTTTCTTCTGACTTCATATTCCTTCCCATCAAGTACAAATTGCAAATCATTGTGATAGCTTGTTCAGGTCTCCCTTTCGGATTTGGGCAGCCAGGTACTTACCATCTGTCATAACACTAACCTTCTGTCCCCTAAGCCTCACTTAAGTTAATCAATATTTTGTGACGCTCCAGTCTGCGACGCGTTCTCCGAACTCCTTTAGCTACGTGTTCCTCACATCCATGTTCCTCACATCCATGCTCCTCACATCCATGTTTCTCACAGCCATGTTCCTCACATCTGTATTCCTCACATCCATGTCCCTCACATCTGTGTTCCTCACATCTGTGTTCCTCACATCCGTGTTCCTCACGTTTGTGTTCCTCACATCCCTGTTGCTCACATCTGTGTTCCTCACATCTGTGTTCCTCACATCTGTGTTCCTCACATCCGTGTTCCTCACATTTGTGTTCCTCACATCCCTGTTGCTCACATCTGTGTTCCTCACATCCATGTTCCTCACATCTGTGTTCCTCACATCTGTGTTCCTCGCATCCGTGTTCCTCACATCTGTGTTCCTAAAATCTGTGTTCCTCACATCTATGTTCATCACAACCATGTTCCTCATATCTATGTTCCTCACACCCTGTTCTTCGCATCCACGTTCCTCACCTCCATGTTCCTCACATTTGTGTTCCTCACATCCATGTTCCTCACATCTGTGTTCCTCACATCCATGTTCCTCACATTCATGTTCCTCACACCTGTTTTGAGCACATCCATGTTCCTCACATCCATGTTTCTCACATCCGTGTTCCTCACATCTGTGTTACTCACATCCATGTTCCTCACATCCGTGTTCCTCACATCCATGTTCCTCACATCTGTGTTCCTCACATCTGTGTTCCTCAAATCCGTGTTCCTCACATCTGTGTTCATCACAACCATGTTCCTCATATCTATGTTCCTCACACCCCTGTTCTTCGCATCCACGTTCCTCACCTCCATGTTCCTCACATTTGTGTTCCTCAGATCCATGTTCCTCACATCTGTGTTCCTCACATCCATGTTCCTCACATCCATGTTCCTCACATCTGTGTTTTTCACACCCATGTTCCTCACATCTGTATACCTCACATCTATGTTCCTGACATCTGTATACCTCACATCTATGTTCCTGACATCTGTGTACCTCACATCCATGTTCTTCACATCAGTGTTCCTCACACCCATGTTCCTCACATCCATGTTCCTCACATCTGTGTTCCTCACATCCGGGTTTCTCACATCTGTGTTCCTCACATCAGTGTTCCTCACACCTGTGTTCCTCACATCCGGGTTTCTCACATCTATGTTCCTCACATCTGTGTTCCTCACATCAGTGTTCCTCACATCAGTGTTCCTCACAACCATGTTCCTCACATCCACGTTCCTCACATCCATGTTCCTCACATCCGTGTCCCTCACATCCTTGTTTCTCACATCCATGTTCCTCGCATCTGTGTTCCTCATATCTGTGTTCCTCACATTCATGTTCCTCACACCTGTTTTGAGCACATCCATGTTCCTCACATCCATGTTTCTCACATCCGTGTTCCTCACATCTGTGTTACTCACATCCATGTTCCTCACATCCGTGTTCCTCACATCCATGTTTCTCACATCTGTGTTCCTCACATCCGTGTTCCTCACATCTGTGTTCCTCACGTCCATGTTACTCACATCTGTGCTCCTCACATCTTTGTTCTTCACATCCATGTGCCTCACATCTGTGTTCCTCACATCCGTGTTCCTCACATCCGCATTCCTCACATCTGTGTTCCTCACATCTGTGTTCCTCACATCTATGTTCCTCACATCCGTGTTCCTCACATCCGCGTTCCTCACATCTGTGTTCCTCACATCTGTGTTCCTCAAATCCGTATTCTCTGAGCAACAATTACCCACATGATGATTTGTAATTTTTTTTGTTGATTTAATCTCACAGTGCACCCTCCCACACTCACCCACTCACTCCCAGCTCTCCCAACTCTCTCCCACCCACTCCCCACTCTCCCCCACTCTCTCTCACCCACTCCCAGCTCTCTTCCACTCACTTCCAGCTCTTTCCCACTCTCTCCCACTCACTCCCAGCTCTCTCCCACTCACTCCCACTAACTCCCATTCACTCCCACTGACTTTCATTCACGCCCACTCACTCCCAGCTCTCTCCCTCACTTGCCCACTCATTCCCAGCTCTCTCCCTCACTCGCCTACTCATACCAAACTCTCTCCCACACTCTCCCACTCACTCCCAGCTCTCTCCCACTCACTCCTAGCTCTCTCCCACTCACTCCCAGCTCCATCAGCACTGTGATGCAGTTGAATAAAAAAACGTGGTCTCAGTGGGGCTGGCCATTTTTAGCAACCAACCGGACCTGCCATTTTATGCCAGCGATGTGGCAATCGACATGGGCCATGGCAATATGCAGCATTTGGGAAGGTGTGTACCAAATGTGGCAGAAC
Source organism: Scyliorhinus canicula (assembly GCF_902713615.1). Lineage (NCBI taxonomy): Eukaryota > Metazoa > Chordata > Chondrichthyes > Carcharhiniformes > Scyliorhinidae > Scyliorhinus > Scyliorhinus canicula. Next base: position 26,351,691 of record NC_052151.1, on the reverse strand, counting down.
AAATCACTTTGCAAAGCAATGCTTTTTGCGCCCAGCAGTGAACCAATCAGGATCAGTCAACGCGATTGATGAGCTGTCTATTGAAGACCTGTTTTTCATTGATCTGAGTTCGACTAAGGACACGATGAGTCCGAATATGCAGAGCGAAGAATTCTTACTGACCAGTTTCAGCAATAGTGATGGTAATGCTGGCACCATTGAAGACAGATGGACAAGTCTGTGGTGATATGCATCACTGTAAATACACAAGGGGTTAATTTAAATACACGTAGATTAGCTAGATACTAGAGGGAGCACCAGAGACATGACACACAGATATTCAACCAATAGGCCAATAAGATAGGACACGACCAATGGGCATTCACAATACACACAGAGGTGACACTACCACAGGAGGGCATTATACCAACCCATATAAAAGGACACAGCACACTTGCTCAGCCTCTTTCCAGTGGAGAAACTTAGTGAGTACACAGGGTTGATTGAAACACATCACACCCACCACGTGGATTGTAGCAGACTGGTTAGATAATCTGAGTAGCGATAGCAGGAGGATTAACAGGAGAATCGAATCCAAGTAGGAGAATTGTTAACAGTTTAATAAATGTGTTAAAGCTATCTCCAAGTCTGAACCTTCCTTTGTCAGAGTGCACATCAAGGAAGCAGCTTATGCTACATCAAGAGCATAACAAAACAACTTCCATTGATGCTGAATGCCACATTGATCAGATGCAAGTTCGACACTGGAGTGACAGCCAACGTTCTCAGTTTGTCCAATTTGAACAGGCTGCGATTCAAACCGAAAGTCATCAATCAAACAAAACTACTGAAAGACTACAAAGGTAATGAGATTGCGAAGTTGGGAGCATGTGAGCTTGAAGCACGAGTACACAACAGAAGTCATATCGTACGATTTTCCATTGTGGACACGGAACGCGAGTCCATCATAGGAGCAGACGCGTGTGAGGCCCTGAACCTAGTTGTGCGGCTGTAAATTCCAGACAGCGCTGTGATGGCGGATAATTGCGACTGGCAACTAAATATAATGACGCAGTTATCCAATGCGATACAAGCAAAAGTTAAAGTGGAGGAAGATAAACCAGAAGAAGAGATGGAGGAGCCAAAGGGAATTCCAGTGTTCTGGTTGACAGTCTTCAAGAATGTGGATTTGCTCAGTGACATGATACAGGAGCACGATGAACCCATCTTCAAGCATTTGCGAGACTTAGAGGGGAAATCTTCAGGTCCAGAGCAACCAATGAGTTTTATTCTGGAGTTTACGTTCAAGCCAAATGTGTATTTCACAAATGAAGCATTGATCAAGACATACACAGGGAAGTCCCAGCTTGATGAGTCAGATTTTTTCTCTTCTGATGGACCACAAATTATAGGATGCACAGGACGCCACAGCGACTGGAAAGAAAAGGGACCATGAAGACCATTAAAACAAAGCAGAGGCATGAGTGTCGGCGCACTGGTAGAACAGTTACGAAAACTGCACCAAATGAAGATGCTACCAAAGCCTAAGAGAAAAGGAGACACAGAGAGCGGCTTATTCAAATGAGAAGAAAGGGGAAGAGAAGAAGAGTTGAGGGCACGGTTGGTCGACCGGGTAGCACCCATGACAGTGAAGACACAAGCATCAGCAATAAGGCTGATATGCAAAAAAACACACGGAGACGGAATAGGAAGCATCGCTTCAAAAGGTTGTAAATGTTGGTGACGCAAGAAAGACCAGCCAGAAAACCTGGTCTTTCGAAAATTGAAGCAAGATCAAGTATCCGGTCAATGTTCAGGAGACTGCCCTTTCTTGGTGAAGTGTCATGCAAGTGTCCCTTTAAGAAAGGTTTTTGTCTTATCACATGGCTTCAGTAATGTCATTGTGTGGCTGGAGCTGGGCTGTGGCTCTGTGAGCTGTTTTTGGTTTCGCTTTCACATTTGGCTGCTGTGGACTGTAACAGAAAACAGAAGTGTTTTGGCCTGTCTCTCTCTAGTTTCATTTTAAATATCGGTTCCAGTAAAAAAAACATTGATTATAGATATCTGCTGTTTCGGTAACTTAAAAACTATAGTTTGCTTCCCGGAAGGGTTTAAACCTGCTGGTGGGATGGGGCCAGAATCTCAGGGAAAGCCAGTCTTATTCAAGTGAGAATGCAGAGTGCTGGGCCACATGCTTGAAAATTAGTTTTTTGGATTATGGGATTTTGTTTTTGAATTTGAACAGTTAAGGGGGGATTCATTAAGTGTTATACATAGATTACTGTAGCTGTGGGCTATCTTTATACTTGTAATTGATAAAAATCTTGCTGTGTGACCTCCAGAGGCAGACTCTGAAACACAAAGAACTGCAGCGTAGGGCCCCGGCCTATGGGGAGGGAGAGTGGGTGGGGATCATAAAATAATGGGGACGAAATATTGTGAAGTGAACCGGGGGGACGCAGATACCTCAGATGTTTGTTCAGATGATTGTAATTACGGAGATGGTGTTGGGCCAAAGGCAAGGATCAATTTTGGCAGATTCACAAAACATATTTTATTATATGTACACACAGCTTTCATATATCATATACAAACATGTGCACACACATACATGTTCAATATTAACAATTTGTGTTGGGAATCGCTGAATTGTAACAGATCAGGGGAGAAGCAAAGAAAAGTTACAGCAAACAAACAAGTTTATACGAAAGTGCTCATCTCAAATCACTTTATAAACACGTGAAATGTCTGCTAAGTATATTCCCGGCTACAGCGCAGGACAGCATTACAGCTAATGGACAAAGTCAAGTTCCTACACATCATCAAATAAGACAGGTTTTATCAGGTTCTTCAAGGAACACTTGGGTCTTCCCATCTTCAGACTTGCCACATTTCCAAACCTCCCCTCCCGTCTTCCTACAAATTGGATCCCACTTCCCAAGGTTATCGCTCTGTAAATTGAACTCCGATGCCAGAAACAAAACGTCTTCAGATATGGTCAGGTGATTCTGCCCCCATGTCCTTGATGCTGATTGCTTCATTGCAAGGTGGCGCCACCGGTACAAATAAATAGTAGAATGGCACGATTTCCAGAATGATTCTCTTCAGACAAAGATATAAGAAGTTGTACAGAATGTGCTTCCACACCGAATGAACAATTTCACTAATATTTCTTAACGGGATTCTGAGTCCACGCAAGATTCAGCAATGTTTCTTCTTTCCGCATTTCTCTGAGGCGGAAGGGCTTGGAGACATTTAATCTCCAGTGACAATAGCACAAAATCAAGCTGAAAGGCGAAGGAAGCATTCTGGGAACTGGCGGTACCATTGGCCAGAGTGCTACCTCTCGACTGAAAAATCACAGTGAGGATCCAGGAGGGCACTGATGTCATTGGGGGCGGGGCTAGTGTAATTGGGGGAGGGCCATCACATCACCAGAAGATGGGGTGTGACTTTGGTGTCCTGCCAAGTGGTAGAGCATGGGGTCTCCAAAAGTGTATGTCCGCCTCTGGTGACATTCTAGAAACTTTTAAAATTATGAAAGATTGGGGGTGGGATTCTCCGACCCTCCGCGCCCAAATTGTGCTCGACAGACAATTACCCAAATTAGGCCACCATGCCAGCACGCGATTCTCTGGCGACCGGAGAATCTTCGACATTCGCGCGTGCGCAATCGACGCGGCGCCGGTTGGGGGCCGTTGGAAAAGGCTCCCCCAGCGATTCACCGGGCTCGACGGGCCGAGTGCCCTCCGAGTCCCGCCGGGTGGTTACAATATGGTTCCACCTGGCAGGAACTCGGAGTCGTGTCTGATGTGGCCGTTATGATGGGGGTGGGCGTGGGGATCGGACACCAGAGTGGGGGGCCTCGACGATGGGCAGGCCCGCGATTGGGGACACTGATCGGCGGGCCATCACGATCAGGAAGTGACCTATATTCCTCCACGCGGGCCTGCTATGTGGCTCCGCCATGTCGGCGGCACCCGTGCCAAGGTGGGCCACCACGCGCATGCGCGGACCCGCTTGTGGCCTCCGTGCGCATTCATGGCCATGCGGTCTGTCCAGCAGGGCCCCCGCCGACAGCCAGAGCTGCAGGATGCACACCGGAGACCTGCTAACCCCCTGGAGAATGGGAAATCACCCCAGAATTTCAAGGAAAAAGTCCGGAGTGATTCTCGCCCATTTGTCGGCGGGCGTTGGGAGATTCCCGCCCTAGACATACTAAACACAGACAGAATGTTTCCACTTCTGGGAACATAATATAAGATAGTCAGCAAGAAATCCAATCCAGAGAGTGATGTAAATGTGGGAATTATGAGTGGTTGAAGGGAATATTCATAGAAGCGTTTAAGGGGAAGCCAGGTAAGCATGCGGGGGTGAAGAGAATATGAAGGATTCTGTTGACGAGGTTAGATGAGGAAAGAAGGATGGAACACAAAAACCAGCATTGACTGGTTGGGCTGAATGGCCTGCTTGTGTGTTCCATATAATTTTATGTAATGATGTGGGTGTGATTGTTCTCAGGATAGAATCGTCCAGAAATTCCTCATCATCCCTTACAGCTATGCAGAGATTAATGAATCACAAAGGGTGAGATGTTGCCGGAAATTGGCGAAGGCCAATGGATGGCGGGAAAAGCAACGTTTAGAGATAAATCTGAGGCCATGGGATTAATGCTCGATCGCTGGCAGGCAGTCTCTGATACACCCGCTCCGCCATTAGCTCAGTGTGTTAGCGATGGGAGGACTACATTTAAAGGCTGCCCCACTGATCACCAGATAACTCTCCTTGGTCGATGACAAGTGATAGCTGCAAGGAAGGCTGGTCACAGGTTCTCTGATGCCTCCATCAAGAGGCCGCAGGATGTAGCGAAGGCACGATGTTACGTTCTATACCCGCACAAGGAGAACACCAGCTACTAAGTACACCAACCCAGCATGGGAGGTGGTGGTCAGTGTGAACACATTGTAGAGGACAAGTATCCAGTGTCACAAGAAGATGAATGATCTCCTCCGTTCTGCTGGAGTAAGCAGCTTTCTTATAACTCTCAACTCACACACCTCCGCGGGAATCTCAATCAGTGCCAGCTCAAGAGACACCACCACTCGATCTCCCAAAAACATCTTCATCTCCCCTGCGGGTCGTGTCCTCATCGCCTCACTGGTCCCACTCACCATCCACAAAAAGATCTGTCCTCAAAGTCTATGAGGGCCTACAGTTCTGGCATTTCTCTACCCATCTGGGATCTCTCCCTCTTGTTGTGAGCCAGCTTGTCCTCTACAAAGACAGATGGAGAGAGTGCAAGCACGACGCACGCCAGGGCACAAAATAAAGGTGCCTGGATGGTGAGTGGGACCAGCGAAGTGATGAGGACGTGACCCACAGGGGAGATGACGATGTGCGTGGGAGAGCAAGTGGTGATGTCCCTTAACATGACAGTGAGTGAGGTTGCTGTGGAAGTATGATGGGTGTGTGAGTTGAGTTGGGAAGGCAGAAGGGGAGCATTCACCCTCTTGTGGAACTGGATGGCTGTCCTCTTCTGTGGGGAGCTGGCACTCAGGGCCTTTGCCACCACATAGATACATAGAAGATAGGAGCAGGAGGAGGCCTTTTGGCCCTTCGAGCCTGCTCCGCCATTCATCACGATCATGGCTGATCATCCAACTCAATAGCCTAATCCTGCTTTCCCCCCGTAGCATTTGATCCCATTCTCCCCAAGGGCTATATCCAGCCACCACATCCCATGCTGGGTTGGTTACACTGCTGGCTAGTTTTCAAACAATAGAATCATGCAGTACAGAAGAGGTCCTTCTGCCCACCAAACTGCACCAACAAACAAAAAGCTACTCTCATCTGCACTAACCCCATTTCCTGGCACTTGGTCCACAGCCTTGAATGTTTTCTTCCCAAGCACATGTAAAGCACATGTTGTCAGGCGTGTACTGATCAAGCAGTCTCTCCAGGCTTTGAGGTGATTTAGGCAAGTTGAGTGAGTGGGTGAACACATGGCAGATGCAGTACAACATTGCCAAATGTGAAGTTATAGACTTTGGTGTGAAAATCAGAAAGGAAGATTATTATTTAAACGGTGATATAGAACATAGAACAGTACAGCACAGAACAGGCCCTTCGGCCCTCGATGTTGTGCCGAGCAATGATCACCCTACTAAAACCCACGTATCCACCCTATACCCGTAACCCAACAACCCCCCCCCTTAACCTTACTTTTTAGGACACTACGGGCAATTTAGCATGGCCAATCCACCTAACCCGCACATCTTTGGACTGTGGGAGGAAACCGGAGCACCCGGAGAAAACCCACGCACACACGGGGAGGACGTGCAGACTCCACACAGACAGTGACCCAGCCGGGAATCGAACCTGGGACCCTGGAGCTGTGAAGCATTTATGCTAACCACCATGCTACCGTGCTGCCGCCTGACAACATGTGCTTTACATGTGCTTGGGAAGAAAACATTCAAGGCTGTGGACCATATATTGGATGCGTGGATACACAAAGGGATCTGGGAGTCCTTGTAAACTAGACAATGAAAGTGGAGAGGCAGGTGCAGCAAACAATTAGGAAGGCAAAATTCTAATAGGGCTGGGCACACTGGATGTAGGGAGGATATTTTTCCGATTGGAGAATCAAGAACCAGGGGGAAGAGTCTCAGCATTTGGGGCAGACCATTTAGGACTGAGTTGAGGAAAAATGTCTTCACTCAGAGTGCAGCGAACCTGTGGAATTCTGCATCAAATTTGAGAAATCAAGTTTGAAACCATGAATGACAAAGACTATTTAACGTCATTTATTTCAATGTTGCTGTCGGTTAGGGGATATTGAATATTAACCACAGCTTAACGTCTGGCAATCATTTTCAAAATATAGTCCAAACTTTTTTTGCATCTCAAGTATTTTGTAGAGCACTTACAAAGGTTAGTATTTTCTCATGTTGTGCAAGTTAGTTGTCAAATTGTGCCTTTTAAGATCTAGGAACTTTGAATGTGATGCCGGAATGAGCTGGAACTGTGCCAAACCGAGCTACTGCAACAGGAGCATGCCTCTCGGCTAAACAACATCTTTTGCTGAACCAGCAGTCATTGAGAACTCATAAAATGACCATAATAGGAATTTATGGATATTTTTAAATGCCATTTTCAGACATACACGTCCTGTACTGTTCACGCCACTCGCAAGTTTGGTGAGGGAGCCAGGAGCTTGCGCCAGATGTATACAGCGTCAGCAGATTGTGACAGCGGCCTGCACATAATGTAGATTTTTACCTCAACACAACCGCTTGTACCCACTGTGAACCTCGTGTGGTTTTCAGCAACAGGAAGGACCACCGACCAGCTGTGATTTAAAGCGATCATCGATTACTTTCAGATTAGCTGCTGATTGAGGTCTACTGGTGGTGTGACATGTGGCCAAGGTCATGCTCCTGACTTCAAGGGTTCTGAAAATGAAATGAAAATCACTTATTGTCACAAGTAGGCTTCAATGACGTTACTGTGAAAAGCCCCTAGTCGCCACATTCCGGCGCCTGTTCAGGGAGGCTGGTACAGGAATTGAACCGTGCTGCTGGCCTGCCTTAATCTGCTTTCACAAAGCCAGTGATTTAGCCCAGTGTGCTAAACCAGCCGCTACTCCTGGTGAGATCCCTCACTCCCAGTCAAGGGTGCTGCAGTTACCACACCCTTGTTAGCCTGCAACATGACTGGGAGATTTAGGAGAGGCTCCTTGGTGAGAAAGATGAGGGGCGAGGGTTTCTCATCTGGAGGCCCGATCAGGATCTTCAGAGGGCAATTCTCCTATGTCACCTCAACAGAGAACAAGGGGTGGGACTCACTCAGCCTGGGGCCGGGCCGGAGAATCGCCATGGCCAGCGCGAATCACGCCATGCCGCCCCGACATCGGGACACGGTTCACCGCAGAGCAAAGAATCGGCGCCATTGGCACCGGCGTGGTTGGCACGGCGCCGGTCGGGGTCCGCTCGACGTGCCCCCTCTGACGATACTCGGCCCGGGATGGGCTGAGCGGCCGTAACAAAAACCCCAAGTCCCACCAGCACCGTCCACGTGTGGTCGCATCCATTGAGACCTCGGTGTGGAAGGGTACGGGGGAGGCCTGTGCTAGGGGGGAGGGGGGGGAAGGGTACGGGGGAGGCCTGTGCTAGGGGACCTCGGCATGGAAGGGTACGGGGGAGGCCTGTGCTAGGAGACCTCGGCGTGGAAGGGTACGAGGGAGGCCTGTGCTAGGAGACCTCGGCGTGGAAGGGTACGGGGGAGGCCTGTGCTAGGGGGGAGGGGGGGAAGGGTACGGGGGAGGCCTGTGCTAGGGGACCTCGGCATGGAAGGGTACGGGGGAGGCCTGTGCTAGGGGACCTCGGCATGGAAGGGTACGGGGAGGCCTGTGCTAGGGGACCTCGGTGTGGAAGGGTACGGGGGAGGCCTGTGCTAGGAGACCTCGGCGTGGAAGGGTACGGGGGAGGCCTGTGCTAGGAGACCTCGGCGTGGAAGGGTACGGGGGAGGCCTGTGCTAGGAGACCTCGGCGTGGAAGGGTACGGGGGAGGCCTGTGCTAGGAGACCTCGGCGTGGAAGGGTACGGGGGAGGCCTGTGCTAGGGGACCTCGGCGTGGAAGGGTACGGGGGAGGCCTGTGCTAGGAGACCTCGGCGTGGAAGGGTACGGGGGAGGCCTGTGCTAGGGGGGAGGGGGGGTTCGACCCCCGGGGGGGGTGGGGGGGGGTGCACCATTGTGGCCTGGCACGCGATCGGGCCCATTGACCGGCGGGCTGGCCTCTCAGGCTGGGGGCCTCCGTTCTTCCGCGCCAGCCCCTTTAGCCCTGCGCCATGTTGCGTCGGGACCGGCGCGGAGAAGGGAGCCACTGCGTATGCGCGCATTGGCGCCGGTACCACTGCGCATATGCGGACCCTGCGGTGCCCAGTTGACACTGGAATCAGCAGTGGAGCGGAGAGGGTCGCTCCGGTGCCATGCTGGCCCCCTGTAGGGGCCAGAACTGCTGATCCTGAGGCCATGCTGACACCGTCGAGAAACACAATGGCGTTTACGACAGCGTCAACACTTAGTCTCAGGATCAGAGAATCCTGCCCAAAGTTTTAATTCCTCTAAGAAAACGTTCACAGAAATCTGTCACCTGTTGCAAGTAGACCGGCAGCCTTGGAGCAGGTCAAGGATGGTTTTTGGGAATAACTGTCAAAGTGACCACGGACTTGATTCTCCTCATGTTGGGATCCTTCTAGGATAGAGCAGGTGATACCTCAAATATTTCCCAATTCACCCTCCACTGTCTGTAAGGGAGGTGACTAATACTCCTTATACCAGGAGAAGGGAGCACACTGCTCTGTAAGGGAGGTGACTGATACTCTCTATACCAGGAGAAGGGAGCACACTGCTCTGTAAGGGAGGTGACTGATACTCTCTATACCAGGAGAAGGGAGTACACTGCTCTGTAAGGGAGGTGACTGATACTCTCTATACCAGGAGAAGGGAGTACACTGCTCTGTAAGGGAGGTGACTGATACTCTTTGTACCAGGAGAAGGGAGCACACTGCTCTGTAAGGGAGGTGACTGATACTCTCTATACCAGGAGAAGGGAGTACACTGCTCTGTAAGGGAGGTGATGATACTCTCTATACCAGGAGAAGGGAGCACACTGCTCTGTAAGGGAGGTGACTGATACTCTCTATACCAGGAGAAGGGAGCACACTGCTCTGTAAGGGAGGTGACTGATACTCTCCTTATCAGAAGGGAGTACACTGCTCTGTAAGGGAGGTGACTGATACTCTCTATACCAGGAGAAGGGAGCACACTGCTCTGTAAGGGAGGTGACTGATACTCTCTATACCAGGAGAAGGGAGTACACTGCTCTGTAAGGGAGGTGACTGATACTCTCTATACCAGGAGAAGGGAGTACACTGCTCTGTAAGGGAGGTGACTGATACTCCTTACACCAGGAGAAGGGAGCACACTGTCTGTAAGGGAGGTGACTGATACTCTCTATACCAGGAGAAGGGAGCACATTGCTCTGTAAGGGAGGTGACTGATACTCTCTATACCAGGAGAAGGGAGCACACTGCTCTGTAAGGGAGGTGACTGATACTCTCCTTATCAGAAGGGAGCACACTGCTCTGTAAGGGAGGTGACTGATACTCTTTATACCAGGAGAAGGGAGCACACTGCTCTGTAAGGGAGGTGACTGATACTCTCTATACCAGGAGAAGGGAGCACACTGCTCTGTAAGGGAGGTGACTGATACTCTCTATACCAGGAGAAGGGAGCACACTGCTCTGTAAGGGAGGTGACTGATACTCTCTATACCAGGAGAAGGGAGCACACTGCTCTGTAAGGGAGGTGACTGATACTCTCTATACCAGGAGAAGGGAGCACACTGCTCTGTAAGGGAGGTGACTGATACTCTCCTTATCAGAAGGGAGCACACTGCTCTGTAAGGGAGGTGACTGATACTCTTTATACCAGGAGAAGGGAGCACACTGCTCTGTAAGGGAGGTGACTGATACTCTCCTTATCAGAAGGGAGCACACTGCTCTGTAAGGGAGGTGACTGATACTCTTTATACCAGGAGAAGGGAGCACACTGCTCTGTAAGGGAGGTGACTGATACTCTTTATACCAGGAGAAGGGAGCACACTGCTCTGTAAGGGAGGTGACTGATACTCTCTATACCAGGAGAAGGGAGCACACTGCTCTGTAAGGGAGGTGACTGATACTCTCTATACCAGGAGAAGGGAGCACACTGCTCTGTAAGGGAGGTGACGGATACTCTCTATACCAGGAGAAGGGAGCACACTGCTCTGTAAGGGAGGTGACTGATACTCTCTATACCAGGAGAAGGGAGCACACTGCTCTGTAAGGGAGGTGACTGATACTCTTTATACCAGGAGAAGGGAGCACACTGCTCTGTAAGGGAGGTGACTGATACTCTCTATACCAGGAGAAGGGAGCACACTGCTCTGTAAGGGAGGTGACTGATACTCTCTATACCAGGAGAAGGGAGCACACTGCTCTGTAAGGGAGGTGACTGATACTCTCCTTATCAGAAGGGAGCACACTGCTCTGTAAGGGAGGTGACTGATACTCTTTATACCAGGAGAAGGGAGCACACTGCTCTGTAAGGGAGGTGACTGATACTCTCCTTATCAGAAGGGAGCACACTGCTCTGTAAGGGAGGTGACTGATACTCTTTATACCAGGAGAAGGGAGCACACTGCTCTGTAAGGGAGGTGACTGATACTCTTTATACCAGGAGAAGGGAGCACACTGCTCTGTAAGGGAGGTGACTGATACTCTCTATACCAGGAGAAGGGAGCACACTGCTCTGTAAGGGAGGTGACTGATACTCTTTATACCAGGAGAAGGGAGCACACTGCTCTGTAAGGGAGGTGACTGATACTCTCTATACCAGGAGAAGGGAGCACACTGCTCTGTAAGGGAGGTGACTGATACTCTCTATACCAGGAGAAGGGAGCACACTGCTCTGTAAGGGAGGTGACTGATACTCTTTCTACCAGGAGAAGGGAGCACACTGCTCTGTAAGGGAGGTGACTGATACTCTCTATACCAGGAGAAGGGAGCACACTGCTCTGTAAGAGAGGTGATGATACTCTCTATACCAGGAGAAGGGGGCACACTGCTCTGTAAGGGAGGTGATGATACTTTCGATACCAGGAGAAGGGAGCACATTGCTCTGTAAGGGAGGTGACTGATACTCTCTATACCAGGAGAAGGGAGCACACTGCTCTGTAAGGGAGGTGACTGATACTCTCTATACCAGGAGAAGGGAGCACACTGCTCTGTAAGGGAGGTGATGATACTTTCGATACCAGGAGAAGGGAGCACACTGTTCTGTAAGGCAGGTGACTGATACTCGTATTCCTACGCACTGTGGTAGTCACCACTGTTTGTATAATACGTACTTGAGAGGTAATACGGTAAGGTTCCTGTACTACAGGTACGGGGGTAGATCCCTGCCTGCTGGCTCTGTCCAGCATGTGGAGTATAAATGTGTGTTCAGGTGGGAAAGTGGAGCTGAGTCCACAAAAGATCAGCCATGATCTCATTGAATGACAGAGCAGGCTCGAAGGGCCAGAAGGCCTACTATTGCTCCGCGTTCTTATGTTCTTAACCCAGTAACCCCACCTAACCTTTTTTTTGGTCACTAAGGGCAATTTATCATGGCCAATCCACCAAAACTGCACATCTTTGGACTGTGGGAGGAAACCAGAGCACCTGGAGGAAACCCACATAGACACGGGGAGAACGTGCAGACTCTGCACAGACAGTGACCTAACTGGGAATCGAATCTGAAACCCTGGAGCTGTGAAGCAACTGTGCTGACCACTGTGCTACCGTGTTTGCCTCTTTTACCATCATGTCTCACTGTGAGTCTCTTTTACCATCATGCCTCACTGTTAGCCTCTTTTACCATCATGCCTCACTGTTAGCCTCTTTTACCATCGTGCCTCACTGTTAGCCTCTTTTACCATCATGCCTCACTGTTAGCCTCTTTTACCATCATGCCTCACTGTTAGCCTCTTTTACCATCGTGCTTCACTGTTAGCCCCTTTTACCATCATGCCTCACTGTGAGTCTCTTTTACCATCATGCCTCACTGTTAGCCTCTTTTACCATCGTGCCTCACTGTTAGCCTCTTTTACCATCATGCCTCACTGTTAGCCTCTTTTACCATCGTGCCTCACTGTGAGTCTCTTTTACCATCATGCCTCACTGTTAGCCTCTTTTACCATCGTGCCTCACTGTTAGCCTCTTTTACCATCATGCCTCACTGTTAGCCTCTTTTACCATCGTGCCTCACTGTTAGCCTCTTTTACCATCATGCCTCACTGTTAGCCTCTTTTACCATCATGCCTCACTGTGAGTCTCTTTTACCATTGTGCCTCACTGTTAGCCTCTTTTACCATCATGCCTCATGGCACAATGTTAGCCATTGTCCTCATCACCACCTTCATCATTTCCTCTTGCACGTTATACTGCCTAGATGGCAGTTCTTGGGTTTATGAAGGGGGCAGCACAGTAGCACAGTGGGTAGCACTGCTTCACAGCTCCAGGGCCTCAGGTTCAATTCCCAGCTTAGGTCACTGTCTGTCTGGAGTCTGCACGTTTACCCTGTTTCTGCATAGGTTTCCTCCGGATGCTCCGGTTTCCTCCCACAAGTCCCAAAGGTAGTACTGTTAGGCAATTTGAACATTCTGAATTCTCTCTCTGTGTACCCGAACAGGCGCCGGAATGTGGCGACTAGGGGCTTTTTCACAGTAACTTCATTGCAATGTTAATGTAAGCCTACTTGTGACAATAAAGATTAGTATTAAGACAGCATAAACATGGTATTGTTGATAAGGCCTTTGGGGAAAGGTGGGGGGGGGGGAGGTTGGATAGGGTGGTGGGGTGTGGGGGGAAGGAACAGCTGCGTGTTTACACCATTTGCAGTTTGGGAATAGGAAGATATTGTGGGATAAGGGGGAAGTGAGATATGAGAAGGAGGATTGGATAGGAACTTACTTTCATCTTCACCAATTTCAACTCCACCACTGGTCAAGGCCTCATTCATAGTTCTACAACGATTGTGACCTCTCTTCCCTTCCTTGGAGTGGGGACATGGCCCCCACAGATCCCATGTAGTAGATTGTCAACAGAATATGCAGGTGAGTGTGTCAGTGAATGTGGTTCAATGTGTTTGGGTGATGTGGTAGTCATGGTTGAAGAGCTGGCAGCGAAGGTGGGTGCGATGTTTGCAAAAGATGTAAATATGTGAGGGTCAGGTGCAGCTATGAATGTGATTGTTCGAGATTGTTGATGGTTGAGGCATGGGTGTTTGGTGTATTATGCAGTGTGTGAAGTTGGTGGGATGTAGCATTTGAAGCTGCATTCACTGACCTTACCCATTCATGTGAGGCCATTGAACTTCTTTTGGCATTGCATCCGGAGCTTCGGTGCTACACTCCTGGTATTGACCTCCATGGTTATCTGCACCCATTGTCTTTCTCAGAGTTTGCCTGGAGGACCTTGTAGATCCCTATGGATATAGAACCTCTCTCTTTTCCTCTCCAGCTTCTGCATCAAGGCCTCCAGTGCCATGTCGGAGGATCTTGGAACTCGTACTTTGTCAGGTTGTGCTGTTTTTTTTCACAGTCGCTTTTGCAATGAATTCCAGCACTTAGCGCTGCCACAATGCACCTCCCTTTTAAGAGAAGCGGGCTGGCTTTAAGTAACACTTGTCATGGGAGTGTCCCTTTAAGAAATGTTTTTGTCTGATCACATGGCTTCAGTGATGTCATTGTATGGGTGGAGCTGGGCTGTGGCTCTGTGGGTTTTGCCTTCGCTTTGAGTTTGAACTGGTTTTGAACTGCACAGGGTGAAAGAAGTGTTTCTCTATCTTCATTTTAACAGCTGTTTCCGGACTGCTTGATAACTTAAAAAAGATAATTGAAGGAATTCAAATCTGCTTTTGAAAAGGGAACAGAGTTGAATGTGCGGAGATTGCTAAATGTTATTATGATGCCGGCAGTGGAGGGGGAGGCGGAGATAGTGGTGGCGCTGGATGCAGAAAAAGCGTTTGATAGAGTTCAGTGGGGGTACCCTGTGGGAGGTCCTGGAGTGGTTCGGATTCGGGGAGGGATTCATCAAATGGGTGAGGCTGCTCTACGCGGCTCCGATGGCGAGTGTAGTTACCAATGGAAGGCGATCGGAGTACTTTAGGCTCTACCGTGGGACCAGGCAGGGGTGCCCCCTGTCCCCCTTGCTCTTTGCATTGGCGATTGAACCTTTGGCTATGGCGTTGAGGGAGTCAGGGAGATGGAGGGGTCTGGTGCGGGGTGGGGAGGAACATCGGGTATCGCTGTATGCGGACGATCTGCTGTTGTATGTGGCGGACCCAGAAGGGGGAATGCCGGGGGGTGATGGAGCTGTTAGCGGAATTTGGGGCTTCACGGGCTATAAGTTAAATTTAGGCAAGAGCGAGGTATTTGTAGTACACCCGGGTGATCAGGAGGAGGGAATTGGGAGGCTCCCGTTTAAGAGGGCAGTGAAGAGTTTCAGATACCTGGGGGTGCAGGTGGCCAGGAGTTGGGGGACTCTCCATAAGCTTAATTTTACCAGGCTGGTGGAGCAGATGGAGGAGGAATTTAAAAGGTGGGACATGGTGCCGCTTTCGTTGGTGGGTAGAGTGCAGTCCGTCAAAATGACGGTTCTCCCGAGGTTCTTGTTCCTCTTCCAGTGTTTGCCCATCTTTATCCCTAGGGCCTTTTTTAGAAGGGTGACTAGCAGCATCTTGAGCTTTGTTTGGGCACATGGGACCCCGAGGGTGAAGAGGGTCTTCTTGGAGCGGGGTAGAGATGGGGGGTGGCTGACGTTACCCAATCTCTCGGGGCATTATTGGGCGGCCAATGTGTCGATGGTGCGCAAGTGGGTGATGGAGGGGGAGGGGGCAGCATGGAAACGGATGGAGAGGGCGTCCTGTGGAGATACAAGCCTGGGGGCCCTGGTAACGGCGCCGTGGCCGCTCCCTCCCACGAGGTATATCACAAGTCCAGTGGTGGCGGCTACCCTCAAGATTTGGGGGTAGTGGAGGCGACATAGGGGAGAAGTGGGGGGCTCGATGGAGGCTCCGTTAAGGGGGAACCATAGGTTCGTCCCGAGGAACATTGATGGGGGATTTCAGGGTTGGCACAGAGCGGGCATCAGACAGCTCAGGGACCTGTTTATTGATGGGAGGTTTGCGAGCCTGGGGGAATTGGAGGAGAAATTTGGGCTCCCTCCGGGGAACATGTTCAGGTATCTGCAGGTAAAAGCGTTTGCTAGACGGCAGGTGGAGGGATTCCCTTTGCTTCCCACGAGGGGGGTGAGTGACAGAGTTTCTGGGGTCTGGGTCGGGGATGGGAAGATATCTGATATCTACAAGGTTATGCAGGAGGCGGAGGAGGCGTCAGTAGAGGAGCTGAAAGCTAAGTGGGAGGGGGAACTGGGGGAACAGACCGAAGACAGGACATGGACTGATGCCCTGGAGAGGGTTAATTCTTCCTCCTCATGTGCGCGGCTTAGCCTCATCCAATTCAAGGTGCTGTACCGGGCCCACATGTCCGGGTCTAGGATGAGTAGGTTCTTTGGGGGTGAAGACAGGCGTGTCAGGTGTTCGGGGAGTCCAGCGAACCATGCCCATATGTTCTGGGCATGCCCGGCACTGGAGGAGTTCTGGAAGGGGGTGGCGAGGACGGTGTCGAGGGTGGTGGGGTCCAGGGTCAAGCCAGGATGGGGACTCGCGATTTTTGGGGTTGGGGTGGAGCCAGGAGTGCAGGAGGCGAAAGAGGCCGGTGTGCTGGCCTTTGCGTCCCTAGTAGCCCGGCGAAGGATCTTGCTACAATGGAGGGATGCGAGGCCCCCAAGCGTGGAGACCTGGATCAACGACATGGCGGGTTTTATCAAGCAAGAGAGGGTCAAATTCGCCCTGAGAAGATCGGTACAAGGGTTCTTTAGGCGGTGGCAAGATTTCCTCGACTTTCTGGCTCAACGATAGGGTACTGGGACAGCAGCAGCAGCAACCCGGGGGGAGGGGAGGGGGGGATGATGACTATGTTTGTTTATTTAATTTTAATTTATTTTTAAGTTCTCTTGTTGTTCATTGGGGTTGGGGGGGTGGGGGGGGGATGTGATACATGCATTGATACGGACTGAGGGGTGTTACAGTTATTATGGGGTTATTTTGTTGCATTTCATCGTTTGTTGTTATATTTTCTGTAAAAAATTCCATAAAAATTATTTAAAAAAAAAAAGAAAAGGGAACAGAGTTACCACTAACAAGTGTTATACCAGTGAGAGTATCAGTGTGCTGGGCCACATCTTTGGAAAAGAGGTTTCTGGTTTTACTTGGATTTTGTTATTGAATTGGAACAGTTAGGGGGAATTCATTAAGGGTTATACATAGGTTACTGTAGCTGTGTGGGGTCTTTATGTTTGTAGTTGATAAAAATTCTTACTGTGTGTGTTTATACAAATTCGTCGAATAAAGCTTGTTTTTTGATTAAAAGCGTCTAAGAACTCTATTGAATAACACCTGAAAGGCAGGCTCTTGCGTTCACCATAGCCAAAATCAATAAACAGTTGTAGGTCAGTTGAACTCAATAATATACTTTGGAGTTTTCTAAACCCTGGCTCATAACACACTGGACAGCTCAAACCTGTGTAAGCCTGGATTATCAAGCTCATGGAGAAGAGGAAGTGGAGGATTCATTTTTAAACTTAACTCCAAGTTTTCTCCCCCAATTCTAACCCACTTATATTTGTGACTCTCGCAACGCTGTCGTGTTATGTTATCTGGGATAAACCAGGCCGCATCTGGATGCAACTTTAACCAAAAGATACTCCAGACCTTGAAGTTAGTTCAATTTGATTTATTGAACCTGTCACACAGTTAGCACAGTTCTCCTGTAACCAGAGAGTTCAACTCTCTGCTAGCCTAAGTGTGGTTACTCTGTCTGACTGAACCAGACTAGCTCTTAGCCATGTGCTGGAGGTGTGGTACTGTAAATACACCCTGACTCACTCTGTAGATGTTCATCAGTGGAAAGAGGCGGAATGTCCAGATTCCCACCCTAACCACTTCCTCTTCACTGTGGGATGTTCAGTCCATACTTTTCTATCCACTATAACCCCAACTGCTCCCGCAGTTACATTGACCATTCTTCCCATCGTATAGACGACAGGAAGGTTTTGACAGAACATAGGCCCAAGGCCCTCCTCTCGTCACAGATGCCGCCTGACCATTTTCAGAATTTTCTATTATTATTATTTCTCTCTCTTTAAGAACTCGTGGGAAACGCAGCCAAGTTTTGGTTCTCACTTCTACTGAAGTCCTGACTCACCGCACCTGCTTTAAGCTGGTCAAGACACTGATTTTTTTTTTAACTTGTGGTCACAGAATGTGGGTGTTGCTGGCAAGGCCAACATTGATTGCGCACCCTGAACGGTGCTTGAGAAATTGGTAGGAACTGAGCTGCCTCCTTGAAACGCCGCATTTTGTCACAGCAGTTTTGATAGGCCCTTTCAGAAGGCTCGACCAGAACAGAATCGACCACATTGGTTCAACATGTAGGCCAGCCAGACTGAGTAAGAATAGCAAATTTCCTGGCCTTAAGGACATCAGTGAACTGGTTGGGGCATTACTGACACAACATTTAAAAAATTATTATATCAGATTCATTTCATTAAAATTAATGGGGTGACAAGGTGGAACAGCGATTAACACATCTACCTCACCGAGCCAGGGACCCAGGTTCGATTTCGGCCTTGGTGACTGTCTGTTCATTCACCCCGGGTTTCTTCCCAGTGCTCCAGTTTCCTCCCACAGTCCAAAGGTGGGAAGGTTGGGTGTTTTGGCCATGGTAAATTGGCTCTTCGTGTCAAAAGGGTTAGGTGGGGTTATGGGGTTACATGGATAGTGTGGGAGCGTGGGACTATGTAGGGTGATCTTTGAGAGAGTTGGTGTAGACTTGATGGGCAGAATGGCCTCCTTTGCACTGTACGAATTCTATGGGATTCTTTTTTTAAATAGATTTAGAGTACACAATTCTTTTTTCCAATTAAGGGGCAATTTAGCGTGGCCAATCCACCTACTCTGCAAATCTTTGGGGGTGAGACCCATGCGGAGATGGGGAGAATGTGCAAACTACACACAGACAGTGATCCGGGTCCGGTATCGAACCGGGATTTCAGCGCCGTGAGGCAGCAGTGCTAACCACTGAACCACCATGCCGCCCAGAAAATCTATGGAATTCTATAAATTTAAATTCCACAGCTGCTGTGGTAGGATTTGAACTCATGTCTCTGGGTTATTAATTCACGCTGTTGAAATCACTAGTCCAGTAAAATAAGTACCATGTTGCCTTATCCATGGCTACAGACTACAAAGGTCAAAGATTGAACCCCAGTCCATACTACGTTAGCTGAAGGAAAGCCAATCGAACTCAAAATTTTTTATTTTATAAAATATTTTTATTCTCCATTTTCACATTTTCTTCAGAATTTACACCCCACCAACAAACAGTAAACGGTAACGAATACAATGTCAATCCCCTTATTAACAACAACGATCCCATCCTCCCATCACCCCCCACACAACGGCCCACCAAGCAATATAAGCATCAAATAAAACAAAACCTCCCAAGGTGGAAAAAAAGGAAAAAAGAAAAAGGAATCAGGAATTGTCTAAGGTCACCATTGACATATATAGTCCACCCCCCCAACCCCACCCCCCTCCCGAATATTCAACGCCATCCAATCCCCAAAAGTGTACCATGAATGACGCCCATGAATTGTAGACACCCCCTCTACCTCCCCCTCCCAGACTCCTCCCCTCCACTTCGTCTTGTAAACTCCTCCCCCCAATCTCGGTTCCTTTCCCCTACTTTTCGCCCTGGCTAGACTCATCGGAACCTGTTCCGCCAGGCTCCGATGGCCGCAGCCTCTCCCCCCACCTCACTCCCGTTCACTGGCTGGCTTAAACCGCCCAGCGTGAAGGCCCCCGACTGGGTCTTTTACCCCCTTGCCCGGTCCCAGGAAAACCAAGAAATCCACTTTAGCACACAACCTCAGCATACACACCCAAGCCCCAAAGAACCATCATTGCAAATGAAAGTTCCATCTCTTCCCTTGTCCAAATATACAGTGTCAACTCATTTAGTACATACACCAACACGCAGTGAGAAAATAAATTAACATGAAGCTACGTCGGTACAAGACCCACTCTCAGCCCCATTTCTCAATTCTGTCACAGTCCTTCTGCCTTCACAAACCCCTCCGCCGCTTCCACCATCTCAAAATAAAAGTCCTTGAATTTGTAGGTCACCCTCAACTTAGCTGGGTATACTATGCCGCACTGCAACTTGCTGATGTACAGTGCCTTCTTCACCCGGCTGAAGGCAGCCCGCCTCCTCGCCAGCTCCACCGTAAAGTCCTGGTATATGCGTATACTGCACCACCTGCTTCTGCTTTTCCCAGCACAGGACCTTCTCCTTCACGCTATACCTATGGAAACACAGACTTACTACTCTTGGCGGCTCACTAGCCTTTGGTATAGGCCTTCACGACCAATGAGCCTGATCCAGTTCGTATCGAGAGGGATCATTCCCCTCCCCCAATAGCTTCGCCAACATCGTGGCAAAATACTCCGTCGGCCTCTGGCCTTCCACACCTTCGGGCAAACCCACGATCCTCAGATTCTGCCACCTGGATCTGTTTTCCAGGTCTTCCATTTTGGCTTGCAGACCTTTGTTGGTCTCTATCACCTTCCGCAGCTCCTTCCCCATCGAGGTGAGTTGATCACTATGCTGCGATAATGCCTCTTCCACTTCCTTCAGTGTCTCACCTTGCTTCCGCACCTCCGTTGCTGCGCTTGATACCGCCGCCCTCACCGGGGCAATCGCCTCCTCCACCAGCACTTTCAATACCGCCCCTATCTCCTTCTTCATCGCTTTCATGTGTTTTGTGAACTGTTTTTTCAAATTCAACGGCCATCACCTTGGTCATTTCCTCTGCCGTGAGCAATGCGGCCTCCCCTGGTGCCCCAGCCTCCACTTTCCTTACAGTTCCTGCGCTGACTTTTTCACTCACCGGCGGACTTTAATTAACCCCCCTTTTTCACGGTAGTTTTTTCCCCCAATGATGCACTATCAATTATGCAAAGAAAGTAGGATGTAATCGAGGCTTTATTACACTGAGATGTGTGGCCTCCTCCAGCAGCTGACGAAATGACTGCTGTACGGGGAGCACACATATTTATACTCCGCCGACTGGGCGGAGCCAGCAGGCAGGGATCTACCCCCATACCTGTAGTACAGGGGCATTACCGTAAAGCACCTATAATAACAGCCTCTATATACAATATATACATCAGTGGTGACTACCACATTCACTCCCTGTTAACAATGAGTCCGTCAGGGTGGTGGAGAACTAAATACAGGAGATTGTGTTTTAAAAGTACAGTTAAAATTTTTAATTCAGGCGGTCAGGTGCCTTAATCTGTCGTAGAGAGCGCCATAGGGCTGGTGGCAACTCTGGCAGCTGCTTGGTCTTCGGAGACTCCGGGAGTGTGTGGAAATCCTTTTCATCCCCAGGTGTGGACAAGTAGAGGGCGGAGTGTCCCGGAGCAGGGGCTGCGGTGGGGTGCGTCGGCGGAAGGGAGGGTAGCGCCGGGTTGGAGGGGGGGTGTGTGGGGAACCAGCTAGTGCCAGAACCCTGAGGGAGACTGTGTCTTGGCGGCCGTCAGGGTACGCTACGTAAGCGTACTGCGGGTTGGCGTGAAGTAGCTGTACCCTTTCAACCAATTAGTCCGCCTTGTGGAGTCGAACGTGTCTACTGAGGAGAACGGGTCCTGGAGCTGCCAGCCACGTTGGGAGTGATACCCTGGAGGTGGACTTCCTGGGGAAGGCAAAGAGACGTTCATGGGGGGTTTCATTAGTCGCGGTGCACAGGAGCGACCGAATGGAGTGGAGTGCATTGGGGAGGACCTCCTGCCAGCGGGAGGCTGGGAGAGGGAAGAATTCTACCAAAGGGCCGAGTAAGCGGTTGGAGTCTCAAAGCCAGCCTGGCGCATAACCCCAAAGTCTGCTGCCAGAAGGCTGTCCAGAGGCAGGTAGCCTAGCCCCAAACTCCATGCTGCAGGTCTTGCCTCGACCCATCCTGCCTCTGAGATAATGTCCTGGGTTGGGGTGGATGGATGATGGGATAGTGGTGGCAAATCAGCTCGCTAGCCAGCAGTACAAATTTCCACACCCACGCTCGCCTCAACTGGGACTACAAATCTTGACTTTACTGCCACCATTACTGCCACCATTTTGTTTTATCTGTGCTAGTAGCAGCTTAGTTTTGAATCATAACATTTACATAAAAGTTTTCACAAGGGAACAAGCAATTCAACTTAACCAGTTTGTATTGGTGTTTCATCAGAAACACTAGTCCTAATCGCACACGAGTTATCACCCCCTTTGTTCGTCTATCTATATTGTTCTTAAGTGTATTTGCGCTGTTTCTTGTGGGTGGCACTGAATATTCTTGCACTTCGATGAACTCACTCTTCTCTTTGTAGCTTTTGTTGAAGCTGATTTTTTTTTTGTTAGTCATTCTCACAGTAGAACTGAAACCCACAGCTAAAGCTTTACAATAGATCCTGATGCTAAAGCAATGACATTTGACTGAAAGTTGTTGCAATCAGGGAGCTTAGTCACTGCATCCTTCGATGGGTAGGGTTCTAAGTAATTTTGGGACATGAATTTGTGTTGCTTCATTGACATCATGAAGAAATATCCTCCAAACTGGACTATTAATATCATGCGTAAAATTAATACTTCTGAAAAAATACATTTATTTTGTAAGGGCCACGAGGAGTCCACACTGTGTTTTCTTACAAAAACTTACTTCATTTTGCAACTACTATTATACATGGCTCCATTAGGCTTGGGCCACTGCCTGTGCGGCGTCTGCATGTCCTCCCCGCGTCTGCGTGGGTTTCCTCCGGGTGCTCCGGTTTCCTCCCACAAGTCCCGAAAGACGTGCTTGTTGGGTGAATTGGACATTCTGAATTCTCCCTCTGTGTACCTGAACAGGCGCCGGAGTGTAGTGACTCGGGGATTTTCACAGTAACTTCAGAATGCAGCATGGTGACGTAGTGGTTAGATCATAGAATTTACAGTGCAGAAGGATACCATTCAGCCCATCGAGTCTGCACCAGCTCTTGGAAAGAGCACCTTACCCAAGGTCAACACCTCCACCCTATCCTCATAACCCAGTAACCCCAACCAACACTAATTTTGGACACTAAGGGCAATTTATTATGGCCAATCCACCTAACCTGCACATCTTTGGCACATCTTTGGACTGTGGGAGGAAACCCACGCACACATGGGGAGGATGTGCAGACCCCGTACAGACAGTGACCCAAGCCGGAATTGAACCTGGGACCCTGGAGCTGTGAAGCAACTGTGCTATCCACAATGCTACCGTGCTGCCCTAAGCACTGCTGCTTCACGCCGCCAAGGTCCCACGTTCGATTCTGGGTCACTGCCCGTGTGAAGTTTGCACATTCTCCCCATGTTTGCGTGGGCTTCACCCCCACAATCCAAAGATGTGCAGGGTAGGTGGATTGGCCATGCTAAATTGCCCCTTAATTGAAAAAAAAAATGAATTGGGTACTCTAAATTTATATTAAAAAACTTAATTGCAGTATTAATGTAAGCCTACTTGTGACACTAATAAACATGATCATTATTGTCATTAGCTCTACACTGGATCTTCACTGGTTGGTGACCGTCTTTATTTATACATAGCCAGATATTGTTAGCGACCCCCCGCCCCCTTATCGGGGGAGCTCGTATTCTGCAAGGTCCACGGGGTAGTTAATTATCTCTACTCTGTAAACCGTGTACGGTTATGACAGTTTCTGAAACTTTTATCAATTGGGCTCACAGTGTGGCTCACTTATGTGTGCTAGAAGCGACCTATATTAATACATAGGGCCCTAGCCTTTGCAGACAGAAAGAACACGACACATTGTGTCATTTTCAGCCAAACAAAATAGGTGACAACCATTCTCTGGTTCATTTCCCAGGTCAATTCACCTTGACCAATCAGAGTCAACAGTTTGAATTTAAGCAAAGCTTGGCAGTTAACTGTCAGTCAACAGTTAACTGGTGCATTCTCCATGGCAACGCTTCTACCAGTCAGAGTCCACTTGCCATCCAATCAGCACTCTCTCCTTGTGGAACATACCTTGTTGTTCCTCTCAGAGCTGGTATTCTTGTGAATTGTCCTGATGGGTGCA
This sequence comes from Scyliorhinus canicula, assembly GCF_902713615.1. Lineage (NCBI taxonomy): Eukaryota > Metazoa > Chordata > Chondrichthyes > Carcharhiniformes > Scyliorhinidae > Scyliorhinus > Scyliorhinus canicula. Next base: position 26,327,850 of record NC_052151.1, on the reverse strand, counting down.
AGTTGTAAACCTTCAACAGCATGTCTTTTTTCCCCACGATACTGAAGCTTATTACTACCAAACGACTACAGTGAAATGTATTAAATTGATAGTTCAGTAAACCAATTCCTGCCTTCCTGCGGACTGATTGTAACAACCTGCCAGTACATAGATGAATGGCCTCTGCTTGAGACTCACCATAACAAGTACAACTTAATCAATATTCCCTTAGCTATCCATTCATTGAGAACTATAGTCCACTTTTGGGAGAGAACAGAAATGTCTTATAGTTCTTGTTTCCTCTTGTGAGGAGAACAGTTACAAGGTAATGACTAATGAATCCAATGGGGAATTCGGGAGAAACATATTTTCCTAAAGAGTGGTTAAAATGTTGAATTCACTACCCACGTTCAGGCAAATAATATAGTTGTATTTAAGGGGAAGCTGGTTAAACACTTGAGGGAGATATGAATAGAAGATTACACTGAGGGTAGATAAAATAGAATAGGTGGGGGCTCTTGAGGAGAGTAAACACAGGCCGAGACCAAACAAATATTCTGTTTATAGTTTGTAATTCCATGGAGATCTACCCAATCTATAAATAATTTGATTAACGCTCTAAATAACTTTATATATTACTTAATTGAGCAGCTCAACTGCTGCTTAAAAACTCCATTCTACAGTCAGCTGAGCTCTGCTGCCTGGATCAAACTTATTGCTTAATTAATGTGTTGCAGATAAAGTTTGTGAAATAATGCCTGTAGGTTAAGCAGTTACACTTATTGCAATAAAGAATCATCTATCAATCATCATCTTATTTTGTATTCCCACACTTCCAGATCTGCAAGGAAACATGAAACATAGATAGACCCTGGAGCTCCAGTTCTTTGTTTTAATCTCTCATTAAGGGGGGGAAAATCACATAACTGCAAGTTATACATTAACAGGGAATCTTTTAAGATGATACACACCCAGTGTAATGATCCTTGCAACTTAAAAAAAAAAAATTTGAACTTCTAGTTGATAGTTGAAAGCATGGCATAAGAGTCATCATTTAAGACCTTTATTGTCGCAAACAGATTAAAAGTACTGTTGACTAAACATTTTTGTTGTCGGCCTCTGATACTTCAAAATGCAGAACAGAACATTCCCCGTTTACTCTTAATAAACCACCACCCACAAAAAAAAATTCAAAGGTATAATCTAATCTAAACTGTCCCTTAAACAAATGGTCAATTCTCCTGGAACCAGTCCATCATAAATCTTTGCTCCCGAGGGTTTAGTTCCATTCTTTTCTTTTCCCTGCCTGATAACTTTTAACTCCAGAACTTTCTTACACTGAGATGGTTTTTCTCTCTGGCGATTCTCCCTCTCGTTCAAGCGTGGAAAATTTTCCAGCCTTGTTTTAAATCTTCCCGAGTTTGGTCTTTTCAATCCAATCATGAGCTCCCTCCCATTGAGCGCAATGAATCAGCGAGACATTCCCAGTTTCTACCTTTCTCCCAGATCTTGCGAGACTGCAAGTGTCTGTGAATTTTCAGGGAAATCTCAGAAAGCTTTCCCCTCAAAATGCTACGGCAATGTGGATTATATTGCCCACGTGTCCAGGTGGAAATGCTAATTAGCTGTCCTTGAGAAACAACTCTCTTTTATCTTGTAAGTAAATGGACAATTCATAGAATCCCTACATTGCAGAAGGAGGTGTCATGTGAGAGTACCTTTAAGAAATGGGTGTTTCAGAAATGTACCTTTAAGAAATGGAGCTGCTCATGTTACTAGAGTGATGTCAGAGTGTGGGTGGAGCTGAGCTCTATTTCTGCTTTTTAGTTTCAGTTTGAGAAAAAAGCTTGGGTGTGTGTTTTTCAGTGAGCTGTACTGTTGTTCTCTGCCATCCAAAGACTATCTTAATCATTTGGTGAATTCAGAAGAATTATAAATGTTCTCAGTATTGAATGTAAACCCTAATGTGCTCCTGTTTGAAGGTTTGTTAAGTCTTTTGGGTGTAAAAGGACAGCATACAGGTTACTTAGTGTTGTATTCTTCGGGGGTTGTATTTGATTTACTGGTTGCTAAGATGTTCACTGTATGTTTTAAAAAGGTTAATTTGAGTTCATAGAATAAACATTGTTTTGTTTTTAAAAATACCTTTCCATTTATGAAATACCACATTTGTAAAGTGAGCCCTGTGCTCCCCATACCACAATCTATTAAACGTTGTGGGTCAGGTGGACGCCATGATACACTTTGGGGTTCTCGAAACCCTGCACCGACCCTCTGAACGAGCACCCTTCCGAAGCTCACTGCCCCGCCCTATCGCAACAACCCCTTAACCTAACCCGTACATCTTTGGACTGTGGGAGGAAACCAGAGAACCTGGAGGAAACCCCAACCGACACAGTCACCTGAGGTCGGAATTGAACTCTGGTCCTTGGCATTGTGAGGCAACAGTGCTAACCACTGCACCACTATAATTCAAAGCACAACTGGTTACAACACAGCATTTTCAACACGATGAAAGGTCATCAACCTGATATTAACTTTGTTTCTCTTCACAGATGCTGCCTGTCCTGCTGAGCAGTTTCAGCAGGCTTATATTTTTATTTCAGATTTGCAGCATCTGCAGTATTTTGCTTTGGCATTTTCAACAGCTTCCTAGGACTTAGCTCCTCTGGATCCTTAACTTCTGACCCACAGACCAGAAACAGTCAGAATAAACAACAACACCTCCTCCACAATAGTCCTCAATACCGGGCCCCACAAGGCTGCGTACATAGCCCCCTACTCTAATCTCTGTACATACACGACTGTGTGGCAACATTTGGCTCCAATTCCATTTACACTTTTGCTAACGACAGGATCGTAGTGAGTTGGATCTCGAACATCGACAAGTTAGAATACAGGAGGGAGAAAGAGAACCTAGTGGAGTGGTGCAACAACAACAATCTTTCCCTCAATGTCAGTAAAACTAAATAGATAGCCATTGACTTCAGGAAGCAAAGTACTGCACACACCACAGTCTGAATCAATGGTGCCGAGATTGAGATAGTTGACAGTTTCAAATTCCTAGGTATGCACATCACCAACAATCCGTCTTGATCAACCCACGTCGACGCTATGACAAAGAAAGCATAACAGCATCTATACTTCCTCAGGAAACTAAGGAAATTCGGCATCTCCACATTGACTCTTACCAATTTTTGAAGGTGCACCACAGAAAATATCCTATCTAGCTGCATCACAGCCTGATATTTTTTTTATAAATTTAGAGTACTCAATTCATTTTTTAATTAAAATTTTGCATACTTAATTAATTTTTTCCAATTAAGGGGCAATTTAGCATGGCCAATCCGCCTACCCTGCACATCTTTGGGTTGTGGGGGTGAAACCCACGCAGACATGGGGAGAATGTGCAAACTCCACACAGACAGTGACCCAGAGCCGGGATTGAACCTGGGACCTTGGCGCCATGAGGCAGCAGGGCTAAACCCACTGCGCCACCGTGCTGCCCTATCACAGCCTGATAATGGCAACAGCTTGGGCCCAAGACCACAAGAAACTACAGAGAGTCGTGAACACCACCCAGTCCATTACACAAACCTGCCTCCCATCCATTGACTCTGTTTACAACCACCGCTGCCTGGGGAAAGCGGGCAGCATAATCAAAGACCCCTCCCACCCGGCTCTTCCAACTCCCTCCATCGGGCAGGAGATATAAAAGTCTGAGAATACGCACTAACAGAGTCAAAAACAGCTTCTTCCCCGCTGTTATCAGACTCCTAAAGGACCCTCTTATGGACTGATCTGATTAATACTACACTCCTGTATGTTTCACCTGATGCCTGTGACAATGTATTTACATAATAATTTTTTTAAAATAATTTTGAGTGCGCAATTAATTTTTCCAATTAAGGGGCAATTTAGCGTGGCCAATCCACCTACCCTGCACATCTTTGGGTTGTGGGGGTAAAATCCAAGCAAACACTGAGAATGTGTAAACTCCACATGGACAGTGACCCAGGGCCGGGATTGAAGCTGGACCTCGGCGCCGTGAGACAGCAGTGCTAACCACTGCGCGACCTTGCTGCCCTCACATGATCATTTTTATTGTCACAAGTAGGCTTACATTAACACTACAATAAAGTTACTCTGACAATCCCCGAGTCGCCACATTCCGGAGAGAGAGAGAGAATTCAGAATGTCCAAATTACATAACGGATTTCGGGAATTGTGGGAGGAAACCGGAGCACCCGGAGGAAACCCACGCAGACGCGGGGAGAATGTGCAGACTCCGCACAGACAGTGACCCAAGCCGAGAATTGAACCGGGGACCCTAAAGCTGTGAAGCCACAGTGTTAACCACTGTTGGTTGATTGGGTTGACTGGGCCTGTATTCACTGGAACTTAGAAGAATGAGATGGGATCTTATTGAATTGTATAAAATTCTGACAGGGCTGGGCGAGACTGGATGCAGAGATACTCCTCCTGGCTGGGGAAGTTGTGAGGGTGGGTGGCGGGGGGGCGCGGGGTGGGGGCTAGAACAAGAGGTCACAGTCTCAGGATACAAGCATTTATGAAATGAAATGAAAATCGCTTATTGTCACGAGTAGGCTTCCATGAAGTTACTGTGAAAAGCCCCTAGACGCCACATTCCGGCACCTGTTCAGGGAGGCTGGTATGGGAATTGAACCATGCTGCTGGCCTGCCTTGGTCTGCTTTAAAAGCCAGCGATTTAGCCCAGTGTGCTAAACCAGCCCCTTACAGAGATACAAGAAACTTTGTCACTCAGAGGGTGCAGAACCTGTGCAATTCTCCACTATGGAAGGCTGTGGTGGCCAGGTCGCTGAATATATTGGGTAAGGAAATAGATTTCTGGACTTTAATGGCATAAAAAGGTATGGAGAGCATGGGGATATGGAGTTGAGCAAGAGGATCAGCCATGGCAGCCAAGGCATTTGTGTCTACCGTATTTTCTTTTCATGTACTAAATGATCTGTTTGAGCTGTCTACAGAAAAATACTCTTTGCTACCTTGGGACACGCGACAATAAACAAATCCAAATCCAAATCCAACACCTCTTAATAAAACTTCTCATCATGTTTGAAAGAATCCAGAATGTGCACATCTCTATAACTTTTTCTTTGCGGCTAACAAAGAAATACAACACCAATTTATTACCCCCAATTCCATGTGCTTTAATTTTGCACACTAACATCTTATTTAGCTTTCTGAAAATCCAAATATACCATATCCATTGGTTCGTCCTTATCTATTCTACTATTTATGTCCTCAAAATACTCCAGTAGATTTGGGTTTCACTTTCATGAATCCATGTAGACTGCCTAATCTCATTGATATTTTCTAAGTCTCCAGTTGTCACATTGTTATAACCTGCCCGAAATCGATTGGCTGGGGACATGACTCTTGGGGAGTATGAGCACCCCAAATTGGGGGGGGGGGGCAATCACTAGTGGTTGCAGCTGTATAAATAGGGCTGGCCAGTGTGGTACCGGGGGAGAAGGAAGCAATGGTGAACTACTGCTGCTGTGTACATATTATTGTAAAGAAAGTTATTTTCTGTTTGACTCTGCAAACTTGCCCTGGATACTTTTTGGCCCTCACAAAATACATCCTCTATAATAGACTCTGGCAACTGATGTTAGGCTGATTGGTCTGTAATTCCCCGGAGAGAGAGTTCATTGAATGTATTAGAGATTGTTTCTTGGAACAGTATGTTGGGAACCAACCAGGGAAGAGGTTACTCTGGATTTGGTATTCTGTAATGAGGAGGGATTAGTTGGTGATCTCATAGTTGAGGATCCTGGAGGGAATAGTGATCATAGTATGGTAGAATATAAGATTCAGTTTGAGGGCGAGAATGTAGAGTTCCACACTGGTGTTCTGGAATTAAACAAAAGTAATTACATAGGAATAAGGTCAGATTTGGCCCAAGTAGAGTGGGCAGGAAGGCTAAAAGTTGGAGAGCTGATGAGCAGTGGCAGTTGTTTAAGGAGATACGCAATTCCTCACAACTAAAATATATCCGGGTGAGGAAGGAAGATGGGAAGAGAGGTAAAAAAAAAATCAATGGCTAAACAAGGAGGTTGAGGACAATATAATGACAAAACTAAGGTTTACCATGTTGCAAAGGCCAGTGGAAGACTGGAAGACTGGAAAACGTTCAAGCCTAATCAAAGGGTTCCTAAAAAAGTAATAAAAAGAGCTAAGGTAAATTATGAAAGAAAGCTAGCACAAAATATCAAAAAGGATAGCAAAAGCTTCTGTAAGTACATGAAAGGGAAGAGAGTCGCTAAAAATGAAACCGGAGAGTTAATAGTGGGGAACACAGAAATGGCGGAGATGCTAAGTCAATATTTTGCCTCCATTTTCATGGTGGAGGAGAGTAGTACCATTCCTATGGGAACAGGTAATTCAGAGGTAATAGAAAGGGTGGAACTTAGAACAATCAGCATCAATAGTGAAACAGTACTCAACAAACTATTGAGGGCAGACAAGTCCCCAGAGCCAGATGGCCTACACCCTAGGGTGTTAAAGGAAGTGGCATTGGAGATAGTGGATTCATTGGCTATAATATTCCAACATTCTCTGGACCCAGGAAAGGTTCCAGTGGATTGGAAAAATGTTAATGTAACACCCTTATTCAAAAAGGGAGGGAGGCAGAATGTAGGATATTACAGACCAGTTAGTTTAACATCTTTTGTTAGGAAATTGCTAGAATCCATTATTATCAGGGCATTTTGGAAGTCAAAATGCAATCCACCAGAGTCGGGATGGTTTTATGAAGGGCAAATCATGTTTGACTACTTTGCTAAAGTTCTTTGAAAAGCCAAGTGGATAATGAGGATCCTGTAGTATATCTGGACTTCCGGAAGGCATTTGATAAGGTGCCGCACAGAAGGTTAATTCGCAAGGTGAGGTCGCATGGGATTCAGGGTAATTTATTAGCTTGGATAGAAGACTTGCTGATGGATAGGAGACAGAGAGTCGGGTTAAATGGGTCTTTTTCGGGATGGCAAGATGGGGTGCCACAGGGTTTGGTCCTTGGGCCCCAGCTATTTACAATCTATAGAAACAACTTGGATGGAGGGATAGAAGGTTCTATAGCCAAATTTGCAGGTGACATGAAAATAGGTGGGACAGTAAGTAGCAATGAAGAAATAAGAACCTTACAAATGGATATAGGAGAGTTGGCCAAAGTATGACAGATGGCGTTTAATGTAGATAAGCATGAGGTCATCCATTTTGGTCGGAAAAATGGAAAAGCAACTTATTATCTAAATAGGGAGAGACTTCGGAGTACTCCGATGCAGAGGGATCTGGGTGTCCTTGTGCATGCAGGTACAGAGGTAGTGAAGAAAGCAAATGGAATGTTGGTATTTATAGCTAGCGTATAACGGTAAGGAAGTGTTGCTGCAACTGTACAAGGCATTGATGAGACTGCACCTGGGGTATTGTGCACAGTCTTGGTCCCTTTTTTTGAGGCAAGGTGTAGTGACATTGGAGGCAGTTCAGACGAGGTTCACTGGATTGATTCCAGAGGGGTTTGTCGTATGAAGAGAGATTGAGCAGTTTAAGACTATATTCTCTAGAGTTTAGAAGAATGAGGGTAGATCAAATTGAGGTGTACAAGATGATAAAAGATATAGATAAATTAGATGCAAAGCAGATGCTTCCTCTTGTGGGACAATCTAGAACAAGAGGTTCTGAATTCTGAATCCTCAGGCTTTTAATTTTTCCAATGACTTTATATGACTTCTCTTTGTATCCAATACCATCCTTAATTTCTTAATACTCTCTTTAATTTCGTAAACATCAGTTTTAAAAATAAAATGCTAATATTTGATACATACAACATAAGGAAATAGAAAATAATTTTTTTTGATCCATTGCTAGAACCAATGCCCCTCCAAATTATTTTGTTGTCCATGGCCTGTTGTTTTAAATGCCTGATACTTTTACATTATTTTTGCAGGCCCACGCACGTGCGGTACCTTGAAGGGCACAGTTTATAAGCACTGGGCTGGTTTAGCACAGGGCTAAATAGCTGGCTTTTAAAGCAGACCAAGGCAGGCCAGCAGCACGGTTCAATTCCCGTACCGGCCTCCCCGAACAGGTGCCGGAATGTGGCGACTAGGGGCTTCTTACAGTAACTCCATTTAAGCCGACTTGTGACAATAAGCGATTTTCATTTCATTTTCAGATTGCTGTGCAGCCAAGAACCTGCAGTGTACCGAAGACATTGGCCTGGGCCAAATGAAAACAATAATAAGAATTAATAATATAATGGGCGGAATTCTCCGGCCACGCCCACCCAGCGACCGGGAATTCCCACCCGAGGTCAATGGACCTTCCATGTCCCGCCCATGGCAGTCTTGAGGCGGGTGCGGGGCGGAAGAATCCGGCCCTGTTCTAACGTAGTAGAAATTCCAAAGGGGCTTTACAGGAGCGTTTTCAGGCAAAATTTGATACCAAGCCATGAAAGACGGTATTTGGGCAGATGGCCAAACATTTGGTTACATCTGCCCTCATATCGTAAGTACGTTTTAAGAAGTATTTTCAAGGAGGAAAGTGAGGTAGAGAGGTAATAGGGCCTGATGGAGGTAATGCCAGAGGTTTGGGCAACAACAGCTTTCAGCACTGCTGCCAATAGTTTTTTTTTGTTGTGTGCAGTAATCACCAGGCCAGGCAGCAGTTCCCCAGCGGCTGATTGGAGCTCTCTGAGCCCTCTGCTGAATGTTGTCAGGGGGCAGTCTTCAATGATGTGAGTCATTGATTGGGGTGAACCACAGCTGCTAGATAGATTGACCATGGGGAGGCAGTGACGTAGTGGAATTGTCACTTGACTAAAATCTAGAGACCCAGGGTAATGCTCCCACCAGTTCGAGAGTTCGAATTTCACCAGGGCAGATGATACAATTTGAAATTAATTTTAAAAATCTGGAATAAAAAAATCTCATGATGGCCATGAAAGCTTCGGCGATTGTTGTAAAGACCCACCTGGTTTACTAATGTCCCTCAGAAAAAGAAACCTGCCATCCTTACCCTGGACTGGGTCTGGCCTAGATGTCACTCCAGACCCACAGCAATGTGCATTTTAGAGGGTTGTACGGATTTGATGGGCCAAATGGCTTCCTCCTGTGCTGTCGAGATCCTGTGGTTCAAGGAGAGTTGAGTTCCCTCTTGGTGCTAGCATTGTGGAGGTGGAATAGACTGTTTTATTGCTGCGGGGATAGAGGCGAACAGAAATTGGCCAGTTCTGCAACATCCTTGTTTAATATTGCCAATAGAGAGATGATTAAAATAGGGGCTATGAAAGTGTTGGAAGAGTGCAAATATGTCAGAGGGTTGTAGAACTGGAGGAGACTCCAGAGATCGGGAGGGGTAACATGATGGAGGGAATTGAAAATGAGGATGAAAATTTTAAAATTTAGATGTTGTCAGACCAGGCCAGTGAGCACGGGCGTAAACACTAAAAACTATCAACATGCTGCTTCCCTCCCTTTGGAACATACGACTGTGAAAATTGCTGGACCAGTTTATTTCCTGTGCACTGCCCTCATGGTGCCATATCCTGCAACCCACATTCACACAGCACAGCAAGGAGTAAAAATAACAGCTGATATCACCCGGGGATTAACGACAGCGGTGGGAAGAATGTCAAATGTCAGCATCAGGAGTGAGTGAGATGATTCACTCGTGTGTAACAGTTTGGGAACAGCCAGGCACTGTGGGTAGAATTTTAGCAAAACACAGCAAGGTGTCAGGTTCTGACTGAGAACCAGCGTGTTTCTCCCATGTTTTGCCCCAGAGAAACAGGCCGGTTTGCTCTCCACATCTTCTGACACTTAGGGCGAGATTTAACCACATGATGCACCTGTCATAATATCCACTCATGTATATAATGAGATGCAGACAGGCAGTGATTGACACACAGGATAACCAATGAACACACACGACACAGAACAACCAATCACCAGACAGGACGCCACCACTATAAAGCCCACAGGGCATTAAGACTCTCCCTCTCTCACAGGACACGGCCAGGGAGACAGTCGCAGTGCACAGGCCAATGAACATCATCACCATGTGATAGAGAGCTAGTCTGGTCAAGCCTGTTGGAGGTTATCAGTTAGGTTAATAGAGTGTCAACCCACAGCAGATTATGTACATCAATCAACAGGTTCAATAAAACAGTGTTGGACCATCTCCTGTGTTGGAAGCCTGTTTCTCGTTTTACTGCATCCAGTTGCAGTCGATGTTAGACTAACACAGATAACATCCCGGGGGCTGGTTTAGCACAGGGCTAAATCGCTGGCTTTGAAAGCAGACCAAGGCAAGCCAGCAGCACGGTTCAATTCCCGTACCAGCCTCCCCGAACAGGCGCCGGAATGTGGCGACTAGGGGCTTTTCACAGTAACTTTATTTGAAGCCTACTTGTGACAAAAAGCGATTTTCATTTCATTTCAAAACATCAGCACCCGGCGCAGCTCTGTGCATGCCGGTTAAATAGTGGGAAAGGCCAAAATTGAGATTTGTGCTGAGCGCAATTTGCATTCATTTCCATCTGAAGGCAGATGCAGACGTGAGGCTGCACCTTGTGTGCAGGCTGCCCATGAGGCCGAGTAGGAACCCAAAGGGGTCACCAGTGACGGCCCAAGGTGTACAGGCGTCGATGGCCTTTTGAGAAGGTGACGGACAGCATGTGCCATAGGAGACTCCATCCCAAGAAAGAGACAGTGCGGCACCTGTTCCATGTCTTGGCACCGTGTGGAGGAGGAGGACACCGACTCCTGGTGGCTATGAAGGTTGGCGCAGCCACTGGTTCATTCCAGGGCCTGAATGGGGAACCCTATGGCATTTCCCAAACTACAGCCCACAAGTGCATCCACGAGGCCACGGATGCCCTGTGTGCCTGGGCAGCAGACTGTATCAACTTTGAACTGGATCAAGCCCACCAAGACATCCGCGATGCAGGATTATCCACCATCGCCAGGATGCCCCAGGTCGAAGGGGTAATTGCAGTCACCGTGCACACACCAGGGCAAGAGGGAGCACCTTTCATTAACAGGAAGGAGTTCTGCTTCCAGAATATTCAACTTGTGTGGGACTCCTTCCACCCATATTCCTCCTTCCTCCCCCCCATGTCCCACCGCTTCCCCGCACAGTTCCTGCCTGGCTACCCTATTCCGGGTCTGTGTAACATCACCCCAGGGTGATGGGCCTATGTTGGCACTGTCAGCGTGTCAATAAACACGGCTGGAGAGTGATGATAACGTGCCGTGAGGGAAGCTCTGGTGCTCCTCAGTTTATGTCAAAGTCTGACTCCTGTCTTTCTGCTGAGCGCGCGTTCACACCCATCCTCTGAACGGGATCTGCATCGGGGACATTTGATCTTGGATCACCTTGCCCGGGGTGGGGGGGTGGGGGGGGGGGGGGGGGGGGGGGGGGAGGAGTGGCGGGAGCGGAGATTAGCAGGGTGTGAGGGTGTAGGCGGGCCTACTGTGAAGATTAACATGACAGAGGTTGCACATGTATCAGGTGTAACATGTTTTAATTGTGAACATTTGATATTCTATTCCTCCGAGCTACAGATAGTGACGCCTCCCATGCGCCCAATCAATGATCCTCAATCTTCTTGATATTTCATGGTCTACTGCTCCATCTAGGTGTGTCCAGGGTGCACATCAGAGGTGGAGGCAGCCTACTGCTTTCCACGCCCTGTGTGCCTTTGATGCCCTTAGCACACATCCTCTGGAGGGCCTGGAATCGGAGTGCCCCAGCCCACTTACTTGTGTCATTTGCCGTGCCAACCTGTTCTGCCCCCTGCCCTTCAGGTGCGCTGGTGTCAGGATGGGAATTTGGAAGAACTAGGGACTGCCGTTGTCTCCTTGGTGACAGGCCCAGGCTGGCCCCCAGCACTTCCTCCTCCCTGATGATGCCCGTAGGGCCCTGCGGTTTCCCATGGGTTGGAGGAGCAGCTGGAGTGACCTCTAGAGGCCTCTGCATCATCTGGCTCTGTCAGGCCTGGCGCCTCCCGTTGTCTGCACCATGTGTCGAAGCCCTCAGCGATGCTCCTCAGTGAATGGGCCATATTCTGCAGTGCCTCAACAATGTCAATCTGCGTCTAGAACATGTCCCTCAGTGACTGGGCCATGCTCTGCAGTGCCTCAGTAATAGCCACCTGCATTTGGGGCATGTCTTATGGTCTTATCATTGCCAGCACTTGGCATAGAGACCCATCCAACCCCCAACAGTGCAGGCAGCCCCCTCCTCCCACCAATGCAGTCATTCCCCCCCCCCCCCCACCTTTGTTGCCCCCTCCCACATAATGGAGTTCCCTGGGGTTCCCTGGACGCCCCGCTCCTGGACCCTCACTGGCTCTGCCACCTAACAGAGCCCACCTGGTAGTGCCTATCTGGGAGTGCCATCTGACACTGACAGTATTGTACTGCCAAGGTGCCAGGAATAAATCTTACAACACCAGGTTAAAGGTTTGTTTCAAACACTAGCTTTCGGAGCACTGCTCCTTCCTCAGGTGAATGAAGAGGTATGTTCCAGAAACATATATATAGACAAATTCAAAGACGTCAGACAATGCTTAGAATGCGAGCATTTGCAGGTAATTGAGTCTTCACAGGTGCCAGGAGGCAGTGCCAGGACACAGCTCAGCTTTATCTCCCCCCATCCGGGGGCTAAACCAACGTTGGAGCCATTGGCATGATCATCACGACTGGTTTGTGTTTTTGGAAGCTGGTAGTGATTCCCGCCATCGTGAGGCCGGCAGTGTACCACTGCCCAAGGGTTTCCAACCGGCGAGGGGTCTTCAATGGGAAATCCCATTGACAAACGGCGGGAGTTGTGAATTCCGCGAACATTGCTCCGCGAGAAACACGCGGCTGGGGACCGGAGAATCCCACCCAAAATCTTGTGAACTCGCGTGTTGTAACTGATTGCCAAATGCGGGACAGCGAATATCAGCTCCCTGGATTATTCCCGTAGGGCCATTCGACCCATCTGCTGAACCAATCAATGAGATCATAGCTGATCTGAATAAATAATTCTCAACTCCACCTTTCCCCCCTTATCCTTATAACCCTGGATTCCCTTACTGGGCGGAGAAATGGCAGATGGAGTTTAATCCGGACAAGTATGAGGTAATGTACTTTGGAAAGTCCAATGCATGTAGGAATTACACAATAAATGATAGAACTCTTGCGAGTACTGATAGGCAGAGAGATCTGGGCGTGCATGCCCACCGACTACTGAAAGTGGCAACGCATGTGGATAAGGTGGTCAAGAAGACATACGACATACTGGCCTTCATCGGTCGGGGCATTGAATAGAAAAAATTGGCAAGTCATGTTGCAGCTGTACAGGATCTTATTTGGGCCTCATTTGGAATATTGTGTACCATTCTGGTCGCCGATCTACCAGAAGGATGCAGATGCTTTGGAGAGAGTACAGAAACAGTTTACCAGGATGTTGCCTGGTATGGAGGACATTAGCTATGTGGAGAGGTTAGATAAACTCGATCTGTTCTCACTGGAACAACGGAGGTTGAGAGGCGACCTGATAGAGGTCTACAAGATTATGAGTGGCATGGACAGAGTGGATAGTCAGCTGCTCTTTCCTAGGGTAGGGAGTCAAGTACAGTGGGCTAAGATAGCTGGCTTGTAATGCAGAACAAGACCAGCAGCGAGGGTTCAATTCCCGTTCTAGCCTCCCCGAACAGGCGCCGGAATGTGGTGACGAGGAGCTTTTCACAGTAACTTCATTGAAGCCTACTTGTGACAATTATTATTATTAAGTACCGGGGGACATGGGTTTAAAGTGCATGGGGAAAAGTTTAGAACAGATGCGTGAGGCAAGTTTTTTACACAGAGGGTGGTACACAGACGGAACGCGCTGCCTGGGGAGGTGGTGGGAGTAGGTACGATAGCGGCATTTAAGGGGCATTTTGACAAATATATGATTAGGGTGGGAATGGAAGGATACAGACTCCGTAAGTGCATACGGTTTTAGTTTAGGCAGGTACCATGGTCGGCACAAGCTTGGAGGGCCGAAGGGCCTGTTTCAGTGTTGTATTGTTCTTTGTTCTTTATTGATTAAAAATCTGTCTATCTCAGCCTTGAACACACTTAACGACCCAACGTCTACAGCCCTCTGCAGTCAAGAATTCCACAGATTCACTCCCCTCTGAGGAAAGAAATTCCTCTCATGGATACCACACAGGGAGGGAAATCCAATGGGGAAGGTTTACATGTTCCTGAGCACAGCCATGACGTGTGAAAGCTGATGGCTACAGACCGGTCGATTGTCACCTTTGGCAGTGGAAAAGAACTGGAGGTGGCTGATTACCTACCCATTGTAGACATGGCTCCCAATCTTCCTTCATTAATGTTGTTGGAAAAGAAAGTCAGGTAGGATAAAACAGGGACAGAAGCAAAAGGAAGTAAGGGGGAAAGTGCAAGACAGAGAAGACATAGTCAAAAACCAAAAAGGGCGACAGTACAAGGTACAGTAACTGAGGGGAGCTCAGTGACTAGGCCCAGTAATACTAAAAGGAGTAAACCTGGAGATGTTAAGATTCAAAACAGAGGTAAAAAAACCAACATAAGTGTACTTTACCTGAATGCTCGTAGTATTCGGAATAAAGTAAATGAGTTGATGGCGCAAATCATCGTGAATGACTATGATTTAGTGGCCATTACTGAAACATGGTTAAAGGATGGTCACGACTGGGAGTTAAATATCCGAGGGTATCAAACTATTCGGAAGGACAGAGTTGATGGTAAGGGAGGAGGTGTAGCTCTGTTACTTAAAGATGACATCCGGGCAATAGTTAGGGATGATATCGGTGCTATGGAGGATAAGGTTGAATCCATTTGGGTGGAAATCAGGAATAGTAAGGCGAAAAAGTCACTGATAGGAGTAGTCTATCGGCCACCAAATAGTAACGTTATGGTTGGGCAGGCAATAAACAAAGAAATAACTGATGCATATAAAAATGGTACAGCAGTTATCATGGGGGATTTTAATCTACATGTCGATTGGTTTAACCAGGTCGGTCAAGGCAATCTTGAGGAGTTTATAGAATGTATCCGCGATAGTTTCCTAGAACAGTATGTAATGGAACCTACGAGGGAACAAGCGGTCCTAGATCTTGTCCTGTGTAATGAGACAGGATTGATTCATGATCATAGTTAGGGATCCTCTCGGAAGGAGCGATCACAATATGGTGGAATTTAAAATACAGATGGAGGGTGAGAAGGTAAAATCAAATAGTAGTGTTTTGTGTTTAAACAAAGGAGATTACAATGGGGTGAGAGAAGAACTAGCTAAGGTAGACTGGGGGCAAAGACTTTATGGTGGAATAATTGAGGAACAGTGGAGAACCTTCCAAGTGATTTTTCACAGTGCTCAGCAAAGGTTTATACCCACAAAAAGGAAGGACGGTAGAAAGAGGGAAAATCGACCGTGGATATCTAAGGAAATAAGGGAGAGTATCAAATTGAAGGAAAGAGCATACAAAGTGGCAAAGATTGGTGGGAGACTAGAGGACTGGGAAATATTTAAGGGGCAACAGAAAGCTACTAAAAAAGCTATAAAGAAGAGTAAGATAGAGTATGAGAGTAAACTTGCTCAGAATATAAAAGCAGACAGCAAAAGTTTTTACAAATATATAAAGCAAAAAAGAGTGGCTAAGGTAAATATTGGTCCTTTGGAGGATGAGAAGGGAGTTTTAATAATGGGAGATGAGGAAATGGCTGAGGAACTGAACAGATTTTTTGGGTCGGTCTTCACAGTGGAAGACACAAATAACATGCCAGTGACTGATAGAAATGAGGTTATGACAGGTGATGACCTTGAGAGGATTGTTATCACTAAGGAGGTAGTGATGGGCAAGCTAATGGGGCTAAAGGTGGACAAGTCTCCTGGCCCTGATGGAATGCATCCCAGAGTGCTAAAAGAGATGGCTAGGGATATTGCAGATGCACTAGTGATGATTTACCAAAATTCACTAGACTCTGGGGTGGTCCTGGTGGATTGGAAATTAGCAAACGTGACACCACTGTTTAAAAAAGGAGGTAGGCAGAGAGCAGGAAATTATAGGCCAGTGAGCTTAACTTCGGTAGTAGGGGAGATGCTGGAATCTATCATCAAGGAAGAAATAGCGAGGCATCTGGATAGAAATTGTCCCATTGGGCAGACGCAGCATGGGTTCATAAAGGGCAGGTCGTGCCTAACTAATTTAGTGGAATTTTTTGAGGACATTACCAGTGCAGTGGATAACGGGGAGCCAATGGATGTGGTATATCTGGATTTCCAGAAAGCTTTTGACAAGGTGCCACACAAAAGGCTGCTGCATAAGATAAAGATGCATGGCATTAAGGGTAAAGTAGTAGCATGGATAGAGGATTGGTTAATTAATAGAAAGCAAAGAGTGGGGATTAATGGGTGCTTCTCTGGTTGGTGATCAGTAGATAGTGGTGTCCCTCAGGGATCCGTGTTGGGCCCACAATTGTTCACAATCTACATAGATGATTTGGAGTTGGGGATCAAGGGCAATGTGTCCAAGTTTGCAGATGACACTAAGATGAGTGGTAAAGCGAAAAGTGCAGAGGATACTGGAAGTCTGCAGAGGGATTTGGATAGGTTAAGTGACTGGGCTAGGGTCTGGCAGATGGAATACAATGTTGACAAATGTGAGGTTATCCATTTTGGTAGGAATAACAGCAAACAGGATTATTATTTAAACAATAAAATATTAAAGCATGCTGCTGTGCAGAGAGACCTGGGTGTGCTCGTGCATGAGTCACAGAAAGTTGGTCTACAGGTGCAACAGGTGATTAAGAAGGCAAATGGAATTTTGTCCTTCATTGCTAGAGGGATGGAGTTTAAGACTAGGGAGGTTATGCTGCAATTGTATAAGGTGTTAGTGAGGCCACACCTGGAGTATTGTGTTCAGTTTTTGTCTCCTTACTTGAGAAAGGACGTACTGGCACTGGAGGGTGTGCAGAGGAGATTCACGAGGTTAATCCCAGAGCTGAAGGTGTTGGATTACGAGGAGAGGTTGAGTAGACTGGGACTGTACTCGTTGGAATTTAGAAGGTTGAGGGGGGATCTTATCGAAACATTTAAAATTATGAAGGGAATAGATAGGATTGATGCGGGCAGGTTGTTTCCACTGGCGGGTGAAAGCAGAACTAGGGGGCATAGCCTCAAAATAAGGGGAAGTAGATTTAGGACTGAGTTTAGGAGGAACTTCTTCACCCAAAGGGTTGTGAATCTATGGAATTCCTTGCCCAGTGAAGCAGTTGAGGCTCCATTAAATGTTTTTAAGGTAAAGATAGATAGTTTTTTGGCTCGAGGGGCCAGATGGCCTACTCCTGCTTCTAGTTCTTATGTTCTTATGTTAGGATAGTCGACAGGAGACCAATCTGCTGTCACCCATGTGCTGTCGTCATTCAAAGTGAGAATTACACACAGGGGCTTGAGCTGTGGCTAGACACAGAATTGCCTCATTTGTATTGGAGGAAAGAATGGTATAAATGTGAAAGGCTAAAGGGAAATGTAAATATTGAAGGCAGAATGTTCAGCTGGAGCTCATAGAGGTTTCCGAGGGGCCTTGGCAAATGAAGAATTTTCACATTAAAAGAATGCATTCTGGCTCATTTGAAACATTCTTGGCATTTCGGCCGTCAAGCTTTGAACCATCTGCCTGAATGTTGCCTCATCAGCCTCAGTGTCTTAGTTGCTTCATAATTCCTCCGTAAAGCGCCTGGGGGTGTTCTATTGTGTTACAGGCTATGTAAGTTTGATTTGTTTTATTTTTAAACAATACATGAAAAAAAAGCAGAAGAATTCGGTGGCATCTGGCTTTTTTTCGGTTGAAGAGCCAGGCTATCAGTTCCCCAAACGTTCTTTCGACAGTCATTTGCTCTCATCCCCCCTCCCCCCCCCCCGCAAGGCCAAGAGTCGCACAGACACTCCTGCCCCCTCGAAGACTAGGTTCAGTGTGAATGTACCCCATCCGACTATATGTCCCTTTCACAGGCAAACTCTCTCCTCCAAATCCTGTTGTTCATGCTGGCCATCTTTTCCAGCCCCCGATATTATTCAACCTGGCATCCTCCTTCCCGTCAAACACAGCGGAGCTGGCACTCTCCTTCTATTCCCCACCCCATGCTGCGGCTTTCCCCACTTTACCACTCCCAGTTTGTAGGGTTTGGGAAGGGAGGACATCGCTGTCAGCTAATTCTGATACTGCTTCCTCCCCCAGCATATTCCTATCCTCTACCCCGAAAAACCTGCTCATCCTAGCCACTGTCATGTGTGCCCAGTGGACTACCTTAAATTGTATCAGGCTAAGCCTGGCGCACGATGAGGAGGTATTAACCCTGCTTAGGGCATCCGTCCATAGACCTGCCTCTATGCCTCACCTGCATATTGCCATCCATTTGAACAACATAATTGTTTATGGAACCTGATTGTCGCTGGCAAGTATTTATTGTCCATCCCCATGACACTAAGGTAGGTGGGAAAGCAGGCAGAGAAGAGATAAAACTTGACAGACGGATATAGGCAGGCTCGGAGATTGGGCCAAAATGTGGCGATGGAGTTTAATGAAGCACAATGGTTAGCACTATTGCTTCACAACGCCAGGGACCTGGGTTCGATTCTCAGTGTAGGTCACAGTCTGTGCGGTGTCTGCACGTTCACCCCGTGTCTGCGTGGGTTTCCTCCGGGTGCTCCGGTTTCCTCCCACAAGTCCCGAAAGATGTGCAGGTTAGGAGAATTGGACATTCTGAATTCTCCCTCTGTGTACCCGAACAGCCGCTGGAATGTGGCGACTAGGGGCTTTTCACAGTAACTTCATTGCAGTGTTAATGTAAGCTTACTTGTGACACTAATAAAGATTATTATTAGTGTGAGGTTATCCATTTTGGCCAAAAAACAGGAAAGGTAGATTATTATCTCAATGGATAGCAGATTCAAGATGCATCTTGGCAAAGGGATCTGGGTGTTCATGAATTGTAGATAGTCTGTATGCAGGTACAAAATGTAATAAGAAAGGCAAATAGATGTTAGCATTTATTGCAAAAGGCCTGGAGTATAAAAGTAGAGAAGTGTTGTTGCAATTGTGTAGGGTGTTGGTGAGGCCACATCTGTAGTATTGTGTCCAGTTTTGGTCTCCTTATTTGAGGAAGGATGTGGTGGCACTGGAGGCAGTTCAGAGGAGGTTCACTAGATTCACCAGAAAGGGTTGACGTATGAGGAGAGATTAAACAGTTTGGGCATTTACTCGCTGGAGTTCAGAAGGATGAGGGGGGATCTGATCGAGGAGTATTAAATACTAAATGGGACTGATAAAGTGAACGTAGACCAAATGTTCTCCCAGTGGGGCAATCTAGAATGAGAGGTCACAGATATTGGTTGAGAGGCGGTAGATTTAGAACTAAGGTGAGGAGGAACTATTTCTCACAGAGGGTGGTGAATTTGTGGAACTTGCCACCCCACAGTGTAGTGGAACTGAGTCAGTAAATGGTCTTAAGAAAGAGATGGATATATTTTTGATAAGGAACGGGTTAAAGGGATATGGGCAACAGGTGGGGAGGTGGATTTGAGACGAGGAAGAAATCAGCCATGATCTGATTGAATGGGGCTGAATTGCCTACTTCTGCTCCTAATTCCTATGTTCCTATCCATAATTTTCTTTGAGAAGGTGGTGATGAACCTTCTCGAACCGTTGCAGTCCACATGCATGTGCAGTGTTGTCAGGTAGAGAGCAATGTTCCTCATACATGACTCTGTCCTCAGACGTGGCCCCACAAGCTGGCCCTTTTACGTCATATGACCATAAGACATAGGAGCAGAATTAGGCCACTCGGCCCATCAAGCCTGCTCCGCCATTCAATCATGGGTGATATGTTTCTCATCCCCATTCTGCCTTCTCTCAATAACCCGTGATCCCCTTATTAATCAAGAATCTATCTCTGTCTTAAAGACACAGTGTCTTTGCATCCACAGCCTTCTGCGGCAATGAGTTCCACAGATTCACCACCCTCTGGCTGGAGAAATTCCTCCTCATCTCTGTTTTAAAGGATTGTCCCTTTAGTCTGAGATGGTGTCCCCTGGTTCTAGTTTCTCCTCCTGGTGGAAACACCCTCTCCTCATCCACTTTAACCGGGCCTCTGAGAATTCTGAAGGTTCAATAAGATCTCCCCTTATCCTTCTAAACTCCAACGAGTACAAACTGAGAGTCCTCAACCGCTACTCATATGATAAGTCCTTCACTCCGTGGTTCATCCACTGCCCACAGGCTTATAGAAATAATGGATGGAACATTGGCAGGGAGTTCCAGGATTTTTGACCCAGTGACGTTAAAGGGATGGCATTACTATTCCAAGTCAGGATGGTGTATGACTTGGAAGGGAACTTACAGGTGGTCGGGTTCTCATGTGTGTGTCATGTTATGGGCCAGGGTTTAGAGAACCCCGAAGTGTATCATGGAGTTCACCTGACCCACAACTTTTTGTAGATTGTGGTATGGGGAGCACACGGCCCACTCTACAGGTGTGGGTACAGCAGAAATGGAAAAGTATTTTTTAAAGCAAAACAATGTTTATTCTATGAACTCAAGTTAACCTTTTTAAAACATACTGTGAACATCTTAGCAACCATTAATTTAAATACAACCCCCAAAGACGACAACACTAAGTAATCATTTAAGCTTTCCTTTTAACATCCATAAGACTTAAAAACAAAACCTTTAACAGAAGCACCTCAGGTTTAACTTCACTACAGTTACCACGTTGAAATCTGTAAATGGACATTCATTTATAAAAAAATAATATTTTGTGAAGGTATTTGAAAATGTTTATAACAGTAACAAAAACAATGACATCAACATGGTACAATAAACATTTCCTCTCCCAGTCCAATCTTCACACACCTCAACCATACAACAACAATCCCCCCCCCCCCCCCCCCTCCTTTGGAATACTGCATCTGCTGACATTTTTAAGTTTCCCCGAGAAAGTCCACGAACGGCTGCCACCTCCGGGAGAACCCTAACATTGACCCTCTTAAGGCAAACTTTATTTTCTCAAGACTGAGAAACCCAGCCATGTCACTAACCCAGGTCTCTACACTCGGGGGCTTCGAGTCCCTCCACATTAACAAGATCCGTCTCCTGACCAGGGTGGTAAAGGCCAGGACATTGGCCTCTTTCACCCCCTGAACTGCCAGATCTTTCGACATTCCAAAGTTCGCTACCTCTGGACTCAGCACCACCCGTGTTTTTAGCGGACATTGCCTTAGCAAAACCCTGCCAAAACCTTCCAAGCTTCGGGCATGCCCAAAACATGTGGACATGGTTTGCTGGGCTTCCCGCGCACCTCGCACACCTGACCTCTACCCCGAAAAACCTGCTCATCCTAGCCGCTGTCATGTGTGCCCAGTGGATTACCTTAAATTGTATTAGGCTAAGCCTGGCGCACAATGAGGAGGTATTAACCCTGCTTAGGGCATCTGCCCATAGACCCACCTCTATCTCTCCTCCTAGCTCATCCTCCCACTTGCCCTTAAGCTCCTCCACCGGAGTTTCCTTCATCTCCGAAAGCTCCTGGTAAATATCCGATACCTTCCCCTCTCCCACCTAGCTACTGGAAACTACTCTATCCTGTATCCCCTGTGGCAGCAGCAGCGGAAAAGCCGGCACCTTTTTTCTCAGGAAGCCTCGGACCTGCAAATACCTAAAACAATTCCCTGCTGGCAATTTAAATTTATCCCCCAAAGCTTTCAAGCTGGGAAAGCCCCCATCTATAAATAAATCCTGCATGCTTCTAATTCCTGCCCTCTGCCAACTCCGGAACCCGCCATCTAGCCTACCCGGTACAAACCTGTGGTTGTTATAAATGGGGGTCCAAATCGATGCTCCCTCCACTCTCTTATATCTCCTCCACTGCCCCCAGATCCTCAGAGCCGCCACTACCCCCGGACTTGTGGAGTATCGGGCCGGGAGAACGGCAGAGGTGCCGTTACCAATACTCCCAGACTGGTGTCTTTACATGACGCCACCTCCATCCGCTCCCATGCCAACCCCTCCCCCACTACCCATTTCCTAATCATGGCTATATTAGCCGCCCAGTAATAATTGTAGATGTTCGGCAGCGTCAGCCCACCCTCCCACTGTCCACCCTATCTAATCCTCTGATCATCTTGTATGCCTCAATTAAGTCACCTCTTAACCTTCTTCTCTCTACCGAAAACAGCCTCAAGTCCCTCAGCCTTCCCTCATAAAATCTTCCCTCCATACCAGGCAACATTCTGGTAAATCTCCTCTGCACCCTTTCCAATGCTTCCACATCCTTCCTATAATGTGGCGACCAGAATTGCACGCAATACTCCAAATGCGGCCACACCAGAGTTTTGTACAACTGCAACATGACCTCATGGCTCCGAAACTCAATCCCTCTACCAATAAAAGCTAACACACCGTACGCCTTCTTAACAACCCTCTCAACCTGGGTGGCAACTTTCAGGGATCTATGTACATGGACACCAAGATCTCTCTGCTCATCCACACTACCAAGAATCTTCCCATTAGTCCAGTACTCTGTCTTCCTGTTATTCCTTCCAAAATGAATTACGTACTCTCACGTGACAGTCGCCCTTGTCCTTCGAGATGCTTGAGGTCATGGGTTTGGAAGATTTTGCAAAGGAGACTTGGCGAGTTGTTGCAATGCATCTCTGTAGATGATTCACAAGAAAGGAAATTGCCTCTCATTGTACTCCAGTTTTCCAGCATCTGGTCTGCAAGCTACAACACTTCAAGTGCCTTTTAAATAAGTTGAAGACTCTAGCCTCAACCACCAATTGAGACAGTGAAAAAGGTTTCCCTCATGTCCTTCTATTAATCACCTTAAATCTGTAGCCTCTCAGCTCTGGGAATCAGGTCTTTCCTATCAACCCTGTGTAGGCCTCTCAAAGCTTTGTACACCTCACTCAATTAGGTTACCCCTTAGTCTCCTTTGCTCTGAGAAAAACAACCCTAGCCGATCCAACCTCTCCTCATTGTTGCAATTTTCAAGCCCTGGCAATATTCTTGTAAATCTCCTTTGCATGCTCTCCAGAGCAATTAAGCTTCCTGTGGTGTGCTGACCAGAACAGTACACAGAATTCCAGCTGAGGCCTAACCAGTGTTTTATACAGTTCCAGCATTACATCCCTGCTTTTGTATTCAATACCCTGCCCAATAAAGGATTTTAGAGCCAGAGACTCATACAGTACAGAAGAGGCCCTTTGGCCCATCAAGTCTTCACCAACAAAACTGCACTAATCTGCACTCATCCCACTTCCCAGCACTTGGCCCATAGCCTTGAACGTTATGACATCTCAAGTGCTCGTCCATGTACTTTTTAAAGGTTGTGAGGATTCCCGCCTCAATTACCCTCCCAGGCAGTGCATTCCAAATTCCCACCACCTTCTGGGTGAAAAAAACTTTCCTCAAATCCCCTCTACGCCTCCTGCCTTTCACCTTAAAATTATGCCCCCTTGATATTGACCCTTCAACTAAGGGGAGCAGTTGTTTCTATCCACCCTGTCCGTGCCCCTCATAATCTTATACAGCTCAATCAGGTCCCCTCTCAGCCTTCTCTGCTCTGAAGAAAACAACCCAAACCTATCCAGCCTCTCTTCATTGCTCAAATGTTCCACCCCAGGCAACATCCTGGTGAATCTCCTCTGCACCCCCTCCAGTGCAATCACATCCTTCCTATAATGAGGTGACCAGAACTGAACACAGTACTCCAGCTGTGATGTAACCAAAGTTCTGTGTAGCTCCAATATAACCTCCCTGCTCTTATAATCTATGTCACCACTGATAAAGGCAAGTGTCCAATATGCCTTCCTAACTACCCTATTAACCTGTCCTGCCGCCTTCAGGAATCTATGGCCAAGCACCCCAAGATCCCTCTATTACTCTGAGTTTCCTAGTGTCCTGCCATTCATTGAGTACTTCCTTGTCTTGTTACTCCTTCCAAAGTGCATCACCTTGCACTTTTCAGGGTTAAATTCCATCTGCCACTGGTCTGCCCACCTGACCAACCCGTCTATATCCTCCTGTAACCTAAGACCTTCTTCCTCACTGTTAACCTGAAATTGTTTGTGTCATCCACAAACGTACTTATCAAATTCCCCACATTCTCATCTATATCGTTTATATATATCACGAACAATAAGGGACCCAGCAATGATCCCTGTGATACGCCGACCTGGAGTCTCGCCCCAACCACACATTGCCCTCGAGGTGACAGTGATGGAGAAGAGACGGTTGTCCACTTCCTAATGGAATGTGCCTTTGAAAAGAAGGCCTGGAGAGAGATGAGGTGGTTTCTGTTGAAGTTCATCCTGAGCAGCTCCGTGACGCAGGATTGTATGCTCTGCGAACTATTCCCAGGGACGTCCACTAAGACAAATCAGCTGTTGCTGAAGCATCATCAACTCGGTGAAAGATGCTGATTGGTCTGCCCAAAACGCTTGGTGGGATTCGAACCCGGATCCCCAAATCATTATCCTGGGTCTCTGGAACCTGTTGTTCTTCCAGTGCAAAGACTGGCAGGCCCCGACTGAGTGTTACAGACAGGCACATTCCAATCCCAGGAATATGTGCTGAGGGATGCACTACAGTTTGGGGTAACCACTGCAGAGGCGCAATGGGGGAAGGTCGCTGTCTAAGTCCTTTCAGCCATAGTCAACTGAGCAGATGGGAATTTTACAGAATTGGGGCAGCACGGTAGCATAGTGGTTAGCACAATGCCTTCACAGCGCCAGGGTCCCAGGTTCGATTCCTGGCTTGGGTCACTGTGCGGAGTCTGCACGTTCTCTCCGTGTCTGCGTGGGTTTCCTCCGGGTGCTCCGGTTTCCTCCCGCAGTCCAAAGATTGCAGGAGTAGGTGGAATGGCTGTGCTAAATTGCCCTTAGTGTCCAAAAAAGGTAAGGTGGGGTTTTGGGGATAGAGTGGAGGTGCGGGCTTAGGTAGGCTGCTCTTTCCAAGGGCCGGTGCAGACCAGATGGGCCTTCTGCACTGTGAATTCTTGAAATCTGGCTGTATGAGTCACACTGAATGTATACAATTCATACAACATGCATCAAAATTGTACTGAAGCACCTCAGAGATCTATGTAAACAACTTCAACACCTTTGTACCATTTGTAACGGCCATTTTGAAATGTGTGTAATGTTTCTTTGACTGTATTGAAGCACCTCAGAGTACAACATGATGTATGTAGAGAACCTGAATATTATTGCACTTTGTGTTATGGTTACTTTGAAATGTTTGTAATGTTCTTTCAGATATTTCACAAATGTTCTTGCAAAAAAAAAAAATTTTTTTTAAAATTTGATGAGCAATGATTGGAAAAAATAGTTAATCTACTGGTTAGGGTATAATAGAAAACAAAGACACTTTTACAATGGGCTCAATTATATTTATTTATAGGGGGAGGCAGTAGCATAGTGGTGCTGTTGCTGGGTTAGTAATCCACAGACCCAGGATAGTGATCTGGGGACGTGGGTTCAAAACCCACCACGGCAGGTGGTGGAATTTAAACTCAATAAAATATCTGCAATTAAAAGTCTAATGAAGATTATGGAACCAGTGTTAATTATCATAAAAATCAATCTGGTCCACTAATGTCCTTTCGGGAAGGAAATCTGCCATCCTTACCTGGCCTGGCCTACATGTGACTCCAGACCCACAGCAATGTGATTAACTCTTAAATGGCCTAGCAAGCCACATAGTTTCGCTATGAAAACACGAAAAAGGAATGAAACCTGACGGGCCCAGGCACCGGAAACAACAATGGCAAAGCCAGCCCCGTCGATCATCCTCCTTACATCTGTGGACTAGTCAAGCAACTGCCTGACATAATCATACCTTACAAACAATGTTCAGCACCATTCACAACTCCTCAGATAATGAAGCAGTCCATGTCCAAATGCAGTAAGACCTGGACAATATCCAGGCTTGGGCTGACAAGTAGCAAGTTACATTCGGGTCACACAAGTGTCAGGCAATGACCATCTCCGACAAGAGAGGATCTAACCATTGCCTCTTGACATTCAATGGCATTACCATCGCAGAATCTTCTCAACATCCTGGGTGTTACCATTGATCAGAAATTGAGCTGGATGAGCCACATTAATACTGTGGCTTCCATAGCAGGTCAAAGGGTAGGAGTCCTACAGCAAGTAACTCACCTTCTGGCCCGCCCAAACTCTGTTTACCATCTACAAGGCACAAGTCAGGAATCTAATGGAATGCTCAACACCATCCAGGACAAAGCAGCCCGCTTGATTGCTCCCCCTCCACAAGCATTTAACCCTCTACCACCGACGAAAAATGGCAGCCGTGTGTACCATCTGCAAGATGCACTGCAGTAACTCGTTAATGTTCCTCAGACAGCACCTTCCAAATCCACGACCACTACCATCTAGAAGGACTAGAGCAGCAGATACCTGGGAGCACCACCACCTTTAGGCTCCCCTCCAAGTTACCCACCATCATGACTTGGAAATATATCGCTGTTCCTTCATGTCGCTGGGGCAACATCCTGGAACTCCCTCCCTGACAGCACTGTGGGTGTACCCTCATCTCAAAGGCTGCAGCAGTTCAAGAAGGCAGCTCACCACCACCTTCTGAAGGGCAACCAGGGATGGGCAATAAATGCTGGCCTAACCAGCGATGTCCACATCCCGTAAATGAATTAAAAAAACATATTTAAAGAAGTTGATTCTAAGATGATGACATTTTCTGCTGTTGGAACACTATGTAGGAGGTTTTGGTGAATAATGCTTGAAATGGAGATCATTGTGTAACAGTGACATGTAGCAGTGTTGCGTGCTTCCTGACAGGAAGCTTGCAATAAAGCAGAGTAAGTGCTAAAACCTTTGTGCTCTCCTGATAAGAGATGTCTTGCCCATTCTGTCATATTTTTGATCTTTCCTTCTTCCCCTTTTGCTCTCACCTATCTATTTTAATATTTGTTTGTCGCTCTTTGGTATAATTTTCCACCGACTTATCATTTAAGTCTGTTTCTGGTTTCTCCCATCTGCGCAGCTGGTTTCTTTCTCTCCGATAGATTGCCCGTAGCCAGGTATGAGAATTTAAACAGACTGGGCGGGTTGAAGTTTAGGCCCACGAAGGGTGTGGACTTAAAAATATTCATTGATCGAATTATGGGGCTGGCTGGCCGGGCCAGCATCTGTTGCCCGTCAACTGATATTTCAGAGGACATTTTAAGAGTCAACCACATTGCTGTGGGCTTGGGGTTACACGGAGGCATGTAAGGATGGCAGATAATCATCATTGGTTCATCGTCATCATTTGACTTTTAAATCCAAGTTTTTATTTATTGGATTCAATGGTTTCAAACCCGGGCCTCAGGAACATTACCCTGGATCACGGGCCCAGCGACAGTACCATTACGCCACTGCCTACCCTGCACATCTTTGGGTTGTGGGGGTGAGACCCACGCAGACCCGGGGAGAATGTGCAAACTCCACACGGACAGTGACCCGGGGACGGCATCCAACCCGGGTCCTCGGCGCCGTGAGGCAGTGAGGCAACCATTGCGCCACCGTGCCACCCTTAAATCAGTTATCTTAAAAAAAAACTTCTGAAGTGCTGCTAGCATTGTTTTGCTTGCCGTAACTTTCTTTCAGGTAAGAAAGACATGCCTCCAGCATGTCACTGGGAAACCCAACAGCAGTGTAGTTGTATGTGAATGGACTCCCTTCTCTGCCCAGTAGTCCCTCTCCAGATCTTGAGCGCAAAATCTAGGCTGTCGCTGCCATGCAGTACTGAGATAGTAGGGCAGTCAGAGGTGCCTCCTAACCATGGGGCATTGAACTAAGGATCTGTCGACCCTCTCAGGTGGATGTTAAAGATCCCGTGGCATTGTTTCGAAGAAGACGAGAGTATTACCCTTCAAGCCCGAGCCAAGATTTATCCCTCAATCAACATCACAAAAATAGTTAATTTGGTCATTACCACGTTGCTTGTGGGAGTTCGCTATGTGTAAATTGGTTGCCACATTCCCTATGTTCCAGCAGTAAAAATACTTCAAAAATTACTTCATTAATTCTAAAGCACTTTGGTCATCCGGTGGTCATGAAAAGTGCTATAAAATGCAAGCCTTTACTATTCTTTTGCCAATCTAAAGTTGTTTTGTAGTACAATGCATCCCAAAAGGGACTTGTCCCAAAAGGACAATCTAGTTTAGAATTTAAAAAAACTTTCTTCGTCTTAATTCTGAGGGGGTGTGGAGTAACAATAATATATTGTGTAATAATAATAATAATCGCTTATTGTCACAAGTATGCTTCAATAAAGTTACTGTGAAAAGCCCCTAGTTGCCACATTCTGGCGCCTGTTCAGGGAGGCCGGTATGGGAATTGAACCCGCGCTGCTGGCATTGTTTTGCATTACAAGCCAGCTGTTTAGCCCACTGTTTAGCCTACTAAATATGCCACATTTAGTCCAGCCGGTGATTAGCTTCCTAGAATGATCAAGACAAATGTTGGGGGTCGAGTATAGAAAGAAATCTGTTGAGGAAGTGGGCCTTTCTGGTTCTTTTCACTAGCTGTAGTACTTGAGAATTTCAAATAAACCCGTTCAACTCACACTCACCTCCTCCTGCCTGCCACTTCACCAGACCGCTTCGTCAGTGCTGCTTTTTCAGCTCCATCCACACACTGCGATGATTCCTCCATTCCAGGAAGGCAGGTGGGCTCCTCATTAAGAAAGAGGTCAGTCAGTGTTGCACATGCAAATGAACAAAGAATCTTCAGACCTCCCTTGGTTTTGGAGTGGCTTCTCCAGCCTTCGGTTCATTTGGGAATTTCTATAAAATGCAGAAAATATAATGTGAACGTTCAACAACCTTTTTTGTCTTGTGAGATGCGAACAATTCCTCGCTTGTTAGAAGGGGAGAAAACAGGGCGGTGACATTAGTTTTCACACACAAGTAGGAGTGGGAGTAGGCCACTGGGTCCCTCGATACTGCTCCGCCATTCAATTCGATCATGGCTGATCTAATTGTAACCTCAACCCCACATTCCTGTTGAACCTTTCACCCCCCCCCTTGCTTATCAAGATTATATCTAGCTCTGCGTAAAAATATTCAAAGCCACTTTTTCACCCGCCCGTTGAGGAAGACAGTTCCAAAGACCCTCTGAGAGGAAATGTTTCTCCTCAGTTCGGCCTTAAATGGGCAAGACCTGGGGCTGGATTTTCTGCTCCCTGACGCCGATATCGCGTTAGACGATGGGGCGGAGAATCCGTTTTGGTGCCGAAATTGGGAACGGCGTCGGTTTTTGAATTCTCCGCCCCCTGTAAAGCGGCTTACTGCCAATTATCCACAACCTCAGGCCATTGCCGGATGCCCGCCCCACGATGCTCCGTCCCCAACCAGCCAAATTCCCGACGGCGTGGATTACGTGTGCTCACATAATCCGGGAAGCTTGCGAAGCGACTGCGGACTCAGTCTGAAGCCGCAACAGTCAGGGGAGGGTCGATCGGCGAGTAGGCGGGGCTTAATTCAGGGCTGGGGGCAATGTGGGCGGGCAGTCCGGGGCACGCGAGCGGCCGATGTGGGGCAAGACTTTGGCGGTCCAGGTCCGCAGGCTGAGTCCGCCATGGAGCACGGCGTGGCCGCTGCAGGCTGCCGCCTTATGCATGAGCGGCCTCTGAACCGGCCGTATCTGCAGCTAGAGCTGTGAGCTGTATGCTGCCTCCCTGCTAGTCCCCCAGCAAAACAGGGAATGGTTGGCCTTTTGATGCCAGTTTTCCTGCTGTAAAAGGCCACTGTTTTCACGCCGGTGTGGGGACTTAGTTTCCAAAACGGAGAATCCAGCCCTGATTTATAAACAGTGGCTCCAAATTCTAGACGTTCTCTCAGAGCTTTCCACACCCACCTTGACAAGACCCCTCAGGATCTCATACGATTCAATGAAGCCTCCTCATACACTTCTAAATTCCAGTGGATACAAACCTAGCTTGTCCAACAAACCTTCTCTGAACTGCATTCAACGCACTTACATTCTTCCTTAATAAGGAGACCAAAACTGTCTACAGTACTCCAGATGTGGTCTCATCAATGACCAGCATTAAAGTACATAAAATCACCATGGTGACAGGTGACCATAGGCTCCTCTCCCCTTTGAGGGGGGAGAGTTGACTGGTGGTGATTTAACCTGAGGATCACCACACCTCAGGCGAGGGACAAGTTTGAGAAGATGGGGCCTCAGCTGGTACGAAAAATGAACCCACGCTGCCGGCATTACTGAGGCGTAACATTTGTATTTCGGAGTGTTCGGCCAAGAAACTGTTGCAGACAAAAGCTCGGATGATATCGTTATGCTAAAAGTGTATCCTGTTCTATGTGCCGTAACGCGTTTGTGCTAACTCATTCCACATAATCGTAGAATCACACGACACAGAGGGAGGCCATTGGGCCCATCAGCCAGGCTCTTCAGTAGCTATCCAATCGATCCCACGTCAATACTCGCCCCCCATACACAACACAAATGTTTCCTTTTTCAAATTGTGAAACTGAATTCAACATATCTGATACGGTATGCTGTGGGCAGACATCAGAAGGAATGCCAGTGAAAAATGCCAGATGAAGACAAAATAGTTAGGTTTCAGAAAGAGTAGCTGAATTCACCAGGCTTGGCATAACATAGAACATACAGTGCAGAAGGAGGCCATTCAGCCCATCGAGTCTGCAAGAACTCACTTAAGCCCTCACTTCCACCCTATCCCCTTAACCCAATAACCCCTCCTAACCTTTTTGGTCATGAAGGGCAATTCATCATGGACACTCCACCTAACCTGCACGTCTTTGGACTGTGGGAGGAAACCAGAGCACCCGGAGGAAACCCACAGACACGGGGAGAACGTGCAGATTTCACACAGACAGTGACCCAGCAGGGAATCAAACCTGGGACTCTGGTGCTGTGAAGCCACAGTGCTATCCACTTGAGCTACCGTGCTGCCCATAACTGTAGAAGGAGCGGCGGACATGGTGGGTGCAGCAAAGTCAGTGGATGTGGCGTACATAGAGTCTCACAAAACCTCCCTGGAGTTTCAGGGTGATGGGCTAAGAGGAAGGTTAGCAAACTAGAAGGGAAGAAGGAGTGCGGTTTCTCACAATGATTAGAAGTGGTTAGTGGGGACCTCTTCTGTTCAATCTGCACAACAGCGGTTTGAATCTAGGGCAAGAGGGAGCTGTGCCCACATTTACAGGCATTTCAAAATGGGAAACATAGCAAGTAATGGCGAGAGACCAAAGGAAAGCTCAAGAGGGTAGAGAGGAAACAAAGAGTAGGAATTAATGGGTCCTTTTCAAATTGGCAGGCAGTAACTAGTGGGGTACCACAGGGATCGGTGCTGGGACCCCAGCAATTCACAATATATATTAATGATTTGGATGAGGGAACAAAATGTAACATCTCAAAGTTTGCAGATGATACCAAGTTGGGTGGGAGGGTGAACTGTGACGAGGATGCAGGGATCCTACAGCATGATCTGGACAGGTTGGGCGAGTGGGCAAACCAATGGCAGATGCAGTATAATTTGGATAAGTGTGAGGTTATTCACTTTGGAAGCAAAAACAGGAAGGCAGATTACTACCTGAATGGTTACAAATTGGGAGAGGGGAATGTGCAGCTGGACCTGGGTGTCCTTGTGCACAAGTTGCTGAAGGTAAGCATGCAGGTGCAGCAGGCGGTAAAGAAGGCTAATGATATGTTGGCCTTCATTGCGAGAGGTTTTGAGCATAGAAGCAGGGATGTGTTGCTGCAATTGTACAGGGCCTTGGTGAGGCCACACCTGGAGTATTGTTTGCAGTTTTGGTCTCCTTCTCTGAGGAAGAATGTTCTTGCTCTCGGGGGAGTTCAGCGAAGGTTTACCAGACTGATTCCAGGGATGGCGGGACTGTCATATGAGGAGAGATTGACAAGGTTGGGATTGTTCTCGCTGGAGTTCAGAAGAATGAGGGGGGATCTCATAGAGACTTATAAAATTCTAACAGGACAAACAGGTTAGATGCAGGGAAGATGTTACCAATGATGGGTGTGTCCAGAACCAGGGGTCCCAGTCTGAGGATTCAGAGTAAACCATTTCGAACAGAGAGAAGGAAACATTTCTTCACCCAATGAGTGGTGAGCCTGTGGAATTCATTGCCACAGGAAGTAGTTGATGCTAAAACATTGAATATATTCAAGAGGCGGCTAGATATGGTACTTGGGGAGAATGGGATCAAAGGCTATGGGGAGAAAGAAGGATTGGGATGTTGAGTTGGATGATCAGCCATAATTGTGATGAATGGCGGAGCAGACTCGAAGGGCCTCCTCCTGCTCCTATCTTCTATGTATCTATGATGAGATGGTGAAATGGACAAAACCGTGGCTGGTTTTGGTAAGGAAAGTAAATCCACTGAAAGGTGAGGATGGTTGTATGGAGAAAGAGCAGTGAGATTTGGCTCTACACCGTCACAAAGTATTCAGAGCAGAGCCATAAGAACACAATAATGATGGATTCTCCTGTTGCATCGATGGATTCGTATTCAGCAAAAGAAAACAGACAATCTAAGGTGATGTTGTCTCATGTGTGGCATTGTGCCAATCTCAATTTGCATAACCAATTGCAAATACTGTATGAAAGTTGCCACAATCCCCGGGGGCCAAGGGCTTCTACCTCCTTTGAGAGAGAGCTGACTGGTGGTGATTTAACCTGAGGGCCACTAGACCTCAGACGAGGGCATGGATAACCTAGCCAGTACGGGAATTGAACTCGCGTCCTTGGCAACGCTCCGCATCACGGACCAGCCGTTCCAGTCAACTGAGCTAGACCTCCCCCATACTTATGTCAGTGTTGGTGGGGTGGATGGAGACATTGGCTTTGCACCACACTTGCTTGTCCTAAAAATACTTGACTGCTCTCCCCATATTGAAATTACTTAATGACAGAGACTTCTCCATTTGGGTCTGTCCATGGTTCTTTTTTTCCCTCATATGTCCAGCTTGCAAACTCTGAGGTTTGCTTTCAGATTGTCTTTCATTCTAATCTTGCGACATCCTGTGATGTGGGATCCCCTGCACTTTACAAGAACCTTTAAGTTGAGCCAGATTTTGTGCTTCCATTTAATGACTGCTGGGACTTAAGACATCTTTAACTTTTTCCAAGAAACCTCAATGGCAATATTCTCCCTTCGGGATGTCAGTAATTCCTGCGGCTAGGTAGTTGTCTCTTGGCCATATCTTTAAGGACGGTTGCATCAAGCTTTGTTTCTTGCTTGACTCTGTGCCGAAGTACCTGAGATGTTATATTCAAAGACTCGAAGGGAGATGGTGGAGCGCATGTCCATGGGATCGCCCTGTCATACAGTAACATCTATGATAGGACCATGTGCTAGTATTTGCATTTGAGGTGCATCTATTATATTTCCATTTGTCTGTGACAGTTAGGTCAAACTCGTTGCCCTGAGAAAGAAGGAGCTGGCCATTGGAGTTTGCTCTGCCAATACGTTGGTGTCCTAGTACTCACCTCTATGTATGGCAGTCTGTTCCCACTCGGGACTGACTTGGAGCTATATCGCCGTTCCTTCACTGTTGTTTGGTCAAAATTCTGGAACTCCTTTCCGAACGGCATTGTGGGTGTACCTACGCCACATGGATGGCGACGGTTCAAGAAGATGGCTCATTGGACTCTAATGCTGAATTACTGATACCTCAGGGGACAATATTGGACTCGGTCACAGATGGGGCAGGTGGTGGTTGGAGGAGCGGGTGGGTGGGGTTCCCGGGTTGCCACACGTTCCTTCCACTTTCAACGTTTGGTTTCCGCTTTCTCTCCCCAATGAAGCCGAGGTGTTCAGCTCCTTCCTAAATTTGTTTCTTCCACTTCAGATGGTCTGGGGCCAGGGATATCCAGGTGTCGGTGGGGTTTGCAGTTATTCAAGCAGATTTTGGGGGTCTCCTTGAAGAGTTTTCTCTGTCCTCCTGGGACTCGCTTGCCGTGTCGAAGCTCCGAGTAGAAGCGCTGGTTTGGGAGTCTCATGTCAGGCATGCGGATGATGTTGGCTGCCCAGCGGAGCAGATCGAGCGTGATCAATGCTTCAATGCTGGAGATGTCGAGCTGAGGGAGAACACTGATACTGGTGTGCCTATCCTGCTTCCGCAAGATAGTGCAGCCAGCAATCACCACATCCCATGAATAAATAAATAAATAAAGGCATTGAAATCACCAAGAATAATGAGTTTGTCCCACTCCTCTAATTATCTTACTCAGGTCACCGTGTAATGCTTCTTTGACTTCATCTCTAGAATGATAGAATCCCCACAGTGCACAGAAGGAGGCTTCGAGGTTGGAGGAAGGTTGGTGCAGACTGCACACTTTGCTGGATTGGCAAACCCAGGGCGCAGCCTTGACATCAGGTGTGGCCTCTGCCATTCATTCTCATATGCAAACATGACTCACTTCCTCCAGGGATCAGTGTTCCACTCATGGTTATTCAGTTAACCCTTTCCAGTAACCAGAATGCAACACCCGTTAGCGCCTATGCTCAAACAATGACACATATGACACAGAAGGAGGCTTCGAGACTGCACTGACCCTCTGAAGTAGCACCCTAGTTCCAGTCCCCCGCCCATCCCCTCCACCTAACCTGTGCAGTCCTGGACACTAAGGGGCAATTTATCATGGCCAATCCACCTAAGCTATACATCTTTGGACTGTGGGAGGAAACCGGAGCACCAGGAGGAAGCCCACACAGACATGGGGAGGACATGCAAACTCCACACCGACACTGCCGTAATTGAAACTGGGTCCCTATGAGGCAGCAGTGCTAACCACTGTGCCACCCATATGTGTCATTGTTTGAGCATACACGCTAACGGGTGTTGCATTCTGGTTACTGGAAAGGGTTAACTGAATAACCATGAGTGGAACACTGATCCCTGGAGGAAGTGAGTCATGTTTGCGTATGAGAATGAATGGCAGAGGCCACACCTGATGTCAAGGCTGCGCCCTGGGTTTGCCAATCCAGCAAAGTGTGCAGTCTGCACCAACCTTCCTCCAGCTGAAACTTTACAGCAAGCTAGGTTTAGATTACTATATTGATGTTGTACCTGCCCAGCCTATCGGGGCTGTCCTGTGCTCTGGTCTCATGTTGCTGTCTAGACTTGTTCTGATATTCCATTAACTGAGCTTCATATGATGGCTAGTTCTTTACATTTGGATCATGCTGAACACTTGGCCGGGATTTCGGAGAATTCCGGCCCATATCTTTGTATCATCAGTAAACTTAGCAACAGTGCCCTTTGTTCCTTCTTCCAGATCGTTAATGTATATTCGGATAAGTTGTGGTCCCAACACCGACCCCTGAGTCACATCACTAGTCACCGGCTGCCATCCTGAAAAAGACTCCTTTATGCCCACTCTCTGCCTTCTGCTAGCCAGCCAATCCTCTATCCATACCAGGATCTTACCCTTAACACCATGGGCTCTTAACTTATTTAACAGTCTCCTGTATGGCACCTTGTCAAAGGCCTTCTGGAAATCTAAATAGATTATGTCCACTGATTCTCCTTTATCTAACTTCCTTGTTGCCTCCTCAAAGAATTCTAACTGATTTGTCAGACTAGACCTCTCCTTGACAAAGCTGTGCTGTCTCAGTCCTTTTTTATCATGCACTTCCGAGTGCTCTGCAATCTCATCTTTAATAACGGACTCTAAAATCTGACCAATGACCGAACTGAGGCTAACTGGTCTATAATTTCCCATCTTCTGCCTCCCTCCCTTCTTAATGGTGTTCCATTAGCCACTTTCAAGTCCTCTGGGACCCTCCCTGTCTCCAGCGATACCTGAAAGATCACCATCAATGCCTCCACAATCTCCTCAGCTGGCTCTTTTCGAACCCTGGGGTGTAGTCCATTGGTCGAGGTGATTTATCCACCTTCAGGCCTTTCAGTTTTCCCAGAACCCTCCCCTTACTGATGGCCACTACACTCGCCTCTGCACCCTTATTTTCCTGAAGTTCTGGTATCCCACTGGTGTCTTCCACCATGAAGACTGATGCAAAGTAACTATTCAGTTCCTCTGCCATTTCTTTGTTTCCTATTATTACTCCTCCAGCCACGTTTTCCAGTGGTCCAATGTTTATTCTCGTCTCTCGCTTACCTTTTATATATTGAAAAAATCCTCTTCCTATCTTCTTCTATATTACTAACTTGCTTACACTCATATTTCATCTTATCTCCCCTTATTGCTTTTTTAGTTGTACTCTGCTTGCTTTTAAAGGCTTCTAAATCCTCTGGCTTCCCACTAATCCTCGCCACTTTGTATGCTTTTTTGCTTTTATACTGTCCTTGACTTCCCTCGTCAACCATGAATGCCTTGTCCTCTCTTTGGCATGTTTCCTCCTCCTTGGCATGAATTTCTGTTGTGCCTCCCGAATAACCACAAAAAGCTCCTGCCATTGCTCATAGAATTTACAGTGCAGAAGGAGGCCATTCGGCCCATCGAGTCTGCACCGGCCATTGGAAAGAGCATCCCACCTAAGCCCACGCTTCCACCCCAACCCCGCAACCCCACCTAACCTTTTTAGACACCAAGGGGAATTTCTCATGGCCAATCCACCTAATCTGCACATCTTTGGACTGTGGGAGGAAACCGGAGCACCCGGAGGAAGCCCACGCAGACACGGGGAGAACGTGCAGACTCCGCACAGATAGTGACCCAAGCTGGGAATCGAACCTCGGACTCTGGAGCTGTGAAGCAATTGTGCTAACCACTGTGCTACTGTGCTGTTCCACTGTCTTCCCTGGTAGGCCCCCCTTCCAATCAACTCTGGCCAGCTCTTCCCTCATGTCTTTGTAGTTACGTTTATTTAACTGTAATACAGTTATATCTGATTCCAGCTTCTCCCTCTCAAAACTGCAGGGTAAATTCTATTATTGTGGTCACTGCCTCATTACACATCACCAAACCCAGAATTGCTTGTTTCCTAATGGGCTCTGTCACAAGCTGCTCTAAAAAACCATCTCATAGACATGGGATCCGCTACCAACCTGATTTTCCAAGTCCACCTGCATTTTGAAGTCCCCCATGATTAATGTAACATTGCCTTTCTTATTTGCCTTTTCTGACTCCTGATTTATTTTCTGCCCCACATCCTAACTACTGCCCTGGGGCCTGTACATAACTCCATCAGAGTCTTTTTTCCTTTACCATTCCTCAACTCTACCCACAGAGATTCTATACCTTCTGACCCCATATCACTTCTTGCTGTTGATTTAACTTCATTCCTTACTAACAATGCAACCCCGCCCCCTCTGCCCATCTTCCTATCCTTTCGATCGGAGACTGTATATCCTTGGATATTTAGATCCCAGCCCTGATCCCCTTGCAGCCACGTCTCTGTGATGTTCACAACATCATTCCTGCCAATTTCAATGTACCCAACAAGCTTATTTACCTTGTTCCATATACTGTGCGCATTTAGTTAAAACACCCGCGGTCCTGCATTGACCGCTCCCCTTCTCATAGTTGTCCCCTTTTTTGCTCTGCCTGAAGTTCGATTCCTGCCGCTTTCTATACTTTCTGTTCTATTACATGTTCTGGATACTTTACTAACCTCTCCTGAGCCTTCGGCCCCTTTAACTAGTTTAAAGCCCTGATCATTGACCTGCACTTCTTCTTTAACTTTGAGTTTCCATAAAACTGAACCCTACCACACATTATTTAGTTTTCCCCTTCCTCAGGTAAAAGCGGAATCTTTCAGCTATTAATAGTGGACAGGGAGAGAAATGTTCTTGTAAGACAATCTCACCATATGACTTGTCTCCAGGTTTGCTGGGTTTACTAAATTCTGTAGCGACAGGAATGTTTTTCCCCAAACTGATCTGTTTTTCCCCAACATTCCATCTGTAATGATTTGCATTGTAGATTCATCAGGATCTCAATACTTCTCTGCAGATTGAGAAACAGCAGGCAAGGAATCTTTTTGGAGAAAGAGAGAGAGAGCAACTCACAGCTTCTTCTCTTGGTGTCCAGGAGAGTTCTGTTTCCCTCCTTGGTCCTCTGAAAACCTTCCACCTCCCATCTGTCTGTCTTTGGCCTTCCATTGGCCACCAGCCAACCAATCAAACCAAATCCCTCCGACCTCTCACCTGCCAGAAAGTCTGGGTTCTTCTAAATTCTTGTTAAATATCTAAATCTTCAATGGCACAGTGTACTATTTTGCAACATTTGAGTTCCTCTCTTCCTCTGCTTGACTTAAAGCTCCATTAAATACCCATGGATTAACAATGATAACCACAAAGTAAAAGAAATGGGAAACAAAGGTTCCCCACGGTAGGCTATTGCAGAAAATAAGGAAGTATGGAATTGAAGGTGATTTAGCGGTTTGGATCAG
Source organism: Scyliorhinus canicula (assembly GCF_902713615.1). Lineage (NCBI taxonomy): Eukaryota > Metazoa > Chordata > Chondrichthyes > Carcharhiniformes > Scyliorhinidae > Scyliorhinus > Scyliorhinus canicula. The sequence goes on along the minus strand of NC_052151.1, from coordinate 26,289,367 downwards.
TAATTGGCTAGCTGAAAGAAGACAAAGGGTGGTGGTTGATGGCAAATGTTCATCCTGGAGTTCAGTTACTAGTGGTGTACCGCAAGGATCTGCTTTGGGGCCACTGCTGTTTGTCATTTTTATAAATGACCTGGAAGAGGGTGTAGAAGGATGGGTTAGTAAATTTGCAGATGACACGAAGGTCGGTGGAGTTGTGGATAGTGCTGAAGGATGTTATAGGATACAGAGGGACATAGATAAGCTGCAGAGCTGGGCTGAGAGGTGGCAGATGGAGTTTAATGCGGAAAAGTGTGAGGTGGTTCACTTTGGAAGGAGTAACAGGAATGCAGAGTACTGGGCTAATGGCAAGATTCTTGGTAGTGTAGATGAACAGAGAGATCTCGGCATCCAGGTACATAAATCCCTGAAAGTTGCCACCCAGGTTAATAGGGCTGTTAAGAAGGCATATGGTGTGCTAGCCTTTATCAGTAAGGGGATTGAGTTTCGGAGCCACAAGGTCATGCGGAATTGAGGTTGTTTTTGTTAGAGAGGAGAAGGCTGAGAGGTGACTTAATAGAGACATATAAGATAGTCAGAGGGTTAGATAGGGTGGACAGTGAGAGTCTTTTTCCTCGGATGGTGATGACCAACACGAGGGGACATAGCTTTAAATTGAGGGGTGATAGATATAGGACAGATGTCAGAGGCAGTTTCTTTACTCAGAGAGTAGTAGGGGTGTGGAACGCCCTGCCTGCAACAGTAGTAGACTCGCCAACTTTAAGGGCATTTAAGTGGTCACTGGATAAACATATGGATGAAAATGGAATAGTGTAGGTCAGATAAGCTTCAGATGGTTTCACAGGTCGGCGCAACATCGAGGGCCGAAGGGCCAGTATTGCGCTGTAATGTTCTATGTTCTATGTTCTAAACTGGAAGGATGCTGACAAATTTGTGTAACAGTGTGCAAGGGGTTTATTTACAAGATGGTGCTCACTGGGTACAATGGTGATCTCCATGAAAGCCTCTGATGGCATTGTTGAGTAACACGACACCAGCCAATGATGTTACTCGGCTACATAACACTCCACCGCTCCCTTGTCCAAGGCAGCTGATACCATACTGGTGCTTACCACAAACACAGCAGCTGATAGGATGCAGGTTTGCTTTTGCAATTGTCCTCCACCTATATTAGCTTCTGATCAGGCGGAAGCACCTTATCTGCCCTTGACATCGTCTTCCAGTCACTATTTATGATCAACGCACTGTCAGCCCACCTTGCAAGTTAACCCGTAGCTCGGGCTTCTGTAATCCAAGGTAAGGCTGACAAGCTCTACAAACCCGGAGCCATCTGGTGCAGAGGCGTCAAACACCAGCCTTCACACCTCTGCTCAGAGGTCAGAACATCAAGCAGGGCAGTATGATGTTTGATTAGGAGAGGCTATTTGAGACACTGGCCATATGATTTTTCATGGATGAACTGCATCTCAGCTCTCTTCACCAGCCCAGTCCTTCCTAATACTGACCAAGTGCATCAGGCCAATAAAATAAAAGCTAATGGAATGTAAGGTTTTGTGACCAGAGGTAAATAATATAGGAACATAGAATGTGGACGATGGTTAAACTGAAGGACCTGTCTCTGTGCTGTAATTCCGAAATAACTCTCTGGGTTGTTGCAAAATACCCAAATCATTCTCCAATGTCCTTAATGCTGTCATGTCTATGTGTGACGACAGATCCATTTTATTCAGATGACCAGTGGCGGAATTACTCATTGTGGGGCCCTGTGCTCACCTTCATTTCTGGGAATCTCCCAATGACATCGCCCCCCCCCCCCCCCCCCCACTCCCGACCTTGCCCACCCTCACCCCATCGAATGCAAAAGATCAAGCCAGAACAATACACAAGTTGATCACTGCTTAACTGCTTTAATGCTTTTTAATGTGTAAAAACATGCCTGAATGAGTAATTGCTGAACTGAAACACTCGCTTCTCGATGGCGGGTCACCCCGACTCCCAACTGGCTGGCTGTCTCTCTCACCATCTTCCTCTTGGCTTTTTTCATCAATTTACCCGACCCCGGTAGGGCCTCACACCTCACGTCAACAATCCCGCCTCGCTGCTGACTGCCTGGCTATGGCCTGCCCAGGCCCGGCCTGGAGGTCGAGTCGCCCCTGCTTCCCTCGACTACAGCTTGCTTCCGAGTCCCGACCAGCTAGCCGGCTCACCACCTCCCTCCCGGTTTTCCTCGGCAATTCGCAAAAAGGTGAGTGATGTAAACACAGGAGGTCTTCGCCTTGACTGCAGCCTCCCTCCTTACCGGTCACCTCAACGCTCACCAGTGTTTCCCTGCTCTAAGGGGACTCGAACAATCAGAGACTGGTGTCGCCCTGTATTGGCTGCTGATAGGCCCATTTAAGCCTATCATATAATGCAGAGCTATCAGGCTCTGGTTGATGTCCGGCTGGCAAAGGGCCGCCCCATTGGTCGGGGCTCTGTGCCGAGGTACCAGGTCTTTCGTTTGGAGGTCCGCCTCTGCAGATGACTCCTCATGCCTTTAAGGCAAATAGGAATTGGAAATATATACTGGCTGGTTCACATCCCAAGAACAAGTGAAAGGATATGTTTCTACAGCTGTTTAGTGGAGAAAGCATATTGATGTTGGACGAGATCCAGTCAGGCTGATGAAATATATATGGATTAACAATGCAATAACTTATGTTTATGGTCTTATATCTAAATCAACAGCTAGTGCCATCATCACTCTACTAATTAAATGCTTACATCCTCAGAAACTGAGTCCAAGATAATTTCTCATAGCCTGGGGATAATTGAGAATTATGGTAGCAGCCCCAGTACCCATCAGAATCTCAGAATAATACAGTGCAGAAGAGGCCCTTCGGCCCATCGGGTCTGCACCGATGCATGAAAACATCTGACCTGCCCACCTAATCCCATTTGCCAGCACTTGGCCCCATAACCTTGAATGCTAAGACATGCCAAGTGCTCATCCAGTTACTTTTTAAAGGATGTGAGGCAACCCGCCACTAACACCCTCCCAGGCAGTGCATTCCAGACCATTATCACCTTCTGGGTAAAAAGGTTTTCCCTCAAATCCCCTAAACCTCCCGCCCCTCATCTTGATGTTGTGTCCCCTTATGACTGACCCTTCAACTGAGGGGAACAGCTGCTTCCTATCCACCCTGTCCATGCCCCTCATAATTTTGTACGCCTCTCGACTCCAGAATAGATTTTATTCACAGTGGGAAAGACATTACTCCCGGGGGGTGGCGGGAGCTGGACACTTGGTGATAGTAATATTGGATCATGCTCCACACTGTGTGGATATGCGATTTGAGCCGGGCCGAGCACAGCGCCCATCATGGAGATTGGACACATCACTCCTGACAGATAAGGGGTTTTGTGAAAGGGTGGCTTTGGCCAGAAGGAGCTACGTAGATTCCAACCAGAATGGGGAGGTCTCGCCTTCCACTTTCTGGGAAGTGTTGAAGGCAGTAATCAGAGGAGAAATAATATCGTACAGGGCCCACAAGCTTAAGGCTGGCAGGGATGAAAGGCAGAGGTTAGTAGACTATGAGTTGGATCGGCAGTATTCCATGGCCTCTATGGCAGAGTTATTGGCAGAGAGAAAAAGGCTACAAATGATGTTTGAGTTTGAATCGACAGGGAATGCGGTGAGCCAGTGTGCCATTTACGGGGGACATTTTATGTGTACGGGGATAAAGCCAGTCGATTATTGGCTCCCCAATTGAGACGGCAGGCAGCAACAAGGCCTCTGATTGGCTGTCTGCTCTCAGTAGGCAAGACATTTACCCTCTGGGGTCTTGAAAACAGGGAATAATAATAATAATCATTATTATTGTCACAAGTAGGCTTACATTACGCTGCAATGAAGTTACTGTGAAAATCCCCTAGTCACCACATTCTGGCACCTGTTCGGGTTTATAGAGGGAGAATTTAGAATGTCCAATTCACCTAACAAGCACGTCTTTCGGGACTTGTGGGAGGAATCCGGGGCGCCCGGAAGAAACCCACACAGACACAGGCAGAATGTGCAGACTCTGCACAGACAGTGACCCAAGCCAGGAATTGAACCTGGGACCCTTGCACTGTGAAGCAACAATGCTAACCACTGTGCTGCTGTGGAAACGCATGCCACTGGGCTCGCAACTGCCTGCTTGGCTTGTGGATTGGTTGACCTTCCTGAAAAGAGGCAGTGCGAATCTCTCACTGGCTCAGTGCAGTCGGTAGGTGAAATCCCTGATGCCTCAATGTATGTCCAATGTTTCAGACATGACCTTTCATCAGAACCGATTCCAGAACAGATTTCCAGCACCCCCAGGATTTTGCTTTTGAGTTGAATCTTCTGCATTAGAACACCATGTACAACCTTATCCTCTGGTGAGTTTGACAGTTGTATTATCCTTACCTCCTGCCCTGGCTGCCACACACTCATGTGTGTTATCTTATCCTGTGCAGGCCCTACCTCAACGATATCCTCTAAGATAGGTGCAGTGTATGGTTTTGAGCTGGTGGCTGAGAGTATTTAGATCTAGCGATGGTGTCGTCCAGCCTTTCCACCACTGCTCCAAGATTGCAGTCTCTGAAATGAACAAGTGATAAGGGTCGGGTTGTGCCAGAGGAGATAACAAAGTCAGGGGTGTCTGCTTGCACCGTCTGCAGCTTCGTAAGTTAGAGGTAGGGCAAAGTCGTCAAAGACCCAGATGATCATAGGCTTTGAGGGAGGAGAGCTGACTGAACATAGAACATAGAACATTACAGCGCAGTACGGGCCCTTCGGCCCTTGATGTTGTGCCGACCCGTGAAACCATCTGAAGCCTATCTGACCTACACTATTCCATTTTCATCCATATGTCTACCCAGCGACCACTTCAATGCCCTTAAAGTTGGCGAGTCTACTACTGTTGCAGGCAGGGCGTTCCACACCCCTACTACTCTCTGAGTAAAGAAACTGCCTCTGACATCTGTCCTATATCTACCACCCCTCAATTTAAAGCTATGTCCCCTCGTGTTGGTCATCACCATCCGAGAAAAAAGACTCTCACTGTCCACCCTATCTAACCCTCTGACTATCTTATATGTCTCTATTAAGTCACCTCTCAGCCTTCTCCTCTCTAACAAAAACAACCTCCAGTCCCTGAGCCTTTCCTCGTAAGACCTTCCCTCCATACCAGGCAACATCCTAGTAAATCTCCTCTGAACCCTTTCCAAAACTTCCACATCCTTCCTATAATGTGGTGACCAGAACTGCACGCAGTACTCCAGGTGCGGCCGCACCAGAGTTTTGTACAGCTGCAGCATGACCTTGTGGCTCCGAAACTCAATCCCCCTACTGATAAAGGCTAGCACACCATATGCCTTCTTAACAGCCCTATTAACCTGGGTGGCATCTTTCAGGGATTTATGTACCTGGATGCCGAGATCTCTCTGTTCATCTACACTACCAAGAATCTTGCCATTAGCCCAGTACTCTGCATTCCTGTTACTCCTTACAAAGTGAATCACCTCACACTTTTCCGCATTAAACTCCATCTGCCACCACTCAGCCCAGCTCTGTAGCTTATCTATGTCCCTCTGTAACCTATAACATCCTTCAGCACTATCCACAACTCCACTGACCTTCGTGTCATCTGCAAATTTACTAACCCATCCTTCTACACCCTCTTCCAGGTCATTTATAAAAATGACAAACAGCAGTGGCCCCAAAACAGATCCTTGCGGTACACCACTAGTAACTGAACTCCAGGATGAACATTTGCCATCAACCACCACCCTAGCCAATTACTGATCCAAACCGCTAAATCACCTTCAATCCCATACTTCCGTATTTTCTGCAATAGCCTACCGTGAGGAACCTTATCAAACGCCTTACAGAAATCCATATACACCACATCAACTGCTTTACCCTCATCCACCTGTTTGGACACCTTCTCAAAAAACTCAATAAGGTTGTGAGGCATGACCTACCCTTCACAAAACCGTGTTGAGTATCGCTAATCAACTTGTCCTTTTCAAGATGATTATAAACCCTAACTCTTATAACCTTTTCCAACATTTTACCCACAACTGAAGTAAGGCTCACAGGTCTATAATTACCAGGGTTGTCTCTACTCCCCTTCTTGAACAAGGGGACAATATTTGCTATCCTCCAGTCTTCCGGCACTATTCCCGTCGACAAAGACGACATAAAGATCAAGGAGAAAGGCTCTACAATCTTCTCCCTGGCTTCCCAGAGAATCCTAGGATAAATCCCATCTGGCCCAGGGGACTTATCTATTTTTACACTTTCCACAATTGCTGACACCTCCTCCTTGTGAACCTCAATCCCATCTAGCCTGGCCGACTGAACCTGAGTATTCTCCTCGACAACATTGTCTTTCTCCAGTGTAAACTCTGACGAAAAATATCCATTTAACGCTTCCCCTATCTCCTCTGATTCCACACACAACTTTCCACTACTATCCTTGATTGGCCCTAATCTTACTCTAGTCATTCTTTTGTTCCTGATATACCTATAGAAAGCCTTAGGGTTTTCCTTGATCCTATCCGCCAATGACTTTTCGTGTCCTCTCCTCGCTCTTCTTAACTCTCCCTTTAGGTCCTTCCTGGCTAACTTGTAACTCTCAACTGCCCTAACTGAGCCTTCATGTCTCATCCTAACATAAGCCTTCTCTTTCCTCTTGACAAGTGCTTCAACTTCCTTAGTAAACCACGGTTCCCTTGCTCGACAACTTCCTCCCTGCCTGACAGGTACATACTTATCAAGGACACGCAGTAGCTGTTCCTTGAAAAAGCTCCACATTTCGATTGTACCCATCCCCTGCAGTTTCCTTCCCCGTCCTCTACATCCTAGATCCTGCCGAATAGCATCATAATTGCCTTTCCCCCAGCTATAATTCTTGCCTTGCGGTATATATCTATCCCTGCCCATTGCTAAAGTAAACATAACCGAGTTGTGATCACTATCACCAAAGTGCTCACCTACATCTAAATCTAACACCTGGCCGGGTTCATTACCCAGTACCAAATCCAATGTGGCATCGCCCCTTGTTGGCCTGTCTACATACTGTGTCAGAAAACCCTCCTGCACACACTGCACAAAAACTGACTCATCTATAGTACTCGATCTATAGTATTTCCAGTCAATATTTGGAAAGTTAAAGTCCCCCATAACAACTACCCTGTTACCCTTGCTCCTGTCGAGAATCATCTTTGCAATCCTTTCCTCTACATCTCTGGAACTATTCGGAGGTCTATAGACAACTCCCAACAGGGTGACCTCTCCTCTCCTGTTCCTAACCTCAGCCCATACTACCCCAGTAGACGAGTCCTCAAACGTCCTTTCTGCCGCCCTAATACTTTCCTTGATTAACAATGCTACCCCCCCCCCCCCCCCCCTCTTTTACCATCTTCTCTGTTCTTACAGAAACTTACAGAAACATCTAAATCCTGGAACCTGCAACAACCATTCCTGTCCCTGCTCTACCCATGTATCCGAAATCACCACAACATCGAGATCCCAGGTACCAACCCATGCTGCAAGCTCACCCACCTTATTCCGGATGCTCCTGACGTTGAAGTAGACACACTTCAAACCAGCATCTTGCTTGCCGGTGCCCTCTTTCGAACTTTTAACCCTATCCCTGACCTCACTACTCTCAACATCCTGTACACTGGGACTACAATTTAGGTTCCCATCCCCCTGCTGAATAAGTTTAAACCCCCCGAAGAGCACTAGCAAATCTCCCCCCCAGGATATTGGTACCCCTCTGGTTCAGGTGAAGACCATCCTATTTGTAGAGGTCCCACCTACCCCAGAATGAGCCCCAATTATCCAGGAAACCAAAACCCTGCCTCCTGCACCATCCCTGTAGCCACGTGTTCAACTCCTCTCTCTCCTTATTTCTCACTTCGCTAGTGGTGGTGGTTTAACCTGAGGATCACCACACCTCAGGCGAGGGCCAAGGTTGAGTAGGCGATGGTTTCGTGAATAACCTCAAGTTAGAAGACAGGGCAAGAAGGAGGTTGGATGAATTGGCCATTCTAAATTGTCGCTTAGTGTCCAAAGGTTAGGTAGGGTTTGTTTTTACAAACATTTTATTGAGGTATTTATGGTTTTATAACAGTAACAAAAGAAACAGTACAATTACATTACAGTAGAATACAATTATAAAAATAGTGCAAAAGCCATATTTCTCTTTCACAGGTCCCACGTTTAGGTTAGGTAGAGTTATGGAGTTTCAGGAATGGGGCAGGGGAGTGGGCCTGGGTAGGGTGCTCTTTCTGGAGGTCGGTGTAGACTCGATGGGCCGAATGGCCTCTTTCTGCACTGTAGGGATCCTATGATTAGGTATGTTGGTACCCTCCGAATCAATCGTGTCAGCCTTTCCAGCAGCCACGCCCACAGTGATGCCCCCTCTCATAATGGTTAGCGCTATTGTTCAGATCCAGGACCAGACAACAACATTTGTTAGAATACCGGACAAGAACCCCAAACACTTTAAAATAAAAATGTTTAAACTGTGAGGAAAGGATACTTTGCTCCAGGATTGATCCCACTGACCAATAGCTATCTTTTATATTGAAACAAATTTCATTTATAACACAGGATTAAACACCTTAACATTGCAAAAAACAGCTTTTCAATTAATAGTTAAACAATTCTAAAAATAAAAGGAAATCTTTTTTATTACTAACCGATACCTTCTCTATCTCCGATTAAGCAAAGTCCATCACTTATGTCACTTATAAATAAAGTTAACAAACACAGGGATACTGGCTGTCCATTTGTGTAGACCTTTCTTGGAAAGACTGCTTTCAGGAAACAGCCAGCAGATGTTTCTGTCTGTTCGTATGATCCCGGACCAGATCTCAACAGTTGCTCGGATACTGGACAGAAATCCCCATATTTTGTTTAATTTGTAAGACAGTGAGGAAAGGATATTTCGTTCCAGGACAGACTTCACGCAATGGGTCCCTGGCTGCAGTGCTAACCACTGTACCACTGCGCCGCCCCAACTACTTTGAGAAAAATTGCTGGTCTGTTAAATCTTTAACTGAACTGAAACCCAAAACTGAATGTCAACACCTGACTGCTTCAATCCCTGACTCCTCTCATTAATTATATCATCTTACTAAGGCCAAACACAATCTACTCTCCAGGGAACCTTCTTCATATAAACAAAATTCCATTAGCCCAAACTGTTATGATGCTTTAATTATCCCTTGTAGTCAAAACGTCGGTCTTTTAAACCAGGACTTTTAAGAAAGATGACTTCAGCAGTCTCACACCTACTAACTCAGGCGTTTAACCCCTACTGCACCAAATATATATAATCCAATATATATCTGAAATTCCTACATTCTTCACACTGTGTCAAACTGCTGCTCAACCTGACAGCCTTAGGCAAAAGCAGCTGGTTAGCTTAAAGTGCAGACTCAAAACTAAACTACCTGCTACAGACCTGGCACCTCCAGATCATTCAATAATCTGTATCTCACTCATATCCCCTCACCTGCTTACCTAAGTCAAAACACAGGGCGTAAAAAAATATCAAAGTGTCATTTTGGGTGTGATTGGCGGGGCGTTCCTCAACGGTTGCATTGGTAATATCGCGGTCCCCACGAGCTTCTTGCCATTTCTGGCTGTCTCGTCATCTGCTTCCCCAGAGTCGCATCTCAGCTTCTTGCCACTAACAAAGGGGGAGCTGCTTCCAAACGCTCCCTCATCGTTCAACACAAAGCGGGCACCAGGACCGCTGTACAATGTCGGAAGAAGACCAACAACCTCCACAAAAAAACCAAGCATGCAGTAGCACCCCTCGCAGGTTCCTCAACAGAAATGGAGAATAAGTCTGAGAATATGTTATCAGGCCCAGACCTTTGTCATTAAAACATCAATGTGTTACTTGCTCCACTTATCAGTGCAATTCTACGTCCAGGTGCCACAGCTGTGCAGGCCCTCCCACAGAGCCCAATCTCACTGGAACCAAATCCTGACATCCACATATTGCACTGGCGCTCATGATGCAGTTGAACATTCCAGCCTGTTTAACCCGCGGTAACGTGCCAATTACATACAGCACTCAACCACACCAGCACCAAAAGCATCTGGAATTCTGAAAAGCATTTCTTCAATGGTGGCCAGGTGGTCCATTTGGATCACCAGGTCCCGCAGCATCTTCTTGCTTCAAACCGAATTGCCTTCTGTCAGATGTCTGTACCTTTAAGAAACGGGTGTTTACCAAATAGCTGCAGTGATGTCGGCATGTGGGTGGAGCTGGGCTCTCTGTCTTTCACTTTTGTTTTGGGCTGAGAGCTGCCGTGTGTTTTTGGTTTCGATTTCAGAGTTGGAGATCTGCATGTACAGCAAGCAGCTGTGTAATGGTCTTTCTCTCTACAAGCTAAAGAATGTCTTCAGCTCATTGATGATTTCAAAGTAATACCTGTTTCTGTAGAGAATTTAAACCCGTTGCCTTTGTTTGAAAAGATTTTAACTTATGGATGTTGTTTGAATGGAAATACCTCATAGAGGTACTGGAGCGGTTCGGGCTTGGAACAGGGTTCACCGCTTGGGTAAAGCTCCTATACAATGCTCCCATGGCGAGTGTACAGACCAACAATACCAACTCCCAATACTTCCAGCTGCACAGGGGCACCAGACAAGGATGCCCACTGTCCCCGCTGCTGTTCGCACTAGCAATCGAACCGCTAGCAATCACACTCAGGGCAGCAAAAAATTGGAGGGGGATCCGAAGGGGAGGTAGAGAGCACAGAGTCTCACTCTATGCGGATGATCTGCTCCTCTATATCTCGGACCCACAAAACAGCATGGACGGAATCATTGCGCTCCTGAAAGAGTTTGGAGCCTTCTCGGGCTACAAACTCAACATGAGCAAAAGTGAGATCTTCCCAATACACCCGCAAGGGGGGGGGGGAGCAAGTAAGGGGATGGATCCAGGAGCCAGAAGCTGAGTGGGTGCGTGCGGAGGAGGCCTCCTGCATGGGGACCTCCCTCCGGGCCGTCGCCACGGCAGCACTCCCATCCCCACCCAAAAAACACTCCAGCAGCCCAGTGGTGACAGCCACCCTCCAATCCTGGAACCAACTGCGGCAGCAATTTGGCCTGACCAAAATGTCGGACAAGGCTCCTATCTGCAACAACCATAGGTACACACCAGCACTGACTGACGCCACCTTCAAAAGGTGGAGGCAGGACGGGGGGACACTGACAGTCAGGGACCTATACATGGACGACAGGATCGCAACACTGGACGAACTGACAGAGAAATTTCAGCTAGCTAGGGAGAACGAGCTACGGTACCTGCAGCTCAAAAACTTCCTACGAAAGGAGACAAGGACGTACCCACAACCGCCACGACAGACACTACTGGAAGACCTACTGGACGCAAGTATCCTAGAGAAAGGGAACTGTAGCGACATGTATGACCGACTAGTAGAAAGGGACGACACCGTACTGGACGCAACAAGAAGGAAATGGGAGGACGACCTGGGGATGGAGATAGGGTGGGGACTCTGGAGCGAAGCACTGCATAGGGTCAACTCCACCTCCACGTGCGCAAGCTCAGCCTGACGCAACTAAAAGTGGTACATAGAGCCCACTTAACGAGAAACCGTATGAGAAGGTTCTTCCCGGAGGTGGAGGACAGATGTGAACGGTGCCAAAGAGGCCCGGCCAACCACGCCCACATGTTCTGGTCTTGCCCCAGACTTGTGGATTACTGGACAGCCTTCTTCGAGGCTATGTCCAAAGTGGTGGGGGTGAGGGTGGAGCCATGCCGATAGTGGCAGTCTTCGGGGTTTCAGACCAGCCAGATCTATTCCTGGGGAGGAGGGCGGACGCCCTTGCCTTTGCCTCCCTGATCGCCCACCGTAGAATCCTGTTTGGCTGGCGGTCAGCAGCACCGCCCAGAGCTGCAGACTGGCTGTCCCGACCTCTCGGAATCTCTCCAAATGGAGAAAATCAAATTCGCCATCCAAGGGTCAGACGACGGCTTCCATAGAACGTGGGAGCCATTCATGCAACTGTTCCGGGACCTGTTTATGGCCAACGTACAAAAGGAAGAATAGCCGGGTGGCCAAGAATCAGGGGAAAATGGATGGGAATCGGGGGAAGGTAGCCCCATACGGGTTTGTTATGGGGGTTTGATGGCAAGCTAAGGCCCAAAACAAAACTATAAATAAATGCCTATAAACATGTGCCTCGGCCATATTGGGGAATGTAAAATATGTATGCTGGCTAAAGGGGGCGGCCACAATTGTTGTTATAAAGATGCTTACCTGTAAATATACATGTTAAATTTTTGTGTTTTCTTTTTTTTTCTCTCTAATAATTTGTAACTTGTCATATATAAAACATGAAAACTCAATAAAAAACATTTATAAAAAAAAACTTATGGATGTTGTTAGGGAAGTTATTAAGTGTCATCTATAGAGTAGTGTATCTGTGGGGTTATCAGGGTTGGTAGTTGATAAACTGTTTACTGTGTGTTTATAAAATGTTAACTGGATTCATAGAATAAACATTGTTTTTGTTTAAAAATACTTTTAGATCTCTGTTGCATCACACCTGTAAAGTGGGACCTTGTGCTCCCCATAACCAAAATCTATTTAAAGTTGTGTGTCAGGTGAACTCCATGATATACTTTGGGGGTTTACTGAACCCTGGCCCGTAATACTTCTGAATTCATAACGCCCCTGGTGTTCCAACACTCAGGTATCTTAGAACAAAATGTCTTTTTTTCCAGCTACATAAAAGGAAGGAAACAGCAATCTCCAGGCACCTGCAGCCACCAGCAGGAGCAGCAACAAACACAACCTGCAGCTGTGAAGCTAGAGGGAGTGAAATTGACTTTCACCATTGAAGCCACATCAAGGCTCTGTGCTGGAAGTGTTTGTTGGGACAGATAGGCTCCAGCTATGGTTGCTCCTGTTATGGATATCAGCAATATTTAAAGATAGCTTGAAGGTCTCAAAGATGCAAACCCCTCACCCCCTTGGCCCATGGGTGACCCTCGACCTGGAATGCTTCAGCGCCCCTGACCAAGCCCAAACCCCCTGAGGGGTCTTCCTGGGAGGCCACTGCATTCAACTTCAATCTCGTAAATGAGATTCAAATAAATGCAAATGAGGGTTAGTGATAAGCTCATCATTTTGGGGCGAGATCCGGAACTCGGCATCGGGAGCGGGCCAGGTGAATTGCAAACTAGTTGATTTTAGCCTTTCCTGCTATTTACCCAGCCTTCTCAGAACCGTGGCGGGTGCAACACGATGGCTAAATCATGGCCACAATGTCTCTAATTATCAGCGCCGGCCCTAGGGTTGCTGGCGCCCCGGGCAAGCTGAACTTCGGCGCCCTTCGGGCGGGGGCAGGCCCGGCGGGGGCGGGGCCGAGGCCGAGGGGGGGGCGGGCCGAGGGGGGGAGGGGCTGGCCGAGGGGGGGTGGGGCAGGCCGAGGGGGGGGGCGGGCCAAGGGGGGGTGGGGCGGGCCGAGGGGGGGCGGGGCGGGCCGAGGGGGGGGGCGGACGGAAGGGGGACGGAGGGGGGGGGGCGGCGGACAGAGGGGGGGGCGGAAGGGGCCGCCCTGGGGGAGGGCGGCCACCGCGCATGCGCTGGTTGGCGCCGGCCCAACTGCGCATGCGCGGGACCCGAGTCTCTGGCGCCCCCGAGCACATGGCGCCCCGGGCGACTGCACGAGTTGACGGTACCTTGGGCCGGCCCTGCTAATTATCTACTCTCCAGAGAATCTCCAGCAATCATAACAAAATTCCATTGGGCCTCTCTTTCTAAACATATACAGGGTTGGATGAATGATGGTCTCACTTTTATGTCATCTTAATTGCACCTTTTGCCGCCAGCCCATCTGCCTGTAGGTTAAACCAGGATTTTAAAAAATCTGCTGCAACATATATATATATATATACCTGAACTCAGGCTTTTAAAAATGTTACTGCAACAGATATAAATACAATCTACTTACCAATTTCTTACATTTAGCACAGTATCCTCTCCATTGGGAGTAACAATATGAGGACCTGCCTCTCCCCCTCTGTTTAGATCCTCTTTCCAGCTGTGCACTCCCCTCTGCTGCAAGAGAGATGCAAATACACCAGTGAGTGCCATGTAATGCATATCATGGTTGAATAGCTGGCAGTGAGTGCAAGGTATGAGATGGGCGTGAGCCAGTTGCGGCAGTGTGAAGTCTGTGCAGGTGAGTTGAAGACTTGTGGGGAGGTAATAATAATAATCGCTTATTGTCACAAGTAGGCTTCAATGAAGTTACTGTGAAAAGCCCCTAGTCGCCACATTCCGGCATCTGTTCGGGGAGGCCAGGATGGGAATTGAAACCGCGCTGCTGGCATTGTTCTGCATTACAAGCCAGCTGTTTAGCCCACTGTGCTAAACCAGCCCCTAAAACTTTTCATGCAGCAAGAGGTTCAAGTAATAATAATCGCTTATTGTCACAAGTAGGCTTCAGTGAAGTTATTGTGAAAAGCCCCTAGTCACCATATTCCAGCGCCTGTTTGGGGAGGCCGGTACAGGAATTGAACCCACGCTGCTGGTCCTGTTCTGCATTACAAGCCGGCTGTTTAGCCCACTGGTAGCAGGTGGTAGCGTAGCGGCATTATCACTGGATTAGTAAACCAGAAACCTCGGATAATACTCTGGGGATCTGCCGACCAGGGTTCGAATCGCATCACGGCAGATGTTGAAATTCGAATTCAATAAAAAATAATCTGGAGTTAAAAGTCGAATGGTGACCCATGCTATAAACCTGGTTCACTAATATCCTGGAGAGAAGGAACTGAAACATCTGACCTACATGTGGCTACCGACCCACAGCAATGTGGTTAACTCTTAAATGAGTGAGTGTTGGGCATTGAATTAAGCGGTGGCTGAGGTTAATGGTGAGGTTGGTGAAGATATAGTCACTGACCCTGAGTGTTCATGTGAGGTCATTAAACTCCCTGTGGCACTGCATCCAGTTCCTTGGGGCTGAACTCCATTTACCTTCAGATTGTCTATTCCCACTGACTTCCCCTATCCCCCTGAGACACCCTCTTCCTTTCCACCTCCAATGCAGTGTCCAAAAACCTTGGAGCCTGCTGATTCCCATGGTCAACCATTCTTTGCTCTATCCCAGGTCAGAATGAGTTTCAGAGGAACTCCAGGCCTCTGTCCCAGTTTCAGTCCACCTCAGCTTTAAGAGGTGCAGGCTAGCTTTCAGTCAGACAGGACAGCTTTAAGTGAAAGTTAGCAACAGTATTGGATCCACTGTTGATGTGGGTGAGCAATGAACAGTACGGCTGGCTGCTGCGGTTCAAGAAGGCAGCTCGCCCCCACCTTCTCAAGGGCAATTAGGGATGGGTGATGAATTCTGGCTGAGGCAGTGATCCCACATCCCATGAACGAATTAAAAAACAAATCATTGCAATGAAGTTGGCATGCTGCCTGCATTACATTAAATAGGTGCGGCTTAATCACACATTGTGATCTCTGCACCGACTTGGGGAACGAGACAATTTAACCCCTAGAATCACACAGTCCAGGAGCCTGGAGTGCCTCTGCCCCTTTATTCATTTTGCACTTCCTTGTAAATGTTCACACCTGCTGATTACCATTCCTTTCATTAATTGTGCTCCTGTTACCGGCTAACCCTGTCACCACCATCCAACCGATTTAACAACCTGACATTATTATCTAACTCGAGCAGCTCCTCCAAGAGCAAACTCCATATTAAGGGAACGTTACCATGGTAACATGTTCCACCCGTAGGCCTCTGGGCTCTGCTTGTTTACTTGACGTGATTCGGAAGGACATGCTCTCTGTGCTTCAACATATTCTCAATTCACTTTGTACACACTGCGCATTAACCCTTTGTGCACCCAGTCCCCATTCACAGATACTCAGGTCTTCTTGTCTTTTTCTTTTTCTGTTTTAAACCATATAAGTGGCTCATTTGACTGATCTCTCAGCTGGTATCATTACTGGTACAGGCTTGGAGGGCCGAAGGGCCTGTTCCTGTGCTTGTATTATTCTTTGGAGCCGCAGAGAAGCCTCTACATTGAGCTTAAGTGCTTCTGAGCAAAGCAGCCATGGATCTAACTCCTTAACACTAGCGAGTGCACATCTGTCAATAGGAACATTCAAATACTCTGCCCCTATTTAACCCTGAGGTCATTATAGCTGCATTAAATAAAAAGTAGTCACCATAGTCCCAGAAGACCACAGGGTTCTTCCCCCCTTGAGGGGGAGAGCTGACTGGTGGTGGTGGTGATTTGAATTGAGGATCACCACGCCTCAGGTGAGGGGCAAGGTTGAGAAGACAGGGTTTTCATGAATAACCTCAGCCGGTGCGGGAATTGAACCCATGCTGTTGGCCTGGCAGTGCATCACGAACCAGCTGTCCAACCTAGGAGAATGGTCACCTTGGATGAGGGATGAAATGGACAAGAGATAGCCGGGGCTATGGAACTAATAATAATAATCTTTATTAGTGACACAAGTAGGCTTACATTAACACTGCAATGAAGTTACTGTGAAAATCCCCGAGTCGCCACATTCCGGCGCCTGTTCGGGTACACAGAGGGAGAATTCAGAATGTCTAATTCACCTAGCAAGCCCGTCTTTCGGGATTTGTGGGAGGAAGCTGGAGCACCCGGAGGAAACCCACGCAGACATGGGGAAAACGTGCAGACTCCGCAGTGACCCAAGACAGGAATCAAACCAGGGACCCTGGCGCTGTGAAGCAACCACTGCACTACTGTGCCGTCCTCTCTTCAGGAGACGGGATCCAATTAGGGGAAAAATATATTTAAACTAAGATAGAGAAAAATAGCGTATTAAAATCAACTTGGATTCTCATATTCAGCTGTCGCAGAATTTTAAGATGACTTTCACTGTTGAATGGCCAAACATTTTGCCACACCGACAGTTCCTGTCTGTGTATGTTCAGTTCATACAAATGTAACCACCTTCACACTGGGGGCTAGGTTTCCTCTGTTTGCCACTTGCGGTAAAAGAAGCTTAGTAAGGACACAGGGAATCCACATCGAGTGGAGTAACGAAGCGGGTTTATTTACAAATGATAGATCGTTGCCGGATTACCCTTCCCCTGAAGTTGGTGTCTTGTTGGCTGACCTTTTATACATTGCTTAATAGAGATCGCCACTCCTAGCATAGGGGAGCTCATACTCCGCAAGGACCACTGGGAAGACAATCATTCCCACTCCGTGGGTCCCATGTGGGATATTAATAATAATAATCTTTTTTGTTATCACACGTCGGCTTACATTAACACATTTCTCATTTCTTTGCCCCCGCTCTACTTAATCTCATCCTATCAACATCTGGTGTCGTGTCACCTGAAAGTCTCTCAGCTCAAGGGCAATTAGGGATGGGCTACAAATGCGGGCCCTGCCCACGACAACCATATCGCATGAAAGAATAAAGAAAATAAAAACGTATCCTCCTATTCCTGTCTCCCTCATGTACTTACTGAGATCTCCCTTAAATTCATTAATAATTTAAGAAGGATTTAGTTAAGATTAATGACAAAATCTATTTCCCACCACTGTCTTTCAAATAACATTCTTAAATTCCAGTTTGGGAGATGACTATTTGACAGAAAATTCTTGTTTTCCTGTTGCCAACCAAATGTGATTTGGAAAATGCTGGCAAAGCAACATTTACCCTTCTTGATACAACATGACTGCTGGAATTATGCTGAATGCCACGTAACCTTCAAGCAAAGGGAAACTAATCCAAGGTGCACACACGGGATTTGATATCTAATGCTGGCAAGTCGTTTGCTATCCAATTAAATTTAATTCTAGTCTTCTGAGTATCCTTAAACTGTTCGCAAGGGATCAGAACTGGCCAATTCTCAAATCTTACACAATATCTATACAGATTTAGGGTCATTTGGGCCCTATGCTCAGCCTCTTTGGGCCCTCTCCGGGACCTGCAGGCCGAAGCCATGAAGCAATATAAATTGTTCAGTGCTTCTTCACTTGTAAAAACGTGCCTGTTTGAATAATCGTCTCGTTGAAATTCAAGCTTACTTTGCGAGTCTGGTTCTGCTGGAACAAGTAGCACATTGCAGAGATCGTAATTATATTTTACAATGAAGGAATGTACCATCCACTGTTTCACACTACTGAGAACTGAGAGCCTCACACTCCAGGATTGGGACTGGCCAGGAGGATTCAAAGCAATAGTTCAGCTGTTTTAAAGAGAAACTGTTCCCACTGTTCGCTAATCCAGAACATGTCAAACTTCTTTACAAATATACATGGCTCCCATTTTCCTTGTAATGTAACCAGCCTTCAATTTTACAAACTGGATTTGGATTCGGATTTGGGGTTATTGAGACGTGCACCGAGGTACAGTGAGAAGTATTGTTCTGCGAGCAGTCCAGACAGATCGTTCCATGCATGAAAAAAAACATAGGACACACATAAATACACAATGTGAATACATAGACATCGGGTTAAGCACATGGAGTGCAGTACTACTCAGCAGAGAAGATGCCCGGAGCGACCAGTTTAGTCCATAAGTGAATCATTCAGGAGTCTGGTAACAGTGGGGAAGAAGCTGGTTTTGAATCTGTTATTGCGTGTTCTCAGACTTTTTTTATCTCCTGCCCGATGGAAGAGGTTGGAAGAGTGAGTAAGCTGGGTGGGAGGGGTCTTTGATTATGCTGCCCGCTTTCCCCAGGCAGTGGGAGGTGTAGACAGAGTCAATGGATGGGAGGCGACTTTGCGTAATGGACTGGGCGGTGTTCACGACTCTCTGTAATTTTTTATGGTCTTATAATGGCATCATAGAGTCATAGAATCAAAGTATCATAGAATCCCTACAGTGCAGTAGGAGGCCATTCGGCCCATCGAGTCTGCACCGTTCCTCTGAAAGAACACTTTACCTTGGCCAATCCCACCCTATCCCAGCAACCTAACCTGTACATTCCCTGGACACTAAAGGCAATTTAGCACGGTCATTCCACCTAACCTCCCCATCTTTGGACTGTGGGAGGAAACTGGAGCACCCGGAGAGAATCTGTCCATGCAACTTCGTGCTCCTGCCCGCCTCAAAATCTACCAGGGTGGGGTGGGGGAGGGGTGTAAAACTCAGGTCAAGAATGTCACATTTCAAAGGGAATAACAATTAATACTGCATAAAAACAATATGCTGATTTGTTGATAAGTCATTTCCCTGGTACATATATCGTGGCAGTGCCTTCGCCAATCAGAGCTGCCCTGAATGGCCTGTTGCCTTAATGCCCCTTCAACCTGTTTCTTTACGTTATCTAATTCCATCTCAAGTGTTGTAACTGATACAGTTTGGGGTAGCCACTTTGAGTAATTATTATAACCCTCAGGGAGGTCACAAGATAAGGATAATTAGATTCCAGGTGACCTCCTCTGAATGTGAATTCCCCCGGTAATGAGAGGGTGGGATTGCCCCTTTAACTGAGAGCTCAGCTCTCTAGTATGAAAACCCCGGCCAGGGAGCAGGTCTGGCAGGAGGCCCGTCAGGGAGTGGAGAGTATAATATTGTGAATAAATAAAATCTATTTATTTATTCTACCTGGCTGACCCATGTGTGCTACTTTTGCGGATTCCACACTGGCGACGGGAATATAGTGGAGCTGCCGCCTCACCAGATATTATGCATGGGAGCCACTTCCTCCAGGCCAGACAGGAAGCAAAATGTTGGAATAAGTGGGTATTTTTCTGATTGACAGGCAGTGATTAGTGGGGTACAGCAGGGATCTGTGCTAGGATCCCAACTGTTCACATTATATATTAATGATCTGGACGAGGGAACTAAATGTATCATCTCCAAATTTGCAGATGATACAAAGTTGGGTGGGAGGGTGAGTTGAGAGGAGGATGCAGAGATGCTTCAGCGGGATTTGGACAGGTTGAGTGAGTGGGCACATGCATGTCAGATGCAGTACAATGTGGATAAATGTGAGGTTATCTGCTTCGGTAGCAAAAAATAGGAAGGCAGATTATTATTTGAATGGGGAGAAAGGTGGATACTCAGCGAGATCTTGGTGTCCTCGTGCATCAGTCACTGAAGGTAAGTATGCAGATACAGCATGCAGTAAAGAAGGCAAATAGTATGTTGGCCTTCATAATGAGTGGATTTGTATATAGGAATACAGGTAGTGATGTTTTACTGCAATTATATAGAGCATTGGTGAAACCACACTTGGAATATTGTGTGCAGTTTTGGGTTTTTACCTGAGGAAGGATGTTCTTGCTATGGAGAGAGTGCAGTGAAGGTTTATCAGGCTGATTCCTGGGATGGCGGGACTGTCATATGAGGAGAGACTAAGTCGGTTAGGATTAGATTCATTGGAGTTTAGAAGAGTGAGGGGGAATCTTATAGAAACTTACAAAATTCTAACAGGATCAGAAGGGTAGATTCAGAAAGAATGTTCCGTGGTGGAGGAGTCCAGAACTAGGGGTCATAGTTTGAGGATAAGGAATGAACCTTTTAGGACTGAGGTGAGGAGAAATTTCTTCACCCAGAGAGTGGTGAATTTACAGAATTCACTACCACAGAAAGCAGTTGAGGTCAAAACATTGTGTAATTTCAAGAATGATTAAGATATTGCTCTTGGGTCTAAATGGATCAAGGGATATGGGGGGAAGGCGGGATCAGAGTATTGAACTTGATGATCGGTCATTATCATAATGAATCACTGAGCAGGCTCGATGAGCCGAATGGCTTCCTCCTGCTTCTGTTTTCTACGTTTCTATGCCTCTCGCCTGGATCGCTACCATGAGGATCGCATAGAGGGCCTATACGCCAAGCTCAGCGGTAGTCGGAAGTTTTCGAACTTGGATATGAGTCAAGCATACCTGCAACTTCATCTGGCCCCGGATTCAAGGAAGTTCATTACCATCAACATACACCGAGGACTATACGAGTACACCCGGCGTTTCGGCTACTTGCACAATCTTCCAGCGGGTAATGGAAAGCATCCTCCGACGACTCCCGAGAGTGGCAGCGCACCTCGATGATATCCTGATTGCCGGTTCATCAGACTGGGAGCATCTGGAAAATTTGGCCGAGGTCCTCCAGAGTTTTGAGGAAGCAGGGATCTACCTCTGGAGGGAAAAATGTGTAATCGATGCAACTGATGATACCTACCTAGATTATCGGATAGTCCGTAATGGAGGACAAAATGCAGACCCTTCGTCAGGCCCCAACAGAACTCGGACCAACCGCATTGAACTAGTTTTTGGACATGGGGAATTACTACAGAAAATGTATTCTGAATCTCTCCACAATCTTGGCCTCCTCACCGCCACCATTTGTAAAGAAAGCTCAATGCTGGGATTGGTCCAGGCCCAGGAAACAGCTGTTGAGACGGTGAAGAAACAATTATCATCATCCCGTCTATTAACTCATTTCGACACAACCCAGCTGCTGCTGTTAATGTGCGATGCTTCCCCCTACGGGGTCGGGGTTGTCCTCGCCCACCGAATGGACGACGGGTCAGAGAGCCCCAGCGTGTTCGCGTCACGCATATTGGCCGACGTTGAGAAAAATTAGGCACAAATCGAAAATAAGCCTTGGCAATGGTACTTGGAGTTCAGAAATTCCATTGGTGTGTCAACGGACACCCGTTCGCCGTCTACACCGACCACAAGCCCCTGTTGGGGTTGTTTAAGAAGACCAAGTGATTTCCCCCCATTCCGTCAGCCAGGATCCAGCGGTGGGCTCTGCTGTTAACAGTAGTCCAGTACATATTGGAACACCATTCCAGATCCGCAATACCTCACGCTGATGCTTACAGCCGGCTCCCTCTTCCTGCCAGGCTGTCTGCACCAACATCGGCTGATGAAGTGATGGCCGCACTCCATTTCATGGATCCTTTGCCGGCTACTTATCCTGCATCTGCAGCTGGATCCAAACGGACCCCTAGTTGTTATGGGTGCGACATGTAATCTAATATTCGGCTCAGCACTGCACCTTGCCAGGGGACCTGAAGGCCCTCACTAATAAAATTCCTGAGCTGAGCATCGAAAATGGTGTCATATTGTGGGGAATGCGCTTAGTGGTCCCCGTGCGTGGGGTTTTGGGCGCTCATGGCCGACAACGGGATGCAACATGTGCACCCCGCCCTGTACCACCCCACGTCAAAGGGATTGGTGGAACGCACCATACAAAGCAGACCTCAGGGTCTTGGGGGACGCAGCTCTGTTACGGGACAAGGCCACATGCCACGGCCCGGGTCACTCTGGCCGAATTGCTGATGGGCCATCGCCTGCAAACATGTTTAAGTTTAGTCCTTCCCAGACATTGGCAGGAAAGTCCGCCAGGGCCAGGATCGACCCAGAATTGGCGCTGGGCGCCAGACGCTGTTCACCCTTAAGCACCTTCGCGGTGGGACACTCGGTGCACGTCCAGACTTTTGGAGAAGGAGGATGCAGACACCAAGCTTTGAGTTGGCCCAGACTCATTTCGAGTAAGTGCACAAGGACGCGAATCATACAGGCACGTGGATCATCTCTGAGGAAGCATCCAAGAGATACTGGATCCGATTCCGAAGGTTTCGGACCAAAACCGCCGTCAGCTCGAACCGACACCTCTGCCCCAGTCGCCACCTTTGGTCCCAGGCGTACCTACCATAAAGAAACCAGTCTCGGGTGGAGAGGACACCGAATTGCTGGATGAGGATCCACTGGGCACTGAATCCGATGTCGATATGGGCATATTGCCACCGCCTGAGCCAGCAGTGTTGTGGCTGCGGCAGCGCCTACAACCCGCCGAGTTGCTCCACGCGAAGGCGATGCTCCCCAGTCCTGTACACACCACTAGTTGTACACGTCCGGTTTTCGACGGTCGTTCCTGGGCTAGGACGCCTAAAGAGTCCAGCAGAGCAGCGATGCTGATTGGTTGTTGCTGGGAAGATTTGCATCAGGCAGTCAGCGCTTCCAGAAAGTGGTTTGTGGAGGAACGTGCCAACTCCACATGGACAGTGACACGGGGCCGGAATCGAACCCGGGTCCTCAGCGCTGTGAGGCAGCAATGCTAACCAGAATACCGCTTAGGTGGCCAGGTCTGGGAAAACTTCTTTTCCTGGTTCAGCGAAGGCATGGAACCGTGTCTATTAGCAGAGAACATCTGCAATCTACCTTGGCTTTAAATATTAGTTGCACCAGACCTCCTTGGCTCAAATCGTAGATGCAACTTTCTGTTTGGCTGTTAGATGAAGAACTAGCCTCCTTCCCAGTGAGGGTGATGGCAATTATACTGTTCAATCTCGCTGATATTCTCCTCTGTGAATTCTGTTGTCTATATCGCTCAAATTCCTTGCCTTTGGAAGTCACCATTTGCACAGCCTCTCTGATCTCCGGTAAACAATGGGTTGGATTTCCCCTCGGTGGGATCCTCATATTGCTGGCAGCGCACTCATACCCGCGGATTTCCTGGCGGCGTAGGGGTGCCCACAATGGGCCGGCTTGTGGGACGGAGGGCCCCGCTGTCGACGGGGGTACACCACACCGAAGAATGGGTGTAGTGGGTCGGAGAACATGCCCAATGTTTTTGATATGGCTATTCGCACCTCAATACACCTCAGGGCAGCACGGCAGCACAAGTGGTTAGCACTGTGGCTTCACAGCACCAGGGTCCCGGGTTCGATTCCCCACTGGGTCACTGTCTGTGCAGAGTCTGAACATTCTCCCCGTGTCAGCGTGGTTTTCTCCGGGTGCTCCAGTTTCCTCCCACAGTCCAAAGACGTGCAGGTTAGGTGGATTGGCCATGATAAATTGTCCTTGGTGTCCAAAAAGGTTAGGAGGGTTATTGGGTTACGGGGATAGGGTGGAAGTGGAGGCTTAAGTGGGTCAGTGCAGACTCGATGAGCCGAATGGCCTTCTTCTGCACTGTATATTCTATGTCTATATAGAATGTTTCTTGACTCCTGCTAATCTTGTTACTAGGCAAATTGCTTCTCATTATTTCTCTAGGTACCTGCTAGTGTTGTTACTTTTCTGATCCTTTATTTTCATTTCACGTTCACTGTTAATCTTGTTAACCTTCCACATTTCTGACATTTGGGACTTCACATCAGAGGAAATAATTTCTTCCTATCTACTCTATCAAAACCATTCATTATCTTCAACACCTTCACTAGATAACTCTGTAATCTTCCATATCAGAGGAATAAAGAACTTACAAAATGGGTGCCAATTCATGTCAGATGATTACTATCATATGGCACCTCAATACAGCCCCACCTTAAGATCACAGAAGTGTGGTTTGGCTCGGTTGCTAATTCTATTTTTCAACCTATATTGAAAGAGGAAGAAATAGTTTGAGTTAATCTTCCTTTTCAAATGACTTGTTGAAATATGTGATGCAGTGAACTGTGAAATCGGGTGTTATTTAAGTCACATCTAGACCACATTGCAATTTCCTGTTCTTAAAATTATGAAATGCTCATTGCCATTTAGTGAAAGGTCATGACCCCTACCGGCCTACCCTACTTGTTACTATTGGTCCAAATTAAAGCCATAGTGTTCAGCAGCTCACAAACAGCCTGACAAGCTAATGTCAGTTTTATGTTGCTCTTTGCTGCCAATGAAAAAGAATGCCACAAGGTTGTTCGCATTTCTGTGATCAACATTGCAGGTGGTGTTGTCCATGGTGTGGATTTACAGACACTGCTGAATGCAAGGCTGTTGGTAAACTTGACCTTATACTAAACCTTATACTATGTACAGTACACGCTCGGGGTGTCACAGTAGCATAGTGGTTGATTCACAGCACCAGGGTCCCCGGTTCAATTCCCGCTTGGACCACTATGCGGAGTCTGCACGTTCTCCCCGTGTCTGCGGTAGGTTTCCTCCGGATGCTCCGGTTTCCTCCCATAAGTCCCGAAAGACGTGCTTGTTCGGTGAATTGGACATTCTGAATTCTCCCTCCGTGTACCCAAACAGGCGCTGGAGTGTGACGACTAGGGGTTTTTCACAGTAACTTCATTGCAGTGTTAATGTTAGCCTACTCGTCACAATAATATAGATTATTATTATTAGCAGGAGGCTCAACATAGAACCATCTCTCAGCATACATGTTGTCATGTGATCGATCTTACATTAGTGTTGATGTGCACTATCTATTTACATATTTAGAATTAACCCTAAATGTGACATTCCCCCCCCCCCCCCCGCCCCCCCCTCCCCACCACCCCCCCATCCCCAAGTCTCTGTCTTCATCCCCGATACACAGAGATAAGTGTTGCGTTGCTCTCACTAATTTTCCTGATCTCGTCCTCCATTCCCTTGGAGATTGTTAGGATTTGCGGTCTCCACATTCTCTTTCAAGCTCTCTAGAATAGTGTGTGATAGACTGTTGCCTCTCTGTGGGAACCCTCCATGGGGAACCTGGATTGTAGTTTTGGGGTACGGGAGATTGAGAGTATAGAGGTCAGGAGCACAGATTTGACTTCGCAGGAGGGTGCCAGTGTTCAGGTAGGTGGTTTGAAGTGTGTCTACTTCAATGCCAGGAGTATACGAAATAAGGTAGGGGAACTGGCAGCATTGGTTGGTACCTGGGACTTCGATGTTGTGGCCATTTCAGAGACATAGATAGAGCAGGGACAGGAATGGTTGTTGCAGGTTCCGGGGTTTAGGTGTTTTAGTAAGCTCAGAAAAGGGGGCAAAAGAGGGGGAGGTGTGGCGCTGCTAGTCAAGGACAGCATTACGGTGGCGGAAAGGATGCTAGATGGGGACTCTTCTTCCGAGGTAGTATGGGCAGAGGTTAGAAACAGGAAAGGAGAGGTCACCCTGTTGGGAGTTTTCTATAGGCCACCTAATAGTTCTAGGGATGTAGAGGAAAGGATGGCGAAGATGATTCTGGAAAAGAGTGAAAGTAACAGGGTAGTTGTTATGGGAGACTTTAACTTTCCAAATATTGACTGGAAAAGATATAGTTCGAGTACATTAGATGGGTCATTCTTTGTACAATGTGTGCAGGAGGGTTTCCTGACACAATATGTTGACAGGCCAATAAGAGGCGAGGCCACATTGGATTTGGTTTTGGGTAATGAACCAGGCCAGGTGTTAGATCTGGAGGTAGGTGAGCACTTTGGAAACAGTGACCACAATTCGGTGACCTTTACATTAGTGATGGAAAGGGATAAGTATACCCCGCAGGGCAAGAGTTATAGCTGGGGGAAGGGCAATTATGATGCCATTGGACATGACTTAGGATGTGTAGGTTGGAGAAGTAGGCTGCAAGGGTTGGGCACACTGGATATGTGGAGCTTGTTCAAGAAACAGCTATTGCATGTTCTTGATAAGTACGTACCAGTCAGGCAGGGAGGAAGGGGTCGTGAGAGGGAACCGTGGTTTACCAAAGAAGTGGAATCTCTTGTTAAGAGGAAGAAGGAGGCCTATGTGAAGATGAGGCGTGAAGTTTCAGTTGGGGCGCTTGATAGTTACAAGGAAGCGAGGAAGGATCTAAAGAGAGAGCTAAGACGAGCAAGGAGGGGACATGAGAAGTCTTTGGCAGGTAGGATCAAGGAATACCCCAAAAGCTTTCTATAGGTATGTCAGGAATAAAAGAATGACTAGGGTAAGAGTAGGGCCAGTCAAGGACAGTGGTGGGAAGTTGTGTGTGGAGGCTGAGGAGATAAGCGAGATACTAAATGAATACTTTTCGTCAGTATTCACTCAGGAAAAAGATAATATTGTGGAGGAGAATGCTGAGACCCAGGCTATTAGAATAGATGGCATTGAGGTGCGTAGGGAAGAAGTGTTGGCAATTCTGGACAAGGTGAAAATAGATAAGTCCCCGGGGCCTGATGGGATTTATCCTAGGATTCTCTGGGAAGCCAGGGAAGAGATTGCTGAGCCTTTGGCTTTGATTGTTAGGTCATCATTGGCTACAGGAATAGTGCCAGAGGACTGGAGGATAGCAAATGTGGTCCCTTTGTTCAAGAAGGGGAGTAGAGATAACCCCGGTAACTATAGGCCGGTGAGCCTAACGTCTGTGGTGGGTAAAGTCTTGGAGAGGATTATAAAAGATACGATTTATAATCATCTAGATAGGAATAATTTGATTAGGGATAGTCAGCATGGTTTTGTGAAGGGTAGGTCATGCCTCACAAACCTTATCGAGTTCTTTGAGAAGGTGACTGAACAGGTAGACGAGGGTAGAGCAGTTGATGTGGTGTATATGGATTTCAGTAAAGCGTTTGATAAGGTTCCCCACGGAACCTATTGCAGAAAATACGGAGGCTGGGGATTGAGGGTGATTTAGAGATGTGGATCAGAAATTGGCTAGTTGAAAGAAGACAGAGAGTGGTAGTTGATGGGAAATGTTTAGAATGGAGTTCAGTTACGAGTGGCGTACCACTAGGATCTGTTCTGGGGCCGTTGCTGTTTGTCATTTTTATAAATGACCTAGAGGAGGGCGCAGAAGGATGGGTGAGTAAATTTGCAGACAACACTAAAGTCGGTGGAGTTGTAGACAGTGCGGAAGGATGTTGCAGGTTACAGAGGGACATAGATAAGCTGCAGAGCTGGGCTGAGAGGTGGCAAATGGAGTTTAATGTGGAGAAGTGTGAGGTGATTCACTTTGGAAAGAATAACAGGAATGCGGAATATTTGGCTAATGGTAAAATTCTTGGTAGTGTGGATGAGCAGAGGGATCTCGGTGTCCATGTACATAGATCCCTGAAAGTTGCCACCCAGGTTGATAGGGTTGTGAAGAAGGCCTATGGTGTGTTGGCCTTTATTGGTAGAGGGATTGAGTTTCGGAGCCATGAGGTCATGTTGCAGTTGTACAAAAATCTAGTACGGCCGCATTTGGAGTATTGCGTACAGTTCTGGTCGCCTCATTATAGGAAGGACGTGGAAGCTTTGGAACGGGTGCAGAGGAGATTTACCAGGATGTTGCCTGGTATGGAGGGAAAATCTTATTAGGAAAGGCTGATGGACTTGATGTTGTTTTCGTTAGAGAGAAGAAGGTTAAGAGGTGACTTAATAGAGGCATACAAAATGATCAGAGGGTTAGATAGGGTGGACAGCGAGAGCCTTCTCCCGCGGATGGAGGTGGCTCGCACGAGGAGACATAGCCTTAAATTGAGGGGTAATAGATATAGGACAGAGGTCAGAGGTGGGTTTTTTACGCAAAGAGTGGTGAGGCCGTGAAATGCCCTACCTGCAACAGTAGTGAACTCGCCAACATTGAGGGCATTTAAAAGTTTATTGGATAAGCATATGGATGATAAGGGCATAGTGTAGGTTAGATGGCCTTTAGTTTTTTCCATGTCGGTGTAACATCGAGGGCCGAAGGGCCTGTACTGCGCTGTATCGTTCTATGTTCTATGTTCTATGTTCTATGTTCTGTTCAGGTTTGCTTCCTGGTCATCTGTGTAGATAAAGGAGGTGGAGGCTGCATAAAACTTCCCATCCTCAATGATAGGAGGAGAACCCAGCACATCAGTGCTGAAGCATTCTCAATCATCTTCAGCCAGGAGTTCTGAGTGGATGATCCATCTTGGCCTCCTACTGAGGTGCCCAGCAGGCCAGATGTCAATCTGCAACCAATTTAATTCATCCCACATGGTATCAAGAAATGGCTGAAAGCACTGGATACGGCAAAGACTGTGGGCCCTGACAATATTCCAGCAATAGTATGGAATACTGATGTTCTATAACTAGTTGTGCCTCTAGCTAAACTGTTTTAGATCACCTACAACACCGGCGTCTATCCAGATATGTGAAAAATTGCCCATGGTCCCGTACGCTAAATTCCAATTCTCTTCCTATTCTGAGTTGTGCACTAAAGCAAACTTTCATCCGTTTCCTAGGTCACTAATCTCTCGCCAAAGGCTCATAGCTTGAGGCTGCACATCAAACATGGCTGATCAGGAGTCTCTCCCGCTCTTACCGCCAGCCACTGGTGTGTTCGGAGGAATTTTCAGATTGACACACAGCCTGTTTGGCCGCGTTATGATCGCTCCTTCCTTGGCCATCAAGTCCTGGGGTGGGACTCGAACCCGAAGCTTCTAGTTCAGAGGCAGGGGTGTTACGCACTGTGCCACAAGACCCTGTTTGCTAAGAACAGGTAAAATACAATCTAACCAATTACTGCCTCATAACTCCAGCCCCAATCTTCAGAAAAGTGATGCAAGTTGTCATCAACAGTGCTACAAAATGGCACTGATGGTCAGCTTGAGTTCCACCAAGATCATTCAGCTTCTGACCTCATTACAACCTAGGTGTAACAATGGACAAAAGAGCTGAACTCAAGAGGTGAGGTGAGAGTGTCTTCTCTTAACATCAAGATTGAAGCTGACAGAGTGTGCCATCAAGGAGCCCTAGAAAAACTGAATTAACTGGGAATTAAGGGGAAAACTCTTTGCTGGTTGGAGTCATACCTGGCAGAATGAAGATGGTTGTGGTTGTTGGAGATCAATCATCTCAGTCCTGGGATATTGCTGCAGGAGTTCCTCAGGGTAGTATCCTAGGCCCAACCATCTTCAGTTGCTTCATCAATACCCTCCACCATAAGGTCAGAGGTGGGAATGTTCGCTGGTGATTGCATAATGCTCATCCCATTCGGCATTCCTCAGACACTGAAGCAGCAAGTGTCCATCTGCAGCAAGACCTGGAGAATATTCAGGCTTAGGCTGATAATTGGTTTTCAGAGCTGGAGTAGCAGCTGGGGACACGATGGAGCATCCACGAAATGGAGGGTGTGGTGGATAGCATGCCTAGAGATGTGGTTACACTGCAGGCTCTGACTCCCCAGGCAGGAAGGGAATGGGTGACCCCCAGGTAGAGCAAGAGAGCGAGGCAGATAGTGTAAGAATCTCCTGAGGCCATTCCCCTGCAAAACAGGTATACCGTTTTGGATGCTGTTGAGGGGAATGGCCTCTCAGGGGAAAGCAGCAGCAGCCAAATCCTTGTACCATGGTTGACTCTGCTGCACGGGGAGGAGTAAGACATGTGGGAAATGCAATAGTTAGAGGGGATTCAACTGTAAGGGGAGGGAATAGGCAGGCGTTTCTATGGCTGCAAACAAGACTCCAGGATGATATGCTGCCTCCCTGGTGCTAGGGTCAAGGTTGTCTCAGAGTGGCTACAGGACATTGGAAGGGTGAACTGGTACTAGTGACAAAGATTTAAAAAAGAGTGAGGTCCTAAAAGTCAAATATAGGGACTTCAGAAGTAAGCTGAAAAGTAGGACCTCAAAGGTACTGGTGCCAGGACTACTATTAGTAGAAATAGCAGGGGGACTCATGACAGTTAGGGAGGGGCAATAATTGCTGGTACAGCCAGTGATCCCTGAATCCCAGGAAAAAATTAAAACAAAATCTATTCCATTGATGATCAGCTTGGAAAAATTTAAGAACAATCTTCAGAAAAACATTGAGTTGATATCAGGTGGAATTCAACCAAAAAGTGTCATTTTGGGTGAGTTTTTTCAAAAGAAATTCTAAATAAGGAGCAATTTAGCATGGCCAGTCCACCTACCCTGCGCATGCTTGTGTTGTAGGGGTTAGACCCACGCAGATACGAGGGAATGTGCAAACTCCACACAGACAGTAACCCGGCTCTGGGATCGAACCCGGGTCCTCAGTGGCGTGACGTAGCAGTGCTAACCACTGCACCACCATGCTGCACTTTTTGAGGGAGCTGGGGGGCTGGGGGGGGGGGGGGTTCCCGCCGGCTTTTTGTGTGAGATCCACACTGATATTCAGCGATACTTAGGCTGCGAGCTACTGGCCTCGTCATGTCTTACGAGATCTAATGAGATCTTGCGAGGTATGTGACCTAGATCCTGCCCAAAATATTCAGGACCTAAATTTGCATATTCAACTGCGGTCAGGCTCACTTAAGTATTATCTCGTCGGAGTTACCCAATGTACACCTGGGCTGAGGCCCCAAAATGAAGCGGAGTCCCGTTTCATATCGGGGCCATTCTCGTCGACATGGGACTCTGTTTCATTTCCAATAAATCACAGCGTTCGCCATTGTTTGGGGTCTTGAGGAGTTTCTCTCAGTTCCACACTTCGAACATTTTTCAGCAATAAGGAGCTGAGCTCAGCGGTGAGACCGGCTCCTCAGAGGTCGGCCTGCCATTTTGAAAGGATGCGCCAATGTTTAAGTGAGCTTGTCCCGGCCACAGACAATATCACTGGCGTCTGGTCGAGGCCTTGCTGCGGGAGGCCGTTAGTTCCCGGGCACTGTATGTGTCTGCGCCAGATTCTCCCTGGCGAGATCCACAACACGATGTCTTGAGAGGCCTCTCGCGAGATTCAATGGCCTCGTCGTGATACCAGGCCGGGCGCGGCGAGGCTGGTAAATCGCGCCCATCATCATTTTTCATTAAATAAACATTTACCAGGTGGTGGAGTTCCCGCTGCTGCCGCCTAGGGAGGGGCAGGATAGGGTGCTCTCGGGGACGTGGGTCGGTGAGGGGAGGATCGCGGCGATTTATCAGATGATGCAGGAAGAGGAGGAGGCCTCGGTGGAGGAGCTGAAAGCGAAGTGGGAGGAGGAACTAGGGGAAGAGATTGACGACGGGACGTGGACGTACGCCCTGGGGAGGGTGAACTCGTCCTCTTCTTGCGCACGGCTCAGCTTAATTCAGCTGAAGGTGCTGCATACGGCGCACATGACTGGGGCCAGGATGAGCCGGTTCTTTGGGGGAGAGGACAGGTGTGGGAGGTGTTCGGGAGGCCCGGCGAACCACATCCACATGTTCTGGGCATGACCGGCGTTGGAGGGGTTTTGGAAGGGGGTGGCGGGGACTTTGTCCAAGGTGGTCGGTTCCAGGGTGGAGCCAGGCTGGGGGCTCGCGATCTTTGGGGTAGCATCGGAGCTGGGAGTGCAGGAGGCGAGAGAGGCCGGTACACTGGCCTTTGCGTCTCTAGTAGCCCGGCGTAGGATTCTCTTACAGTGGAGGGACGCGAAGCCCCCGAGCCCGGAGGCCTGGATCAATGACATGGCCGGGTTCATCATGCTGGAAAAGATGAAGTTTGCCCTGAGGGAGTCGGTACAAGGGTTCTTCCGGCGGTGGCAACCTTTTCTCAATTTCCTGGCGGAGAGGTAGAGGGTGGTCAGTCTCAGCAGCAACCCGGGGGGCGGGGGGAGGGCGAGCGGGGGGGGGGGGTTCGGGATTTGTTAAGGGGGTTTGTTTTTGCGACGGCGTGTTTGCTATTTCTTTTTCTTTCTTGCATTGTTATTAGTTATTAATTTATTACTTTGTATTGGGGGGGATTTCTGTTTCTGTTTTTGTTTAGTTTTACACCTTTACTTTAACCGTTGGGAGAAAATTTGTTGGTGAAAAATTTGAATAAAAATTATTTAAAAAAAAAAGAAATAAATAAACTTTTACCAGCCTTACCCCTTTTGCGACCTCTCCATTAGCTTGTGGGTATTTGGGTGAACTAGTTATGTGGACAAACAATAGCCTTCTGTAAATTTCTTAAATTTTCATTTGAAAACTCTGATCCATTGTCTGAAATTATCAAATCTGAAAGGCCAAGTGTGACAGAAATCTCTTTTGTGATTTAATGACTGCTTCTGACCTCAATCCATCTCGAATATTAGTCAACAACTGTGAGGAATGTCTTCACGTTGAGCTCAAAGGTCCCTTCCGATGGACATTCCCATGGCCCGGACAGGAATGGGCATCCATTGAGCAGTGGTGCTCTTTGCTTCTGGTGGATGCACAGGTGATTCAGCTTGAAATAATTTTCTCCAAAGTTTTTGAGATCCCTGGCCACCAAACCGAATCCCAGCCTTTGTCATGCCGAAGTGTTCCTGGTGCATTCACTGAAGGATCTCTGGTCTGTGGACACTGGGTAAGACCAACCTCACATCATGAATCAGTGAGTTATTCACGCTGGGATGTCTTCATCGCTTGAGGCAAGGTGCATCACAAGGTGCGGTGCATCGTACAACCATACAGATGCTACAACAACGGATGAACAGATACCGCACAACAATCGCCAGGCAGGATTGTTCCCTTCCAGTGGGGGGAGGAATTCAGCAGTCGAGCATTCAGCCTCCGATCTTCGGGTGAAAATTCTCCAAGGCGGCTTTCAAGACACACAACGCAGAACCACCGAGCAGAAGCTGGTAGCCAAGTTCCCAGCGCATGAGGATAGGCTGAGCCGGGATCTCACATTATAACAACAATAATCTTTATTGTCGCAAGTAGGCTTACATTAACACTGCAATGAAGTGACTGTGAAAGGAGAATCAGTGGACGTGATTTATTTAGATTTCCAGAAGGCCTTTGACAAGGTGTCGCATTGGAGACTGTTAAATAAATTGAAAGCCCATGGTGTTAAGTGTAAGATCCTGGCATGGATAGAGGATTGGCTGACTGGCAGAAGGCAAAGAGTGGGGATAAAGGAGTCTTTTTCAGGATGGCAGCCGGTGACTAGTGGTGTACCTCAGGGGTCGGTGCTGGGACCACAACTTTTCACAATGTACATTAATGATCTGAAAGAAGGTACTGATGGCATTGTTGCTAAGTTTGCAAATGAGACAAAGATCTGTAGAGGGGCAGGTAGTATTGCGGAAGCAAGGGGGCTGCAGACGTACTTGGACAAGCTAGGAGAGTGGGCAATGAAGTGGCAAATGAAATACAATGTGGAAAAGTGAGGTTATGCACTTTGGAAGGAGGAATTTAGGCATAGACTATTTTCTAAATGGGGAAACGCTTTGGAAAGCAGAAGCACAAAGGGACTTGGGAGTCCTTGTTCACGATTCTCTTAAGGTTAACGTGCAGGTTCAGTAGGCAGTTAAGAAGGCAATGCAATGTTAGCATTCATGTCAAGAGGGCTAGAATACAAGACCAGGGATGTACTTCTGAGGCTGTATAAGGCTCTGGTCAGACCTTATTTGGAGTTTTGTGAGCAGTTTTGGGCCCCATATCTAAGGAAGGATGTGCTGGCCTTGGAAAGGGTCCAGAGGAGGTTCACAAGAATGATCCCTGGAATGAAGAACTTGTGGTATGAGGAACGTTTGAGGACTCTGGGTCTGTACTCACTGGAGTTTAGAAGGATGAGGGGGGATCTTATTGAAACGTACAAGATACTGCGAGGCCTGGATAGAGTGGACGTGGAGAGGATGTTTCCACTTGTAGGAAAAACTAGAACCAGAGGACATCATCTCAGATTAAAGGGACGATCCTTTAAAACAGAGATGAGGAGGAATGTTTTCAGCCAGAGGGTGGTGAATCTGTGGAACTCTTTGCCGCAGAAGGCTGTGGAGGCCAATTCACTGAGTGTCTTTAAGACAGAGATAGATAGGTTCTTGATTTATAAGGGGAGCAGGGGTTATGGGGAGAAGGCAGGAGAATGGGGATGAGAAAATATCAGCCATGATTGAATGGCGGAGCAGACTTTATGGGCCAAGTGGCCTAATTCTGCTTCTATGTCTTATGGTCATATGAAAAGCCCCTAGTCGCCATATTCTGGCCTGTTCGGGTGCACAGAGGGAGAATTCAGAATGTCCAATTCATCTAACAGCAATCTAATAATAATAATCGCTTGTTGTCACAAGTATGAAGTTACTGTGAAAAGCCCCTAGTTGCCACATTCTTGCACCTGTTCAGGGAGGCCGGTACGGGAATTGAACCATATGCATGGAGCCAATTGTCTCTTGACGGGTGATTGATGGGGCAGGCACAGGCATGTCATAGAATTATAAAATTTACAGTGCAGAAGGAGGCCATTCAGCCCATCGAGTCTGCACTGGGCTTGGAAAGAGCACCCTACCTAAGCCCACACCTCTACCCTGCGCTTCTGGCATTGTTCTGCATTACAAGCCAGCTGTTTAGCCCAATGTGCTGAACCAGCCCCTGCAACAAAATGTGTAACCGCTGGTGCAGGCATTCGCAGTTGCTTGTTGTTTTCCTTCCTCAGATTTGTCCATCCGGTGCTTGTTTGATGCAAGCTGCCCTT
The DNA here is from genome assembly GCF_902713615.1 of Scyliorhinus canicula. Taxonomy (NCBI): domain Eukaryota; kingdom Metazoa; phylum Chordata; class Chondrichthyes; order Carcharhiniformes; family Scyliorhinidae; genus Scyliorhinus; species Scyliorhinus canicula. The sequence continues at coordinate 26,254,371 of NC_052151.1, read as the reverse complement.
TCGGGTCACGAACCAGTGGTTCCTTCACCTGCAGTTCACAGGAAATCATCTGCCTGCTTTGCTCAAGATTTTCACTTGATACTGCTGCTTCACGGAATGTATTTCAGCCTTCTCAGGACCTCCAAATAACTTTGGGAACGCTCTTGATTTCTCTTGGCTTCCCAATGTGTCTACTTGATGGATGATCTGTAGACCTGTGTAAACTTTTTGACTTAATGGCGGAGACTGTTGGTTGTGGATCACAGCTCCTGTAGCTTCTCTTCCTTTATGCTGAAGCATAAAAGGCAACTGTCCCTTGACCTTCGGTTAAATACCTCCTGAGTCGTGGGGTCGTGTGATCAATGGCTGGAGGAAGTCTTGCTTTAACCACTGCTCCGTATCTGAAAGAACTGAATCTCCTTCTCCAATATCCAATTTGAAACTTGCTTTGGGCCTGTTGACCATAATATCTGTGTTGCCGTAGCTCCCATTTCATCCTGTCAATTCTTCCAAGAATAGCACTTCTTCACTTCATTGGGCAGGATTTTCCTCTCCCTCTGCGTCCTGTTCTGCGCCTCAGCACCATTAATGCAGACGGGGAGGGGGGGGGGGGGGGGGGGGGGGGGGGGGGAGAGGGCAGCTTGCATCAAACAAGCACCGGATTCACTTCCTTAAGTCAATCACCAGCTCCTTAATTTTGCTGACATTGAGGGAGAGATTATTGTCGCTACACCACTCTACTCGGTTCGCTATCTCCCTCCTGTGTTTTGACTCATCATTGTTTGAGATCTGACCCTTTACGGTCATGTTATCAGCGTACTTGTGGGCGGCACGGTGGCGCCGTGGTTAGCACTGCTGCTTCAGAGCTCCAGGGTCCCACGTTCGATTCCCGGCTGTGTCACTGTCTGTGCGGAGTCTGCACGTTCTCCCCGTGTGTGCGTGGGTTTCCTCCGGGTGCTCCGGTTTCCTCCCACAGTCCAAAGATGTGCAGATTAGGTGGATTGGCCATGATAGATTTCCCCTCAGTGTCCACAAATGTTAGATGGGGGTTACTGGGTTACGGGGATAAGGTAGAAGTGTGGCCTTAGGTAGGGTGCTCTTTCCAAGAGCCAGTGCAGACTCAATGGGCTGAATGGCCTCTTTCTGCACTCTAAATTCTATGATTCTATGACATGCCTGTGCCTGCCCTATCAATAACCCATTAAGAGGCAATTGGCTCTATGCATATGGTTGAATAAATTGATCACCCATTAAGAGATAATCAGCTCTATTCATGGATCACTTGTTTTGAGTAGACAGCAATGTGCCAGGAAATGGACCCCCCAGATGTCCTGCTGGGTAACCATCAGTAACACCAGTGGATGGTGCCACTCCCAACTGTGACCTCATCGGCTGGGGCCAGAGAACATTCCGGAAAGGCACGGGGAGGGTATAATAATCAAACCCCCGGACCTCCCAGCAGCGAAGAGTCCATGCAGCAGAGATGGAAGGAAGCAGCGTGTGAGACCCACCTTCGCAACGAAGAAAGTCCATGAGGAAACCGGACTCAGAGAATTGGACCTGCAGAGCGACTGAGTTCTTCAGCACGGATAATATTAGGAACCTTGGGATCTTTCAGTAATATTTTGGGATAGCTGAATGGTGACTCATTTTTACTGCTTGTTGAATAAAGTTATTTGATTGACACACTTGATTTGTCCTTTGTTTGCCTCGACAATAAAGACACCTGGGTAAAACTTTTGATTAATACACTGGTCGAGGTATTTGCGATTTTACAGATCAACAGGGCGATCGGTAGATCCCGGAAGAGGCCTCCACTGGGTTTCCTGACAGCGGGTACACCTGGCGAGATCTAACCAGTTCGCCCCTCTCCCAGCATCTACTGGCCTTCCGGGTGAGAGCCCAGCTGGGCGTCATTTAGTACTGACTGGCACAAATGGCACCTGGGACTATCAGAGGCTCCTGGATGTCCTGGACAGGGCAGGATGGCACACTGGCTCTTTCCCTGGCATAGGGGCACCTTGGCACTGCGAGGCAGGCAGCTTGATACTGCCGCCCTGGCACTGCCAAGCTGGCAGTGCACTGTCAGGGCCTGAGGGAGCTCATGAAAGGAGGGTGGAAGGGGGCTGTGAAGAGTTGGGGGAGTATAGGGCGGGAATGAAGAGCCTCTGGAAAGCTTGTGGGGGGGGGGGGGGGTGGACTGAAAGGTGGGGGTGCTGGAAGGGGAGGGCCCTAAAGGGTGCCTGGGAAGACATGCCTAGGGGGGCCTCAGCGACCCCAGAAAGCCATCACTTGGGGGGGAGGGGGTAATGCCCATGTGTGTAGGAGGGTGACATTGCCCATGGGTGTGGGAGACCCTCAAGCCCACGTAGAGATTGGGGAACTCTTTAAAAATGGTGGCCCGATGTCTGATGAGCCAGTCTGACCAGCGCGTTCATCTCACCGATGAAGAAATGTGGGCTAACGCGGGGAGAAACCACCCCAGGGTCCAGTAAAGTGACCTAGATAGCAGTGGGGAAAAATCGCCTACAGAGCCAGGAGAAACTCCCAGCCTAACCTGCCGGAAATGACCCTGACACTAACTTAAAAACCTTCCATTCATTCCCGCGCACTATATTTAGCCCAGGGATATTGAGATTTGGTTTGAATTTATTTGATTTATTGTCACATGTACCGAAGTAGAGTGAAAAGTATTTTTCTGCGGCCGAGGGAATGTACACAATTCGTGCATAGTAGACAAAAGAATAATCACCAGAGAACATTGACAAATGGTACATGGACAAACAGTGATTGGTTACAGTGCGGAACAAGGGTCCAAACAAAGAAAATACATGAGCAAGAGCCGTATAGGGCATCGTAAATAGTGTTCTTACAGGGAACAGACCAGTCCGAGGGCGAGTCGTTGAGGAGTCTTGTAGCTGTGGGGAAGGAGCTGTTCCTATGTCTGGATGTTCGAGCCTTCAGAATTCTGTACCTTCTGCCTGATGGAAGGGTCTGGAAGAATGCATTGCCTGGGTGGGAGGGGCCTTCCTGAGGCAGCGGGAGATGTAGACAGAATCAATGTGGGGATGGCAAGCTTGTGTGATGCGTTGGGCTGAGTTCACCACACTCTGCATGATAGATACAAGTTTGAGACCTCACCTCAGTACCTGCAAGTGGGAAATGATATGTAGAGGTTATGGGTAATCCCAAGCAGTGACAGAGGAAGATTGGAAGGAGAAACAATACCGGTCTCTCTAGTGCTGGGCATTTGAGGGCATTGGTCACAATTGCAATCATTAACTATTTCAATTACTCTGGAAGAATGACATTGAAGTGGATAATAACACAACAGAGAACCTTGGCCACAATACCTCTTGTGGTGTTTGTAACTCCCTACCTCCTTCAGTCTCACACTCATTGCACAACCCTAAGTTTGGGGTTGGCCCTCGATCTATCAGCAAATACAGGGAAGTAAGACTGATTTGGTGAGACAGTATGGCCTATGCCTCTGTGACACGGTGGGCTAGGATTCAGGATCCTGCCTGTGTGCTGTTATTCCACACCCATGGTTTGGCAGAGCATTGATCAAGGGCCGGCCCTGTCCCTTTACAACTCACAACCAAAAGACCCCAGTTCCCTTCTGTAGTGGGTGCCGCTTGTTGCTCTTGTTCCCTGCACATTGTCAGCAACCGCAGCCACTTCACGTTCAATGAAACTTTCCAGCATTGTTTGGGATCTTGATTAAGGAAGATAAAGCTAAACTGGGCCATTGTGAACCACATTGTTGATTCCACAAATGATCTTCTACCACTTCTGAGAAAGTATGTGAAAATAAGGGCAGCACGGTGGCCTAGTGGTTAGCACAACCGCCTCACGGCGCTGAGGTCCCAGGTTCGATCCCGGCTCTGGGTCACTGTCCATGTGGAGTTTGCACGTTCTCCCCGTGTCTGCGTGGGTTTTCGCCCCCCACAACCCAAAAATGTGCAGAGTAGGTGGATTGGCCACGCTAAATTGCCCCTTAATTGGAAAAAATAATTGGCTAATCTAAATTTTAAAAACAAAAAAAAAAAGTATGTGAAAATAAACGAGGAGTCATTTGGATCCACGACTGGTGTTGAAGTGAAACTCAAGATAAAGGCAGATGGCGTGCCAAAGTGTTTGAAAGCACAGACCATACCCTATGCTGTTCAACCTAAAGTGGAAGAAGAACGTGAGAGGTTACTGAAGACAGGATTCATCGAACCGATTACCACCAGCGATTGGGTAACCCCCCCAATCGCCACAGTCTTAAAGAAGGATGGTTCAGTACGAATAAGCGGGGATTTCAAAATGACTATCAACCCTGTATTATGGGCTGGTCAGGACCCTCTACCACGTACTGAAGATCTTTTTACAAGGCTCTCTGGCTGCCAAAATTTAGCAAAATTGGTCTCTCCCAAGTCTGTCTGCAAATTAACACATCTATTGAGTCTCAACCATTACTAACCAGAGTAAAAGTGAAGCTGCCATAGTCCCAGATGACCAAAGGCTGCTGTGATCAAACCTGAGGGTCACCATACCTCAGGCAAGGGGCAAGGTTGAGAAGGCGGGGCCTTCATGAATAACCTCAGCGGTACAGGGGATTGAACCTGCACTGCTGGCCTCATTCTGCACCATGAACCAGCTGTCCAGCCAAATGAGCTATAGTCTACACACGGTTAGGTATGTGGCACAGCAGCAGGCCTTCTATCACAACCAGCCCATGTCACCATTTATATTCCACTTGAGCCTCCTGCCATTTTTCCTTATCTAAATTTACCCTTTATTGCCTTCTCTGAGGATACTTCGAGCTTCCTTTTGAATGTGGTAGTGCATTTTTTTCTTTTCCGAATTCCCGATTTGGATTTCTTGGTGAGTATCTGATACTGGTGGTCTCTGGTTCCACAAATGGAAACTTTCTCTGCATCATTTGATCGAAACCTTGCGGAATTTTCAAGACCTCCATCAGCTCAGCCCCTCAGCTTTCTGAATAGTACCCAGTGATTCCCTGCTGTATATTCACACTGCCCTGAAGTCAATGGCGCTGAATGTTAGGGGAGAGTTTTAACAGGCTGTTAATGTGATGCCGCCACGTTTCATAGAATCATAGAATTTACATTGCGGAAGGTGGCCATTTGACCCATCGAGACTGCACCAGCCCTTGGGAAGAACACCCTACTTAAGCCCACACCTCCAGCCTATCCCCGTAACCCAGTAATCCCACCTAACCTTTTTGGACACTAAGGGGAATTTAGAATGGCCAATCCATCTAACCTGCACGTCTTTGGACTGTGGGAGGAAACTGGAGCACCCGGAGGAAACCCACACAAGACACGGGGAGAACGTTCAGACTCCGCACAGACGGTGACCCAAGCCGGGAATCGAACCTGGGACCCTGGCACTGTGAAGCAACAGTGCTACCCACTGTGCTACCGTGCCACCCTCGTCCGTAACCTCTGTGACAGGGAGAAGGAACCCAGCACGGTGGGCAGGGGGGACCAGGAATAAGTGAGCCACTCTGGACATGTTCACTGATTGAAAACCAATCGTCAAATTATCCCTGATGCATGATGTCCTGAAGTGCAGGGGGGGGGGGGGGGGGCTTGTAAAAATGAGAACACCAATTGATTAATTATAATTGATTTAACCAACCTTTAAAAAGAGGGACTGGTTGCAAAACTGTGCCTCCTTCAGCTGGAATTGTGCTTTATGGATTCTTGTGCAATGTAAATTAACTTATCTTCTAACCTGTGGTTTAATGTGTAGGATGCAAAAGTAGAACAGGGCAGGAAAATTCCACTTGCCAACTGACCTGGAACCAGTTAGTTTCCATTCTTTGTGAGCTGAGAAAGAAATAATTATGTAGCTGTATCGACATTGTTTCATTTTTTCTATTTCCAAGCCTTTGGTGTGCTCAGCTCTCCCTGTCTGGGTTTACAGTGTTTTTATGCATCCAGCTGCAACCTGCATACAGAAGGTGCACTTACAGCTTCATCTCCAGCCTACAAATGTAAGCGAATTTAAAACCAGGAAAATCAGGGTCCGCATCTGGTCAGGATTGGAACTGAATGTAGAGAAGGTTAAACCGAGGGCAACGTGATTGCCTGACTGTTGCGCGGGAAACGAGAGCCCGATTTTTCCAATGACGGCCATGATAGGTTCAGGAATTCCTCAGACGGATGGTGTCAGAACGTGGGGTGTGTCTCAATTATGCAGGCAGCGGAGCAGGGGCACTATTTTGTTTGCCATCATTTCTGGCTGGCGGTACAGTTGCCCACTCTGAGATGAGAGGGGTTGTTCAAATGAATCTATGTGGGGACGCCATGCAATTTTTGTCCTGCTATTTCCGCTGTATTAACACTGAGCATCAACCGAACCTGTGGGAAGCAACTGCCCAAAACTTCTCGGCATTGGGTAGGCACAGTGGTTAGCGCTGCTGTCTCACGGCGCTGAGGACCCAGGTTCGATCCCAGCCCTAGGTCACTGTCAGGGTGGGGTTGTCACATTGTCCCCGTGACTCTGTGTGGGTCTCACCCCCACAAGGTGAAGATGGCTGACAGCTTCAAATTCCTAGGTGTACACATCACCAACAACCTGGTCCACCCACATCGATGCTATAACCAAGAAAGCACAACAGCGCCTATACTTGCAAGCGTGGTGCGCCAGGCCTGGCGAGAGGTGACTGCTGCCATGAGTGCTGTGGGGCAGACCCCTCGCTCTGGGGAGCAGTGCCGTAAAAAGCTGCACGACCTCACCAGGGCTGCCAGGGGAAGTGCCAAGAGGGTGCCCCCGGGTCACAACCATCCCTCCCCCCTTTACTTAATCACCCACCACCCCTCCCTGGCACGGGGGGTGGAGGGGGATTGGGGCAGTGAGTGGAGGGTGGTTCACTAAGTATCATAGGACCCAGCGCTCTGCCCCCCTGGGAGAGATGCAATGGTCTTGTTACAACTTGACCCCCAAACTGTGCCAGTATCTGAACGGCCTGCTGATACCTGCCGTATTGTAATGATCTACCTATGCCCCCTCCCCCAACAGGACAAGACCGCTCACAACACCCGTGAGCGGAACAAGACTGGAGGGGGTTCGCCCATTCTGCACTCCCTCACCACGTTCGAGCAGAGGGCACTGGACCTTGTTGGGGGATCTGCCACCCGGGAGGTCGCGCAATGCGAGGTTGGTGGAGCTGCACCAAGTGAGACAACCCCTGCATGAAAACCCCCCCCCCCTCCCCCCATCCTCTGTCCCTTCACACCCTGCCCCACTGGCACACCTCCCCCATCCCTCTGTCCTTTCACACCCTGCCCACTGAGACACCTCCCCCATCCTCTGTCCCTTCACACACCCTGCCCCCTGGGACACCTCCCCCATCCTCTGTCCCTTCACACCCTGCCCACTGGGACACCTCCCCCATCCTCTGTCCCTTCACAATCTGCCCACTGGGACACCTCCCCCATCCTCTGTCCCTTCACACACCCTGCCCACTGGGACACATCCCCCATCCTCTGTCCCTTCACACCCTGCCCACTGGGACACATCCCCCATCCTCTGTCCCTTCACACCCTGCCCCACTGGGATACCTCCCCCATCCTCTGTCCCTTCACACCCTGCCCACTGGGACCGTCCAGCGCCCGGCCGAGCGTCTCGAAATAACCCGTTTCATTCTCTTCCCTAGGACATGATGCTGAACGACCAGGGCCGTCTGCCTCCAGGCGGAGACAGGCATCTGCCCCCACCGCACCCAGGGCCGCACGACAGAGGGTGCCCGATCAGCGGGGAGTCCCATCCTCCCCCACCGAATCTGTGGAGCAGGACGCTCAGAGGGCGGCGAGAGAGGAAGAGAGAGAAATGGCCTGCGAACGCCCTGCGGCCTCTCAGCGGGCCGATGACATAGAGGAGTCATGCACCCAAGACGACCTCGAGCTTGCGGCACAGCTTTCTCCACACCATCCACCATCCCAGAGACACTCACCCCGGTTGGCCTATTAGTGATGAGGCTCCTGGGTCACAGTCTGGGTCGCACACCACAGCTGAGCATGTACAGCAGGTGGAGGTCGGAGCAGCCGAGGGCCCGGACTGGCGGAGGGAGGCCAGGCCCAGCATGCAGCTGGCTCCCAGACGTTTTCCGAGTTCCTGGAGTTTCTCAACCCACCCGCACAGCCGATGCATCAAGAAACCCAGGGACACAATGACGGGATGAGGGCTGTCTTCCAGCATCTGCAGACGCAGTTAGAGGAGTCGAACCGCGTCCACGAGCAGGGAGTGGTGCCGCTCATTGCAGCAACCCAGGCCGACACCGCACGGGTGGCATCCACGGTGGAGGCAATGGGTCAGGTTATGCAAGGCGTTGGGCTAAATGTGCATGCGTCATCCTCGGCCCTGGACAGGGTTGCCCTCTCACAGGCAGCAATGCGCCAGAGCCAACAGGACATTGCCGGCGCGCTGCGGGCCTTGGCTGAGTCTCAGCAGGTCATGGCCCAGTCGCAGCAGTCAGTCGTGGAGAGCATCAACCGCCTGACACATGTGCTGGATGGCGTCGCGCACTCACAGGTTGAGATCGCACAGTCCCTGGCGGGAATGTCTAGCGCCCTGGACTCCGTCTCTGCAAACCTTCGGATCCTGGTGGATACCGTTGCAGGCCTCCAGGATTGGCAGCGCCAGGTGTCGGTGGTGCGACGGGGCATGTCCCCGCTCGCACCTCCTCCCACAGTGAGGTCCGGGGGCCACCGGGCTCCCCGAGGGAGGAGGAGGTTTTGGGGCCCGTCCCATTAACTCCATCACGCACGTCCCGGAATTCTCGGCCTCCGCCCGTCCCATCCCTGGTGCATCGGGTGGGCAGCAGGCAGAGCAGGGTGGCACAATGTCACCCGAGATCCCGCAGAGCAGCCTGGCCCATCAAGGCCGGGTCGCCCCAAGAAACGCTTGCCGAAGGAGAAACAAGTCTAGGGGGGCGAATTCGCAGCAGATCCTCCTCCACTCCTGCTGTATCATCTGGGGAATCACTTAGACGTAGTGGTAGGGCCCGTAAGGCAACAAAGAGAGACACTGAGTAGTTGGCACGGGTGAAGGGCACAGTTTAGTTGTAGGGGCTAGGGCACCTGTAAATAATTGTTAACATTAAACGCACTGTTCCACCTTACTTGTAATACCGTGTGATTGTTCCACAGCCACAGCAATCGTGATGGTGACCGAGTGTCGCTGGGGTTGACGGGTGGTGAAACTCGGTGCCGGGTGTGCAGTCCCTTCCCCTCCCCCCCACCCCTCCCACAGCTACCCTACGCGGGCACGTGATGGAGTGTCCGTGATGAACTCAGCGGCCACCAAGGTGGATGGTTCAGCTATTGCCATGGGTCAGACTCTCTCTAACGATTCTGAGCTCACAGCTCATCGCAGAGCGGGCTGTCATCATTCCACATGGCACTGATCACACCCGCTGACACAGCCATCAATGTTGTGCCATACCCTCTGGACCCAGTGGTAAGGGTGATGTCGAAGTGGAGCAGTGTACACTGAGAGGGGGTGGGGGGGTTGTGGTGGTGGCAGTTGTGTGGTGACCCTCTGCGTGACTGGCGATGCAGGTGGTGGTTTGGTGTTCAGCGGGGACGTCGCATGCGACGCGTGAACCGTGCTGCCACCAAGGCGTCGCGTGCCCGCCGTCCTCGCCGGGTCCGTCGTGCTGCCCCCTGGGCATCACCAGAACATAAGAACATAAGAACATAAGAACTAGGAGCAGGAGTAGGCCATCTGGCCCCTCGAGCCTGCTCCGCCATTCAATTAGATCATGGCTGATCTTTTGTGGACTCAGCTCCACTTTCCGGCCCGAACACCATAACCCTTAATCCCTTTATTCTTCAAAAACTATCCCTATCTTTACCTTAAAAAACATGTAATGAAGGAGCCCTCAACTGCTTCACTGGCAAGGAATTCCATAGATTCACAACCCTTTGGTGAAGAGTTCCTCCTAAACTCAGTCCTAAATCTACTTCCCCTTATTTTGAGGCTATGCCCCTAGTTCTGCTGTCACCCGCCAGTGGAAACAACCTGCCCTGCATCTATCCTATCTATTCCCTTCATAATTTTAAATGTTTCTATAAGATCCCCCCTCATCCTTCTGAATTCCAACGAGTACAGTCCCAGTCTACTCAACCTCTCCTCATAATCCAACTCCTTCAGATCTGGGATTAACCTAGTGAATCTCCTCTGCACACCCTCCAGCGCCAGTATGTCCTTTCTCAAGTAAGGAGACCAAACTGAACACAATACTCCAGGTGTGGCCGCACTAACACCTTATACAATTGCAACATAACCTCCCTAGTCTTAAACTCCATCCCTCTAGCAATGAAGGACAAAATTCCATTTGCCTTCTTAATCACCTGTTGCACTTGTAAACCAACCTTCTGTGACTCATGCACTAGCACACCCAGGTCTCTCTGAACAGCGGCATGCTTTATATTTTATCGTTTAAATAATAATCCCGTTTGCTGTTATTCCTACCAAAATGGATAACCTCACATTTGTCAACATTGTATTCCATCTGCCAGACCCTAGCCATTCACTTAACCTATCCAAATCCCTCTGCAGACTTCCGTATCCTCTGCACTTTTAGCACCTGGGTCGTGTCTGCGTTCTGCGCCGCTACTTCCGCCAGCCTCCTCCTCCTCCTCTGTGCTGGCACCACTGCCACTGGCTTCTCCCTCCGCCTCCTGCAGCAGGTCATCTCCCCTCTGCATCGCGATGTTGTGCAGCGCACAGCAGACCACTACAATGCGAGCGACCCTGTCGGGCCGGTACTGCAGGGCCCCTCCGGAGCGGTCCAGGCACCTGAATCTCATCTTCAGGAGGCCAAGGCAGCGCTCCACCACACCCCTGGTTGCTGCATGGGCCTCGTTGTATCGGGTTTCCGCATTGGTCTGAGGCCTCCGTATAGGCGTCATCAGCCAAGACCTCAGCTGGATAACCCCTGTCGCCTAGCAACCGCCCCTCAGCCGGGGGGGACGTCCCTCAAACATCGCAGGGATGAACGACTGCGCCAGTATGTAGGAGTCATGCACACTCCCTGGGAACCTTGCACCGACGTTCATGAACCTCATGTGGGGGTCGCATACCACCTGGATATTCATGGAGTATGTCCCCTCCTGTTTGTGAAGACCTCCCTGTCCCTTGCAGACGGGCCATGGGGACGTGAACACAATCGATTGCCCCCTGCACCATCGGTATCCCGGCCACGCTGGCAAATCCACAAGCTCGTGAGTCTTGACTTGCTCGGTCCTCGGGAAAGGTGCTGTAGCGGTCCACGAGTGGCATAGAGGGCGTCGGTCAACATCCCGGATACACCTGTGCACCGATGACTGGGAGATCCCGGAGACGTCCCCGCTCGGAGACTGGAAGGAGCCGGTCGCATAGAAGTTAGAGCTACCGTCACCTTGATGGCTACCGGGGATCGCGTGTCCTCCCCCTGTTCCACGTGGGGCGAGGTGCTCGGACAGGAGTTGGCAGATATGTATCACCGTCTGCCTACTCAGCCGGAGTCTCCTCCTGCAGGTGACGTCCGTCATTGTTAGGAAAGAGATCCGGGCACGGTACACCCTCGGCCTTGGTCGTCGCCTCTGGCGCCGTGGCTGCACCCTCACTCTCACTCTCTCCTCCTCCCCCCCAGCTGCTCGACGACGGCAATCCTCGGCCCTTCCCTCTGCTGCTGCAGCTGGCCCTGCACAGCCACCTGCGGGTTGTGGCTGTGGATGCTGCTCCATCTCCAAATGCAGTACAGCGGCCCCAACCACTGCGCTGAACATGGCTGTTCTGTTCACAGACATCGTGCTAACCTACAGAGGGTGGGTGGGGGCAGAGAAACGGGACATGTTAGACGGAGGTTAGTCGACACCTCGGCAGCCGCCTGCCACGGGATACCTGTGTGTCCCGGTGGCCTGGTCGCGATGCTGACACGCGGGCAGCCTAACCCCTGGTCACTTTCTGCATCCAACGGGCAGTAAACTACCGTCCTCCTCACAGGGGAACCGCGGCCGTGTCCTCGTGACCGGCACGCCATGGCATGGTGGCAGATATTTTGTAACCGGGGTGGACGAGTCACTCGCTCACATCTCTCCCTACCCCCCCACTCTCACTCCCCTCTCCATCTCCCACACTCCCCCCTCAGTCTCCCACACTCCCCCCCTCCGTCTCCCACACTCCCCCCTCAGTCTCCCACACTCCCCCCTCCCCCTCAGTCTCCCACACTCCCCCCCTCCCCCTCAGTCTCCCACACTCCCCCCCTCCGTCTCCCCCCACTCCCCCCTCAGTCTCCCACACCCCCCTCAGTCTCCCACACTCCCCCCCCGTCTCCCACACTCCCCCTCCATCTCCCACACTCCCCCCTC